>NW_020954559.1:25675996-25985161 GCF_900497805.2 Vombatus ursinus
CTTTCTTTCTTTCTTTCTTTCTTCCTTCCTTCCTTCCTTTCTTTTTCACTTTCCTGGGCAATGCTCTGTGTGAGTGTGTATGTGTGTGTGTGTGTGTGTGTGTGTGTGTGTGTGTGTACTTTTCACAGATACACCTAATATATCAGAAAATACATCACCTGTTCTCCTCAATCAGTAAGCATGTAAGCATTTATTAAGTATCTCTCTGGTGTCCACTTCATTATGTTAGATCGGACAGAATTCTTTCTTTCTGCCTTCTTCCTTGGAATTGCTGTTTCTATGTTTGTAAGCAATGTTTTAGTCTAACTACTTAACTTGTGTGGTTGCATTTCTCCCTTTAATTTCACAATGTGGTTGACCAAATCTTTTTCATATACTGTTTTACATGAGAAGAAAATTAGACAGATTGGCTAATGTAAGCACTTTAACTAAAAAATTAATGATTAAATCAAATAGATATGCAGCGTGTAGGGACCTAGGTGATGATAATTCATTGAACCATGCCTCCTTTCAATCTGTCTGAAGGGTGTTTTCTTATAAAGCACAATAACTTGAATATGCACATTTATAGATATGTTTTACATTCCTAAGAGTAATGCTAGTGATTTGTGCTGGTTCAGCCACGTGTGAAGTCATTGCAAAGATTTCATATTTTTCAAGGTTTCCCAGATAGTATGCATTAATCTCTTCAAATTATCTCCTTCCTGTCTACCTATTGTAGCATAAAGCTTACCTGATTATATTCAATTAATTTTAAACTCTTTGTTCAATCTCTTCATAATTATTTCTGTAAACATTCCATAATCTACATGCAGAAGATGAGACAGGAATACAATTTGCACATGCTTTATTACCCACATTCGATTTGAGAAGGAATGATGTAAATGCTGCCTTCATTGGCAATTCAAACATGTTGCTCCCTGGGATTGTTTCAGGAGAGCCTTCTGTTTTCCTGAAAGTGTCAGGAGAATTGCAGTCATACACTGCCACTCAACCAAATTCAATAACTGTATTCAATTGAAGTTGAGCAACCATATAAAAAACACTTTCTACTTAGGTGCACCATAATGACTAGTCATATGACTATTTTAGTCCTTCTAGAAATTAAGAGGCAGTTGATGCTGAAATGACTTCCAGTCAATTTAGGATGGAAGCTCCTGAATGCCAATAGTTATTTCATTCCAGTCACAGAAACTGAAAACCAAGGGCAAGTTTAAGAAAAATTAGAAGCAGGCTAAGATTCTATGCTGTTTCTTACCTACCTACTTATGGATGACTCTTTCTACTTTTTTAACTCTTCACAAACATCCCAGACACTCATCCTGCCTGCCTGTCCATAGACCACCAGGAAGTCATATCTTGTCCAGGCAACTTTTATGCATTTGACATTTCCAAATGTTTTAAATTGTAAAACCACTATAGAGAGACAGCATACCATAATGGATGGGGAATGAGTCTTGGAGTCTCCATTCTTGCTTTCTTTTAGCTTTACTGCTAGGTAGCCCTGGGAGCATATCTACATCAGAATCTTAAAGGGAATTGGATAATGGAAAATAAGTATAACAACCTTTCTTGGTCTATCCCTTCCAATTCAGACTCATAGGTCCAAAGAGGGTGACTTCCTTTTATTTTGTACCTCTCTACTCATAAAACTACAGATCACAAAAATTATTTTTCAGCCAATTGAAACAATTAGCACAAAGCAGTATTCTGAGGTGGCATCATAAGAATAGTAACTAGAAAGGATTTCTCCCATAAACTTGATGACTTTTCCATAAATAAATGCAGTGCCTGGAAGAGTGAATAGACGTATAGAATATGCCAGTAAAGAGGCAAAACACACAAAAAAAATACAACCAAGATAAATCTGTGCAATTACAGAGTCCTAGTGTCGTTTTTCTTTCCATGGTAACTTCATACTTCATCCCCAAGGAACTGTATATACAATGTGTTGATAACTGTACTGACCTGTCCTTTTTGTTCTAATCAGTACTCATCCAAATCTAGTTCTCAACAAAAGGAACCCATAAATTCAAGTTATTTTGCAGTAGAATGTTTTTCAATCAGTGAATATTATTTGTTATACTTCATATCCTTCTTAAGTATTTTAAGACTAATCTCCCACGAAAACAAGAAGTTCCTTGTCAGCATAGATTGTTTAGCTAATGTTTTTGATCCCGTGTAAACTTCTCTTTGTGTCCAGATAAGTGGTTTCATCACAATTCTATAAAGTCACTTCTACATTTTAAAAAATATTTTAAATTCCCTTAGCTTTCTACTCACCTTTTAGATTTTCCATTTTTCCTAATCTCTCCCCTTTCAAAATCACTACCACTGGGTTAGTTAACCTCCTTTCACCAGACAACTCTAATCTGAAATAACTGGTTATCTTTGGGGTATCATCAGATTCCCTATCAAAGAAAAGTTAGAAAATGAGTAGGGGAAAAAAAGTAAAAGATTACTCATAGCTTCTCTTAAACCGAAAAGAGTATCATGAAAGTTTATATAATCTGATTGAAATTGATTTTTGCCCTAGGCTACCTTACTTATTACATCTCTCCAGAAAGGCGATCCTCTTGGTTCCTTTAATTTTTCCCTGTACTCATGAAATCATAAGTCCAGTTCAAGGAGTCAATCAATAATCATTTATTAAGCATAGATTATATTCCAGGTATTGTGCTAGATGCTGAGCATACAAAGACAAAAATGAGATATTTGGGAATTTAATTTAAGGAACTTTAGGTACTTAACTTTATCCTAGGATAAAACCACGTGCAAGTGGAATCCTAATATTGAAGAACCAGGGCTATGTCCAAACGGTGTAGGAAACTCTTACCTCTCAGTAATGCAGCCAGGTGTGTGAATTAGGTTCAGTTCTGAGCAGTCTGACCCCTAATAATGGTCATTTGACATCATGTTCTCATAATATTTGTCTCATTAACCCCTTGACTCCAGTCCCATTCCAGAGTTTCAAAGGATAATTTATTTATGATTCACATCTAGGATTGTCCCCAAAATAGGGAGAAATAATCACTATGTAAAATATCAACCAATTAAAATATGGGTTATTTATCATTACACATAAAAAGAAAGCTAAACACAGAATACATATAATCAGTAACTGAACATATAAAATAGCTTAACTTATAAAAATTGTTATAATCTATTGAGTGCCTGATTTTAAACCTGAACATGAAACAGTTTATAGGACTGCTAATTAGTCCTTTTCAACTTCACTTCAGCACTGCACTGTCTAATCCACTCTCAGTATGTGTCTGCTTGTGCAATGTCAGGTTTAGGTCAGTCTTTATACCTATGGTTATTCCTTCATATGTAGTAGTTTGCCATACCATACTTCACATGTTGACAAATGCTGCTGCTATTTCAATGTATGCTGCTGCTGACATACTTGTAGATCTCTGGACCTCTAGAACTCACAGCAGCACCTACAGGCTTGGACAAGTTGCTTCTAAGTTGTATACTCAGCAAAGGAAACAAAAAACTTAACTTTAGATACTTAGAACCTTCCAAACTTGCTCAGCCTCCTCTCCCCTCTGATTGGAGGGCCAAAGTGCAGAACATTAAACTCCTCCTAAAACTTTCCTTTATAAAGGTCTGAAATCTGGACTTCCTAGGCAACTCTCCACCTTTTATCTGCAATTCTGCTTGGTTTATAATTCCATGAAACATGATTCTCCTGCATGAGACACTTCTTGATGTTTACATGCTCAACCATTTTTGAACTTCTTTTAGAGTATTGTCCTTCCTCATTAGATGGTAATCTCCTTGACAGCAAGAATTATCTTTTACTTATTTGTATCCCCAGTTTTTAAATTAGTTCCTGGCACATAGTATGTGCTTAATAAATTTGTATTGAATTAAATTATATAGAAAAATAAGAGACCAAGGCATATAGAAGGTAAATACAAGTATACCTTATTGAGTCATACTGCAGTATCTGCCATATGAGCATGGCCATCATGATGCTGTGATGGGAGAATAGGCCAGTGGGCCCTCAATCACTTCTCCACTCTCCAAATTTCAAGATGTAGTTTATAATAGCCTGGGTAATTCATAGGTCAAAAGTTGCATTTGTGGGTCATTCCACTTTACATAGGCACTTGGTCATCAGTTCTTGTGAGTCTTTAATCATAAGAGGACTCTTTCATTTTACAGTTCAAGACCCTTAGTCATACTTTGCTAAAAGTAGGGTCCCAGCAATTTTTAATATGGTAAACTGGAACCAGGGATGGTGACTTTAAGCGTGCTCTATGGCTAGAAGGTGATAGCTCCTACTACATTTTTTTTTGGTTCAGTCATTTTCAGTTGCGTCCAACTTTTTTTTGACCCATTTGCAGTTTTCTTAACAAAGATACCGTAATGGTTTCCCAATTCCTTCCCCAGTTCATTTTACAGATAAGGAAACTGAGGCTAACAAGGTTTAGAGACTTGCCCAGGTTCACACAGCTAGTAAGTGCCTGAGGCCAGATTTGAACTTGGGAAGATGAGTCTTACTGACTTCAGGTCCAGCACTGTCTCTAATGTGCCACCTAGGTGCAATCTTATTACATAAATATACACAATTTATATACTTGATATTTCTGTGTCTTTTAATCTGTTTTTTAATAAACTATTATGCTTGATATCCTTTCTAATTTAGATAGTTCTTAAAAAAAGATTAACTATCTATATTTGAGGAGAAAAAAACTAAAGAGACATTCTCAGCAAATACAATCATTATATTTACTACTGAAAGAAACTTTTAGCTCATCATTTTATGAAGTCTTCAGAAAAGTTTGCATTACATTTATCTTATTACATTATCTCTTTACATAATCTTTTCCAATATTTATAACATATCTCAATCCCTCATATAGAAGAGGGGATGGGAAGAAGGAAGAGAATTGGAAAATGTGTAGTTTGTCCCATAAATCATAGTGCAGTTTTAAACTTTGATAGCTTATATCTGCCCTATGAATTTTAAGACACCCTGTACAATTGAGATTGGTCTATTTATTTAATTTTTTTGTGGTTAATACAATGCTTATTCTATGTTATATGTTTATATGTGTACAACTAATCAATACACGTACATATATGTATATATATATCCACATATATATATATATATATATATATATACATATATCGATAAGTCAAATGACAAAGGCTTTCAGACATTAGAAAATGCGATATACATAGTATTATACATACTGTTACTCTGTTGATGGTGGCAATTGCTAAGCAAAACTTGCAGTGGCTTTTACTGTATATTTCTAAAATTTCCCTCCACCAGAAAATATTATCAGAATTTGCATTTATGAAAGGAAGCAATGATGGAGGTGACTTCCATGTGCTTTGAATAATCCCATAGCAACAGAAAGAATTATATTAAGCAAGAAATATAACATCTTGTCCCCTTTTCCTAAGGTGAAAGTGATAATAGTACAACCTAATGAGAAAGGATAGAATGATATCAGCAGCTTGGTACAGTGGAAACCATTCTGTATTTAGAATTAGAAGTTTTCAGTTTGAATCCCACCTTTGACAATTACTATATATGTGACTTAGAACAAGTCTTTTTAGCCTTTCTGGATTTAAATATCCTCATTTATGAAGTAAAAAAGTTGTATGTTAAGATCTTTAAGATATTTTGTCAAGATTAGATCCACAAACTTATTCCCTTTGTAAAGATGGATATGATTTCAAATTGATAGAATAATAATACTGACTATACTATAAGGTTTTTTAAAAGAAATAATGTAGAGAATTTCATTAACCTACTTTATTAAAAAAACTAAAAAATTAAAAATAGACTTGATTTACATGTCATTTTCATCGATTTGGAGGACCACATTCACTTTCTAATAATAAGCTTTATTGATTTCATATAATAGTTGAGCTATTAAAATAATCAATTATAGTGAGTTAGTATTACTTTTACTGCTATGTTTTTTAGAACATGGTCACTGCCCAGTGAATGATACCCCATAGTAATTTCCCATTAAAAGTAGTTAAGCAAAATGAAATAATATAATAATTTTGACCAACAATGCCAGTAACTTTCCATTTTTGGAGTTCATTATTTTTTAACAGAAAGGAAGTCAAGGGAAGTCAATAAACATTTATTAATTCCCTACTAAGTGTCAGACACTATGGTAAGGCCTGGTGATATAAAAAAGTAAAATCCCAGTACTTGCTCTCCAGTAGCTCCCAGTCTAATGAAGAAGACATTATACAAAGAACCTTGTACAAATAAATTTGAAATTTGAAAATGAATTGAGTTAATCACAGAGAGAAAATGCTATCATTAAGGCAGATCAAGATAGGCTTCTTGTAGATGATGGAATTTTGGCTCGTACTTGAAGGAAGATAGGGGAGCCAAAAGATAAAGATAATTGAAAGAGAATTCCAAGCATAGATAGCCAGTAAAAATTGACAGTCAAGAGATGGAGTGTCCTAAGGGAGAAATAGCAAGGAGGACAATGTCACTACATCATAGAGTACAAGGAAAATTGTAAGGTATAAGAAAAGTAGAAAGGTAGGGAGGGTCCAGGTAATGAATGGCTTTAACAGCCAAACAGACAACTTTAGATTTGATCCTGGAGGTCTTAAGGAGCCATTAGTATTTGTTGAATGGCAGAGGGGTACGAGGCATGGTTAGATCTGCTCTTAAAGAAGTTCAGTTTGACATACAAGTGGACTATGCAGGATTGGAATAGAGAGAAATCTGAGGCAAATAGAAAAATATTATAATAGACCAGACATAAGGTGACGAGGGCCTGCACCTTGGTGGTAACAGTAGTGTCAGAGTAAGGAAGGCAGGTATATGTGAGCAATGTTATGAATTTAGAATTGAGAGAATCTGGCAACTTATTGGAGAGGGGTTGAGAGAGAGTGAGGAGACAGGATGACACATAGTTTGAAAGCCTGGGAGGACAACAGTACCATTGACTGTGACAGGAAAGTTAAGAAGAAACGAGGACTTGTGGCGGAAAGGAAATGAGTTCAGTTCTTAAAAAATGCCTGTTGAGACATTAAATAACTAATCCATCAAGTTCACTTATCTCTGAACTTCTATAAGGACAATAGGACTTTGGTAATTACTTTTATAGTAAGTTCATTAATAAACAATAAACAGAAAATATTATGAAATAGAAATTCCCCTTATTTTTCAATCTACTCATGGGTACACAGATAGTGAATGCATAAATATCACAAAAGGGAGTTTTGCATTCTTTGGCATTTAGGATCAGATGGTGTCAGACTCTCTTCCATGTCTAAGATCTCAAGATTCTATGCTCTATTTGTTTTCTGATACACTGGTTTTTTCACAAATCATACCATCTTCAAACCTTTGTCTCAAAGGATTTATTATCTCATCTCATCCAGTTTACTCCATCCATTGTTAAAAACCACAAGCCCTCCTTATAACTTTTTTCTAAATTTCTTTGGCCCCAAATTTCACTATCTGGTGGCCAATTAGTTGATAATGAGTGCCTCAGCCAAGTGAATATACACCTAAATTGGAAGCTCTTACATTAGCTAGCTTATCCTTGAACAGTTTTCACTGCAACCTACATGAACACCATGAACCCAAACTGATTTAATAGAATTATCATTTAATCTGAGCACTTGCTCTTATAGTTGATTTATGATCAAAGTTGAATTTCCTGGGGGAGCTTTCATCTGTCAATTGATGTGAAAAACCAGCCATTTCCTAGATTTGTGGCTAATCTTGATTTTTAAAAGCACATCCATATTTAAAAATTCAAGACATTCTCTATGAAATGCTGCCTATTAGTAGGTTAACTGTGACTTTAGAAAATACTGTGTTGGCACAAGTACACTCAAATAATAAAGACATCCTGAAAACAAGTAAAAGTGGGATTGTAAAAGCCTACTACTTAATGACCTGTGTAACATTTGCCAGATAATAATTGGATTTTTCATATATAGAAATATTATTCAGTGAATCCTGAAGCTTTCTTACTTGCTCAAAAGCTAAACTATCAGTTTACAGAGATGTCCTACAGCTAAAAATGGAGGGGGGAGGACTTTTGAAAGAGGATGGAAGAAATAAGAAGGGGAGCCTATTTCTATCGCTATAATATCAAGCTCTTCACCAGTAAATGAATATGAGAAAAAAACTCACATTTACTATTTCTTTACTGATGGGACTATATTATGGAATTGTAAAATCATACTTCAAAATTTGGAGTTTAGAATTAGATCTGTTCTTCCTTTCCTGGACAAGGAATCTTTAAGAGCCTTTTCAGGATTCTCCCAGTTGTTAATGCCTGCGCCCTGAAATATTTTTAGTTCTTTTACCTATTTCTTGTATTTACTTATCTGTGAACATTTGCATACTTTCATCCCAGTAGAATTTGAGGTGCTTTAGGGAAAAGACTGGCACATTTTGGTATCAGTTTTTTTTTTCCAACACCTGGCACACCTAGAAGGTTAAGGTGCTTGGAATAAAGTAGGAACTTAATAAATACACATTGATTGATTGTTTATCACTTCAATTGTCCTCATATCTTGTATGCAAAGGTATTTGCAGAAAGGATCACATTGAGGGCAATGAGGTGGCGCAATGGATAGAGCACCGGCTCTGAAGTCAGGAGGACCTGAGTTCAAATCCGGCCTAAAATAAAACAAAACAAAATGAAAAAAAAAAAAAAGAAAGGATCATGCTGGATTCTAGTATTTATTTTATGAGAAACAATATTTGGTGTCACTGAAGAGAATCACAAAGGAGCCAGCATGTAAAAAATGAAAGATTTGGAAAGTGTGATACTTCCTGATATCCAGAAAAATGCAATTAAGTTGGTGGTATGTAGGGAACAGAAAATTCAGTTCTTCCTGAGGACAATGTGAAACTAAGTGAGAGCCACTTATATTCCTTCAGGATGAGAAGAAAGTGGTGTTGATATGTGGTTTATAAGGTTTGGGTTCTTAAATTGGTGGTGAGATCCCCTCAGGATAAGTGAGGAAGTATAGGAGGGGAAATTAGGGTGGATGGAAATGGGTGACTCAAATTAGCTGTGTGAAGCCAGGGACAAAAGCACAACTTTTGAGGATAGCATCCTTTTTTCTCCTATTATAAACCTCCACTGACATCTTGTTCCATGTTGTCAACATGATCACATCATTATTATCAATTTCACATTATCTGCAGAATAGAAATAATTCTGTTGTATGATAGGGATGGAGGGAGAGATGAAAAATGATAAGGAGGCTTCAGGAACTACTGACGAAAAAATTACAGGATGCAGTAAGAACCACTGATCCAAGAGAAATCAGAAACTGATTTTTTGTCAGAAATTCACAAAATCATTAAAATATTCAATCAAACTCTCCTCTAAATTCTAAAATTAAAACAATTTCGACTGCATACCCTTGGTACTAGAAGATTGTACAGAGTAATTAAAGTTCTGGTAGGTAATACCAAGGAAAAGAAAGCCTCAAATGAAGATCCAGTGGTAAACTGTGTGTACATTATATAAGGAAAACCCTAGTTTAGTTGGGAAAAACCTAATTTCCAGAAGGCAGACCTCCATAGGGATATATAAAATACTAATATGCACTGATATGCTATATCATTAGATTATTCCATTTTATAGATATGTAATTATATATGTATATACATGTGAATATGTATGTATAAATATATCTGTCTATGTCTATTGTCTGCAATTGTTTGAGTACACATTCTTTGTGTACTCATATGAGTACATATTCTTTGACCAACTGATAAAATCAGTTCAGAGCTAAAGTTTGTTGAGTTTGACGTCCACCATTGTGGAGAAAGTATCAAATCATCAAAAAAAAAGGTTTTTTTTAAAGTAATAGACAGATTCAATTTCTTTTCCTTTCCTTTCTTTTTGACAAAGATTTGTTTATTTTATTAAGTAGTACCAGGCGCATCATATCCATACGTGGGTTATGGGCTTAGAAAAGGCCGCACGTGGGGACTGGGACTGGGACTCCCCCCCACTTCTCTCACCGCAGACACAGACTTTTCCTACTGACCTTCTAAGTTGTCTTTGGAGTTCATGGGTTGAGAAGTCTAGAAACCACCAGTTACCCGTGATTCAGTAGTCTGAGGCCTGCTCCAGTTTTGCTGAGGCCTATGCTCCCACACTGAACTGCATTCCTCTCCCAACCTGGTGTGAGAGATCTTTCTAATCACATATCCAGGTTGTCAGGCTGGAAATTTGTTTCACTCTGTCTTTTTGTGGGTTCTGCTGCTTTAGAATTTATTTAGAGACAATTTTTACAGGTATTTGGAGGGGTTTGGGGGAGAGCTCAAGCAAGTCACTGCTTTTATTCTGACATCTTGGCTCTGCCTGCTCCCCCCAGTCCAAGAATTCTTTTACTTAGTTGCTTAGAATATGGAGTTGACCATAAATTCAAATTAAAAATAGTAAGAACTTTCATACTTGCATCCTATATTTGTAAATCAGATGTTTTAGCATAAATATATCAATTGATTTAGTATTGTAACAACAAAACTTTCGCTATTCAACTGCCCTGATTATAGAAATTTGCTGTGAAAGGAGAAAGGAGTGATGTAGTTATGACAATATCAAGATCAACCCTCCAAGGACACAAACAAATCTAATATAGGTGAAAGAAAAAACCTCCCTTAGGGGCAGCTAGGTAGCACAGTGGATAGAGCACCCGCCCTGTATTCAGGAGGATCTGAGTTCAAATCCATTCTCCAACATATAACACTTACTAGCTGCATGACCCTGGGCAAGTCACTTAATCCCAGTGCCTAGCCAAAAAAAAAAAACCAAAAAAAAACCAAAACCTCTCTTAGCTTTGTTTGATTACAGGCCAGAGTCATAATTAACACCCAATCATATTGCCAAATTCTACATTATTCACAGGATATCAAAGTCAGACTCAGAATTTAATGGGTTGGGAAAATTCCTCTGTTCAGAAATGAAATGTTACAATGGGAAACCTTCAAGAGGATTCTACCTTGATCTATACAAGATCATCTCCTCAACTGTCCCAGATAGACATATACCTATAACAATTCTCTGGTTATACTTCCTCTGGGCAGCACATGGCATTCCCCCTGAATGGTTGACTAATGGCTCAATAACAATTCAGACAATCACACCTGAAATCAAAACAGAATAGTATCAGAATGCAGTCAGAAGAGGTTTTTCCTCAAAGAGCAAAATTTCCCTAATCACAGTTTAGGATTAAGTTATTATTATTTTTCTCATGCTACAATAATAATTAATAATAAATGAGGCATAAGATAGCAGAGTGAAAGCAGAGACTCACCTGAGCTCTCCCCCAAATCTCTCCAAATACCTCTGAAAAGTGACTCTGAACAAATTCTAGAGTGGCAGAACCCACAAAGAGACAGAGTGAGGCAAATTTCCAGCCCAAGACAGCCTGGGAGGTTGACAGGTTCTACCAGTCTGAGATAGTAGCAACCAGTGTTCAGGGCACAGTCCAGAACTGGTCTGAGCAAAGACAGAGCAGTCTTTGGGGGATTGAATCACCAGCAGCAATGGTGAGTACCAGTTGTCTTAGCCCAGAGACACCAGCGACAACATAGAAGGTTAGTGGAAGGGGCCTGTCAGAACTGGGTGAGAGAGAAGCACAGTCCAGCTTGGGGTATGACAAATATAGCTCTTGCATCAGCAAAGCAGGAACAGGCCTTGAATTAGCAGTGGTAGCAGAGGCAGCAGCTGCAGCATGGCTCCTGAAACTATTAGCCCACAGACTGAATGTTTGAAAATTACCTATTTCAACTTCTGGGAGCCAAGATGGCAGAGTAAGTAGTAAGTTGCTCTCTCTCTCCCTTATTGACTTCAAAAACCCCAGAGGATATTGCCCCAGGAAAAATCCTGAAATAGAAAAGTTAGCTGAAACACTAGATTCAGCAGTCTCTTAGCTCACAAGGCTAGGGTAATTAATGGGAAAGATCCCTCTTACTGTGGCTAAAGGGGACCAGTACAGGAAGGGAGGCTTCCCAGCAAGTCAGTGGCAAGCCATACCTCAGCAAACCAGTAACCAGGCCTCTTGCCCCCAGAACAAGAAGCCTGAGACAGTGTCCCCTTTGCCCTAGAAGCAGAGATCAACTTTAAAAGTCAGAAAAAAGGCAAATAGCATAAGCAAGAAGCAAATAGAAAAACAATGATCATAGAAAAATATCTTGATGACAGGGAAGACCAAAACACAAATTTAGGGGAGGATAACATTGTCAGTATACCCACATCTGAAACCTCAGAGGGGAATATGAGCTGAAAAAGTCTTCTTGGAAGAGCTCAAAAAGGATTTTAAAAGTCAAATAAGGAAAGTAGAAGAAAAATTGAATAATTCATTTTTAAAAAAATGGGGGGGGAGTACACTGAAGAAAATTCCCCCAAAAGTAAAATGGGACAAATTGAAAAGGAGGTACAAAAGCTAACTGAAGAAAACAATTCATTAAAAATTATAATTGGGCAATTGGAATATAATGACTCTATGAAACATCAACAATCAGTAAAATAAAATCAAAAGATTAAAAAAAAAGAAAATGTAAAATTCCTCATTGGAAAAACAACTGACCCGCAAAATAGATTCAGGAGATAAATTTAAGAATTATTGATCTATCTGAAAGCCATGATGAAAAGGAGAGTCTGGGCAGCATCTTTCAGGAAATCATCAAGGAAAACTGCCCTGAGGACCTAGAATCAGAGGGTGAAATAGTCATTAAAGAAGCCACTGATCACTTCCTGAAAGAGATTCCAATGCCAAGGAATATTGTAGCCAAGTTCTAGAATTATCAGGTCAGGGAGAAAATCATGCAAGCATCCAGGAAGAAACAATTCAAATATAGTGGAACCACAGTCAGGATTACACAGGACCTTTCAGCTTCTACATTAAAAGAACTTGGAATATGGTATTCTGTAAAGCAAAGGAGTTTGAATCATAAGCAAGGATCAACTATCAAGAGAATTGAACATAATCGTTCTTTTTTTAATTTTCATTAGGTTTTATTGGTATGAAATGTGAAGAAGGTATTAATGAAACATGAAAGCAATAATGACATAATGGAGTTGGCACCTCCATTCTAATTTTTAAGGAAGTATTTGCTTTTTTTGTATGACTATTAACAAGTTATTAAGCTCTCTGAGCCTCAATTTCCTCATTTATAAAATGTTTTTTTTATTTTCTTTTTTTTGCCTCTGTCATCTTTATTGATTTTTTTAATTTATTAATTTTAGTTTTAAAAATTCACTTCCACAAGATTTTGAATTCCAAATTTTCTCCCCATCTCATCCCTCCACCCACCCTAAGATGGCATGAATGCTGAATACCCTTTCCCCTAATCTTCTCTCCCTTGTATCTCCCCCCCTTTCTCTTATCCCCTTCCCCTTCTATTTTCCTGTAGGGCAGAATAGATTTCTATACCCCATTTCCTGAATTTCTTATTTCCCAGTTGCATGTGAAAACAATTTTTTAACATGTGTTTTTAAAACTTTGGGTTCAAAATTTTTTCCCTTCCTCCCTCTTCACCCACCCTCATTGAAAAGGCAAGCAACTTGATACAGGTTATACATGTCATGCAAAACACTTCCATAGTGGTTATGTTGTGAAAAACTAAGTATATTTCCCTTCATCCTATCCTGCCCCCCAAGGATGTCCATTATCACCAATGTTATTCAGCATGTGACTAGAAATGTTAGATTTAGCAATAAGAGAACAAAAAGAAATTGAAGGCATTAGAATAGGCAAAGAAGAAATAAAGTTATCACTCTTTGCAGATGATATGATGATATACTTAGAGAATCCTAGAGAATCAAGTAAAAAACTAGTTGAAATAATAAGCAACTTTAGCAAAGTTGCTGGACATAAAATAAACCTACATAAATCATTGGCATTTCTATATATTACCAACAAAGCCAACAGCATGAGATAGAGAAATTCCATTTAAGGTTGCTGTAGATATTATAAAATATTTAGGATTCTACCTCCCGAAACAAACTCAGGAACTACATGAACACAATTACAAAACACTTTTCACACAAATAAAATCAGATTTAAATAATTGGAAAAACATCAGTTGCTCATGGGTAGGCCAAGCTAATACAATAAAAATGACAATTCTACCTAAATTAATTTACATATCATTATTTTATAGAGCTAGAAAAAATAATAACAATATTCATCTGGAAGAACAAAAGGTCCAGAATATCAAGTGAACTAATGAAAAGAAATGCTGGGGAAGGAGGCCTAGCCATTCCAGATCTTAAATTGTAGTACAAAGCAGCAATCATCAAAACTACTTGGGAAGTAATAGAATGGTGGATCAATGGAATAGGTTAGGTACACAAGACACAGTACTCAATGACTTTAGTAATCTACTGTTTCATAAACCCAAAGATCACAACTTCTAACACAATAACTAACTATTTGACAAAACCTGCTGGGAAAAGTGGAAAAGAGTATGGCAGAAACTAAGCATAGACCAACATCTTATAACCTATACCAAAATAAAGTCAAAATGGATAGATATAAAGGCTGATAGTATAAGCAAAATGGGTCAGCAAGGAGTAGTTTAACTGTCAGCTCTATGGAGAAGGGAAGAATTTATGACCAAATAAGAGATAGAGAACATTATGAAATGCAAAAGGAATAATTTTTCTTACATTAAATTGAAAAGTTTTTGCACAAACAAAGCCAATGCAACCAAGATTAGGAGGGAAGTAGAAAACTTGGAAAGAATTTTTATAAACAGCATCTCTGATAAGGGTCTCATTTCTAAAATATATAGAAAATTAAATCAAATTTATAGGAATACAAGTCATTCTCCAATTTATAAATGGTCAAAGGATATGAACAGGTAGTTCTCAGATGAAGAAATTAAAGCCATCTATAGACATATTAAAAAAATGCTCAAAATCACTATTGATTGGAGAAATGCAAATCAAAACAACTTTGAGGTACCACATCACACCTATCAGGTTGGCTAACATGACAAAATAGCACAATAATAAATGTTGTAGAAGATTTGGGAAAATTGGAACACTAATGCATTGTTGATGGAGTGGTGAACGGATGCAACTATTCTGGAGAGGAATTTATAACTATGACCAAAGGGCTATAAAACTGTATACACCCTTTGATCCAGTAATACAATTACTAGGTCTGTATCCCAAAGAGACAATAGAAAAGGGAAAAGAAGCCACATGTACAAAAATATTCATAGCAGTTTCTTTTTCCTGGAAGTAACTTGTGACAGGGCATTCAAGGATTCCTTCCTCCTGTCCTGGTATCTAAACCCCTTTTAGATTCTTTTCCCTAGTGTTAATGGTGACTATCATTAGACTTTATATATCCTGCTACATATATGTTCTAGTCTTACCTCTCCCAATTTCCCTCCTCCTGTTCTTAGATTAAGCCACCCAGCCTTCATCTTGTGACTTAAATATACCAAATAATGGACTTATTATTTTGTAACATTGGTTATTTTTCCAATTCTTTTGTAAGGCTCTTTGACACTTTTGCTGACATGTTTTCTAATAAGTGATTGAGTATATCAAAGTCTGCTAACAGTGTCATTGTCAACTACCTTTTGAGTCTCATCCAAAAGGTTTTAAATTAAAAAAAAAAAAACTTAGATTACTGAAGTATGTATGTATGTATGTATCTATCTTTGTCTCCCCAGTTAGATGCCACAGAGATTAATCACATAGAATAAAGAAAAAAATAGCCGTTGAAACACCAAGAAATTCATAGGTGACAAAATTCTAAGAAAAGTCGGAACAAAAACCCATTGTTTTATGCCTTTTTCCAAATGTTCAAAGTTTAAGCAACAAGCAAGTGGAAGTAGTGATCTTAACACATGAAAGAAAGGAAGTTTAATCACATGGACATCGTTGAGACCTGACTAGACTGTGACTAGGGATGCTTATAAGTCATTCTAAAGAAATTAGGGAAGGTAAAAGTTAGAGAAGGTATAACTGTATATTTAGAAGGCAAAACACTGATGTACATTAACCAGAGTAGGGAAACTTGAGAGAGTATAACTGGATAAAGATCAAAGAGGGAAGGAACAGAAATGATTTTATCATTAGTGTACATGCAGACTACTTGGACCAAAAAAAGGAAATAGTTGGATGATTTTGGGAAACATTTAAAAACGGCACACTATAATGGTAGAGTAGTTATGGCAGATTTTAGTTATCCACACATCTATGGTAATTATCTAACTAAATAAAACAGACCAACTAACAACTTCTTGACTTGTTAAGGGTTAATTTCATCCTTCATAATATGGACATACCAACTGGGGAGAATTCTCTTCCACATCAATTCTAAGAGAGATAAACTATTTGATAGGGTGGAAATGATGGGAAATCTGGGAAGAAATGACCGCTTCATGCTAGACTTTATGAGAGAGAAGAGAAAATCTCAGCATAGTTTCACATAAACTGTAGATTTGGAAAAGCAGATTTCATAGGTTTCAGAATAAAATCAGGTAATATTCAGAGGATTAAAATGTTTTATGGGAAGTCAGGCCAAGAAGAATGGATTATGCAAAAAAATGAAGTTGTAAAGATACAAAATTTTGTAGTTAAAGATACAAAATCCTTGTGAATAGGAAAAATGGGATTTATCTGAAGAGAGTGGTTTTGAATTCATAGAAATCCATTTCAAATTCATGAAACAACTTTTTTTTCATTTTAAGTGTAAAACATAGAGGCAAATAAAAATGTAGAATCAATAAAAGAGTATATCGTGATCTTCTAAAAATAGTGTCAGAAAGGCTGAATCTGAGTTAAAAAATGCACTTTCCAGTCTGAGCTAACACTATTGCCATTGATGAACATAGCAATCAATTTAAGAAAATGTAATGAAGGGATCAAAGATAATACATATCAAGATCATACAAGGCCACGACAGTACTGCCAGAAGCACATAGAGCCTGGCATTAAAACAAAGTCCCAATCCAGGATGTGAAGCTGAAAGAATATGCAAACAAACATGCAAAGACCTGTTTTGGTGCCAGGGATGCCTAACATACAGATACAGAAAAGAAGAGTAATGCCAAAACACCTACAAGCAAGAAAAGCACAGCTTGTCTTTAAAATCAATTCCAATTTCCAGAAAAAAATGAAGCAATATTTTTTTAATTTAAAATATAAACTAAAAGAAGGTATTAGAAGAAAAAAAAATGAGAGGTTTTCAGGACAACTATCAAAAGTGAATTAATAGCTTAGAACAAGAACAATAAAAAGTTATCCACATAACAGGCTCCTTGAATATTAGAATGGAGCAAACAAAAGTTAATGATGACTTCAAAAGATAACAAGAACTATTTTTGTAAATGTAAATATTTTTAAAAATTAAAGAAAAAATAAAGTATCTGTTATAAAAGTGTAATCTAGAAAAAGTTCAAAGTAACATAATTAAGGAATAATTAGAGGTGGAGCCCAGATAGCTGTGTACAGGCAGGGACTCTCCTGAGCTCTACCCCAAACCCCTTCAGATACCTTTAAATAATGACTCTAAACAAATGTTAGAGTAACAGAACCAACAAAAAGACAAAATGAAACAATTTTCTAGTCCAAGACAACTTAGAAAGTTGGCAGGAAAGGTTTCTTGCATCAGAGTAAGAAAGGAGTGCAATCCAGCACAGACCAGGCACCAGGAAACCAGGAGCAGGCCTTGGGGTGACTGAATCAATGGCAGCAGAGGCAGTCTCCAGACCTCTCAGCCCATAGACACTAAGGGGGTTGGACAATGGGTCAGAAGATTTATAGGGGTCCCTTTGCTGGCAGCAGGAACAGGATTCTATCGCGTTGCCTATATTTGGATCTAGGTTGCAGTACTTGGTCTTCATCCCAGTAAGAGGAGAAACAATAGCATAGCAGAGCTTGTAGCCACAAGGGAGCAGGGACCCTGGTCACAGTTCCAGGGTTGAACAGAGTGCTTATGGCCACAAACCAGTACACAATTCAGGATAGTAGTAAACACACTTCTCCCTAAATCATACCATCTTGGAAGAGCCAAAATCTTACAGGTCCCCAGAATTACCTCTGAAAATAACTGAACAACAACAAAAAAACATTTTTTGACTAGGTAAAATATGCCATTCTTTGCCTCATTTCTTACTTAGCCTTAATCACTGAATGGGCATTGCCTCAGTCAAACTGAGACCTGGGAAAGACCTTAATTTAAAAAGGCCAAGATCTCCCATTGCATCCAGAGCCAACTGAAATTTTATTTGTAAAATAATAACACGACTAATTTGTTTTCAAAATGGTTTGTAAGACATAATGAGTGACCAAATACTCCATAAGATGTTTTATTAATGTAATCCATGTTTTCTTAATTATACCATATTCAATTTTGTATTCATTATTCCTATAATTTTTATAATTGATATATAAAATACTAAAGAGAATGGGACTTATAAAGTAAAGAAAATACTGTTTCATGATTTCATGTTCCTTTAGTTTTTTTTTTTAATTCTTGAAAATGAAATGATCTATTATTCATTGTAAACAATTTGTTTTAGACCCAGTATACTTTCATTGCATCAAAGGACAAAACTGAGCTTAAAACATGAAGCAAATTTCATTCAGAAATTTTAAAAATCCAGATTTGAAAACAATTGGTTTTTACAGAATTCAATTCAATAACTTTTGATACTTTGATCTTGTGAAAATTATGAGACAATTTTAGAGTATAATACACATTATCTGAACATTCTATTTATTTCACTATGTTGGTACATAGCTGGAGTTACACTACCATTGGTAATACATTGAATGACCATAAGTATGAACTTGGGAGGGGAGCATCTATGCCTGCACCAGATAACTTTGTCTACATTGTCATAATTAAATCCTATGCCAACCTAAATGATCAAAAGAACTTGCAGTTATCCCCTATGGGGGAAGGGTTAGAGAAAGCAGAAGAAAAACCAAAAAGCCATAAGGGACATTCTTTTCATTTGGATAATTTAATTACTGATCATTAATTGAACAAGAAGATGGAACTGGGTGTGTTTTATGATAACATTAATTCGTTCTGTGACAGTGTCCTGTACCTTTAGCCACAATAGCTATATCATAATAGCTGGATAAAATATAGCTCTGAATGTCCTGTAATGATTATTTTAAAAATCACCCTTCTTTTATATAAAAATAGTTCATATTACAAAAGTATCTAAATTTTTCTTCCAATTTTGGGGGACTACTAAACCTAATATCCAATATGTAATATTCTTGATTGAGAATAATCATTCAGTCCTTGATTATGAATGATAATTTATATTTTGAAATAGAATATATTCATTATATCGCCCAAATATTAGTGACTCTGTATCACTCTGGATGGAAATTTATGATGACCTTCAGAGGTCTTAATTAACTATCACATTATTTGGTTGGAAAGTGAGAAGTAGTAAGGAACACTTGAGTTAATTGGTTAACAATGCCATTTAAACTTCTCTAGGAATTTTTTTGGCAATGGATAATGTGATTCATACTAGCAAGGGCTTCCATGATAACAAAGATCATGCTAAAGTTCTGTGAAGTGTGTAACTTGCTGTCTAATATTTCCATGCCCCCCTGGAGATGAAGTGTCAGAAGGATTTACATTTAGGTTTCTTAGTCAGACTTTGAACTGTGCATATGTCTCACATGTATTCCCTTTTGGGAACACTTCACCATGAACTTTTAGTAGCTAAATAGCAAATGTATGTAATGTATGTAATTTTGCATTATGTCACAATGACCTGAATGGAAGATGACAGGGTAGAGACATAGTACCCTTATTTGACATTCTCCATTAAAATGTACAATCATAAAAAAGAGATATGAAGCTCAGAGAAGAAAATTTGTCAATTGGGGAAATGGGAAAATATATTTACATCAAATATCTCTGACAAAAGTTGGCTATCTCAGATATAATATATGGGATAACTATATATATATATATATATATATATATATTTTAGTGAGGCAATGGGGCTTAAGTGACTTGCCCAGGGTCACACAGCTAGTAAGTGTCAATTGTTTGTTCTGAGGTCAGATTTGAACTCAGGTCCTCCTGACTTCAGGGCTGGTGCTCTATCCACTGTGCCACCTAGCTGACTCCTGATAACTATATAATTTTACTAAAAAACCTCTTCTCTTTAGAAAAGTGATCAAATCATATGAAGAGTTGTCAGAAGAAATATTGCAAATAATTGAAAAAAGTTCCAACTCATTAAGAATGTGGTCAATGCAAATTAATACAACTCTTTAGTTTCACTTCATTTCTATTACATTGACAAATATGATAAAAATGGAAATACTCAATGTTTAAGGGACTATGAAGACAGGAACACAAAAAAAATTTTTGTGTGCTTATAAAACTATCCAGTCATTTTGGAAACCAATTGGGAAATAGGAAAGAAACTTAGCAAAATAAGTCCTATCTTTTGACCCAAATGTCTCACTTCTGGTAGTAATCTTAGACAGATCAATGCCAGAAAGTCTTGTCAGTAACAAAATATTCACAGTAGCACTCTGGAGGAAAAAAAAAACTGAAAATATAATAGGCACTATTGATTGAAGATCTGAATAATTTAGAGCATATGAAAGGAATAGAATAGTATTGTCTTGCAAGAAAAAGAGAAATGTGAGGAAATCAGAAAAAAATGGTGGAAAGACATGACATGAAGAAATAAAGTGTGAAGAAACTGCAACCAGGAGAACAATACAATAATGCCTAAAATAAGGTTAATATATTTTTCTTACTAGATCTGTGATTTTATTGTTGTAGTGAGTTTCAGGTGAGAAACTTAATTCAATGCAATTCAATGAATATTTATTGTCTATCAAGTGCCAGACACTGTGCTGAGCACTAGGGATACAAAAAGAAGCAAAAGACAGTCCTTGCCCTCAAGAAGCTTGTGATCTAATGTATTCTACCTTCTACCCATGCAGATCTTGTGTTGTTCATCTTATATACTTCAAGAAATTCATGGAGAAGGGAAAAGTACTTTGCCCATGGTCAAACATGCAGTGTTTGTTATAGAAGAGATTTGAAGCAAGATCTTCCTATTTCAGGGGGCAGCTCTCTAACTACTCTCAATCAGCAGTATTCTACTCATATTATTTTTTGTTAAATTTTCTTCTCTGTGTTGGTTGACCCAAATAAATTATAAGTTCCTTGATGGAAATTTGTTTTGTTCTTCATATCTCCAACATCTAAAATAATGCTATTTATATAGTATGAACTTAATGAATACTCAGAATGAATAAATTAATTTCACTGATTCATTCACCACATTTCTGAATTACTAGATGTGTTTTTTCTATTTTTTTCTGCTCCACTGTTACCAATATAATTGGTCATATTTTATGCTAACAAGTCTTTCTTTCCTTTTCTATTTAACCATATTTTTAGAATATAACCCTAGCAGTAGGATATCTGGGTAACAGGGTATAATAAGTTTTGTAACTTTTCTTCTTTGTAAATTATCAATGCTTTCCAAAAGTTTGCAGGTTTATAAACCTATAAACAATACAGTCAAGTGACTGCTTTTCCACAATCTATACAAAATCACATTTTATCTTTTTTTGGCTGTAATTTTTGTCAAAGCCATGCATACAAGAGATGATTTTATAAGACTCTTTATTTTGGGTTTTTCTGATTATTAGTGAATTTCATAACTTTTTGAGTGATTTAATTTAGTTTGCTTCCTTAAAAGATTTGTACCTATGCTTTGACTATTTTGATAATTGTATTAGTTTTGTGTCAGAAAAAAATATTTCAAAGATTTTGTGCAATCCGTTTCTTTCATGTTTTGAAATATTTTTATTTCAATTAATTTTATTTGTATATAATTCAATTCATTATCTTTCCAGTAATTTCTCATTCAATCAAACCTTCTTTTTTGCCACACTGCTATTCTATTTAGTCAAAATTTTATAGAATGACATTTTTATTTTCTTAAGTTCAGTTCATTGAACATATCTCATACACATTATGTTTTACTGCTGTATTCTCTGTTTCTTGTCCACTGATCTATTTTTTTCTAACTTTTTTTATGGGGGCCATAACGCATTATGTAACACAAATGTTATCACCACATCACCATATATATGATTGTTTGAATTATGTATATCATTTTGCACTTTATTCCTCTCCTCATCAGATATTGACCAGATTGTATACCTTCCAGAGATCCAATTTGATATAAATTACCACTCCCCAGGAGCTGATCAAGAAGATTGAAAATGAGCAAGAGAGTTGTATGGTGATTACAGATTTCACTGAAGATTCTCTAATGATCACAAAGTACGAAACTTCTATTTTCTTCACAAACATATTGGAAAACTTAGTGGAAGAACTGAGTAAACAGGTAAATTACTATCTGACACTGCAAAGCATTGATCGGCTGAAGGCCTTCTAGAAGAGGGTAACCAGAAAGGGGAAGAACCTTGAAATCTTACTGTACGAAGAGAAGTTGATGTTATAAAATATGATTAGCTCATATATTAAATGACTCAGGGATGTCATCATAGCTATCTTAAAATACTTGAAGGTTTGTAACTGGAAGAGGTATTAGAGATGAATGACCTGGTCACAAAGGACAGAACTATAGACATTTCAGAGTAACAGATTTTAACTTGATTTAATATAAAGCCTTTACTAGTTATTAGAATTGTACAAAAATGGAATAAGATGTTCCTCTTGACTTAAGGTCATCAAGGATGGCTGGATGTCCATTTGATAAGGATATTATAAGAAGGATCCTTTACTAAGTGTAGGTTGGATCAGACATCCTTTAAGCTCCCTTATAACTCTAAAATTCTGTAATTATGTAACCTACTAAATGACCCTCATAATCTGTATAAATGTATAACTTCCCTCCCCCCACCCAGGATATTGATCTTAGATATGATTTTTGGGATATATGGTTCAATTTAAAGATGCAGAGGACTTTGCTGAAATTAAATAATGTTTTCTAGAAATCATGGTACTTTTCCTTATAAACTCAAACTTGATCCACCTGCTTGTATGGTATTGGCACTGTCCCCAGCAGTCTTGTGTAAAACTCCAATGACCATGTCTGGAAATACAAATCTATTTCCAGTTTATTGCTGCACCCAAAAAAAAATGAGTTTTGTGTATTGGGGAGAGTGATTTTTTTTTAGGATTACCTGGAAAAAAATATGACTTAATTTGTGAAAATCAATAGTTTTGTGATGTGTACTATGTATAAAAACATGCCTTGGGCCCCAGAATTCAAAGTGACTTAAAAGAAAGAGAAGCCATTGATTTCCTTAATAATCTTAATGGCATTCTTTGTCTAAAGGACACTTGGTAAGTGAAGCCCTAAACTCTACCATGGAAAGAATTCAATCTCTATTGCTTTAAGATGAGAGCATACAAACGGTAGGGATAGATTTATAAGGGAGAGGTCGTAAGCTTGTTATGGTAAGACTCTTGGGAGTCACTCTTCAAAGGGTCCCCTTATAATAAAAGTAGGGACATTCTGATGCAATGCTCTCTCTTTGAGATAATTGTCATCAACAGTCTTATAGGGTTATTGAAGTGGTATACCCTGTAAGAAAAGCTAGTTTCCCTAGGGAAGCCTTTAACTTTAAAATAAAACACAATTCATAATCTCTAATGGATCAGGCCAAGTCAGGCTATAGTCATTCCTACCAAATAAAGTCTCCAGATGATTAATGAAGTCTTTCAGGCCCTGATCTACCAGAGTGACTCCATTCTTAAATATGACCTGAGCTGGTAAAATGGAAAAAGTTAATATAGACCAAAGTGGAGTCATATCCAGAAGGTTTAGTGTCCCTGTCTGCTATGTATTTTCAAATAACAGTTTGAGCTCAGTGACACAATCCTCCAGGTAACTGATCAGTGAATGAATCTGGAACATATATGCCAAGTGGTTTGACCTCTGACTGGATCAGATAACCATGATAATTATGAAGTCTTTCTGAGTCCTTCCTAATCTCAGTGCCTTCCCTCCAATATTACACCTACTTTATCCTGCATATTTCTTGTTTGTATATTGTTGTTTGTATGAATTTCTTTCCTTCCCACCCCCCTTCCTTCAAGTCTGAGTGACTTGAGAAGGACAAGGACTGCTTTTCTTTTTTTTGCCTTTTTTGGATTACCAATGATCAGCACAGTTCCCATCGCATGGTAGGTTCTTAACATGCTAATTGATTGCCTGATTGCTTGCAGTAACTAAAGGACTTAGAGGGGTGATGGGGTTTCAATTTCATGTGATAATTAAACTGTACCAGAAAAGTGTGAAGTGTTACAGAGAACTCTTCACACTTCTCTAATAAATTATCTGAACATTGTTTCTGATAAGGCAGCAACAAGGAAATATATTACTAGTGACAAATATGGTGTTATGGATCTATTGTTACAGATTCTGCTTCAACATTATCAACCAGGCCACCTCAACCTAAAATGGTACAGTCTTCCTCTGCAATGTTCTAATGGCTGCTATGGAGTTCTCAGCCTAGCATAATATTTGATCAGCATCCTGCCTTAAGTGAAGCAATGAGAAGTAAACAATAATATACATAGATCCTGATAGGAAATAGTCTCTAGATTAACAATTTCAGGCATATAAATGTGATGAAATACTCTTATGCTGAACTCTTAACAACATAATGAGCAACCAAGATTCCAAAAGACTAATGTTCAAAATATGTTACCCATCTCCTGGTAGAGAAGTGAAGGACTCAGAATATAGAATGAGACACACATTCCATATATATAATATGTGTGTGTATGTCTGTGCATATAGATGTCTGTATATGTATACACACATATCTATGTATATACATATACACATATTTAGAACACAATCAACGTGAAAATTTATTTTGATCTAATACACATGTGTATAAGGAGTAATATTTTCCTTGTGTTCTTAATGGATGATGGTTTGGGGTTGGGGTTGGAAGGTGAGAACAGAAATTTTGATTGATTAAAACTATATGCACATATTTATGTACATAGACTGATATAGACCAAAATGGTGTTACATACACATATATATATATATATATATGTATACACACATATGTACATACAAATATATATATATATATACAGAGAGAGAGAGAGAGTCCATATCTATTTTATCTATCTATCTACAAAAAGTTAGGAACTCTGATCAACACAATTATCTACCACAATTTCTAAGGACTCATAACAAAACATGCTACCTACTTCCTAACAGAGAGATGGTGGACATAGAACACAGACCGAGATGTTTTATAGGCATAGAAAATGGAAGAATTAATTTTTTACTTAACTATACCTGTTTAATACAGGTATAGTTTGTTTTATTCTTGATTTCTCAAAGTGGCTGAGGGGAGGTAAGTGAGAAGGAGAGAAGGCTGATCTTTTTTTGAAAATAAAATAAAATTTAATTAAAAAAGAAAATATCCTCTAGCTCTGACAGACTTTTTCTCAGTATCAAGTTCTTAATTTCCTGTGCATTTATACAAACACAACTTCCTCATTTCTTGGACTCATCATCTATTCCTTACCCGTCTTAGTTCTGAGACTTTTGTCTTGACTGTGCTTATTTTTTATTCTTGTTCTCTGACAATTATAATCCCTTAACACTTGGCTCGTTCCTTGTCAGTTTAGCAGATCAGAGAATGCATTGAACTTAAAGTCAGAAAGACCTGGGTTCAAACCCACCTCAAACACTTGCAATCTGTGTGAACCTATGTAACCTGCCACTTAACCTCTCTAAGTTTCAGTGTCTGTGTCTTTAAAATGTGGCAAATAGTAGGTTCTTACTGACAGGGCTGGTCTGAGGATCAAATTCAATAATGTAGATAAGGAGGCTTATAAACTTTAAAAAAAAATTTAAGTATGAGCAGTCGACAACAGCAGCTGATAAGGCAGGTATGTGATCTTACTAGCTATATGACCCTGGCTGGGTCACTAACTGCTACTTACTTAATTTTCCTCCTATTTAAAGTGGGGATAATAGTAGCATTTAGTTCCCATGGTTGTGGTAAGAATAAAATATTTCTAAAATGCTTTGTAAACCTTTAAATGCTGTACAAATCCTTGCTATTATTATCGATGTTGTCATTGTTTTGCATCTTCAGGTGATGCCCTTTGCCTACTCCTGCTGTCTCAGCGAGAGATGCCTGATCATCTTATATCACATGGACCTTTCTGTGTTGGCCACAAAACTACTGGTGTTTCTACGTCTTCATTGTAGCATTGCATCAGCATTCTTTGCTCTTTACATAAGCTATAAAGCATACTTTTCATCACCATCGGACTCATCATCCTCTTTCATCCTGTCATCTAAGACAAATAGTGATATTAAAGAAAATGTAGAGGAGAGAATAAAATGTAAGATAGTAATGGGAAATAATTAGTTGAGGTAAGAAAAAAGAGGTACCTGACAAATTTTCTACTGGTTCAGAAATAAATGAGATCAGTTTCAATTATGATGAGAATGAATCTATAATTTATAATATTAGGAAAAATTAAAAATGGTAAATTACATAGCAAGTTAAGAATATTTTTCATAATAATGTGTAACTGTCACATTTAAGAATTATATTTTTCTACCCTTCAGGTTTTTTTTTTAGCATTTTTATAATCATCACTTTTCTAACGTGATTACTTCAATATTCAATTTCTAAGACACCTACTGTAACAATATATAAAGTCTTACTGCACATTCCACACTATTTTAAAAGAAGTAGCTCTGAAAGGGCAAGGTGGCAATATACCATGAGTATCATTAGGTGTTCAATGAAATTTTCCTCTCTACATAGATATTTAATACTTAACATTTAAATGACCCTCTATAAATTTAGCTAATTCCTTATGAGATTGCAAATTAATGTTATGAATGACAAGAGCCTAAACAAAACAATATGCCCTGACGAAATGAAAAAGGTTAAAATCCTTTAGTTATTTTGAAGCACCATTTTAAGGTTCCTGTCTCTTTCTCCATGCACATCAAGCTTTTCATATCCCCCAACCCCCAAGAAGATGTATTGTTGGGAAGGTCACAATAGTAGCTATATTCACAAAGGCACAAATCTGTCCTCTCTTCTGAAAGTACTGGTTAACTAAGAGAAAAGGTTAAAAGGGTTGGGAAGGAGAAGAAGAGCAGAATAATTTTTTGAATAATATTTTATTATTATTTCCCAATGAAATGTAAAAACCATTCTAACATTTTCAAATTTTTAGTTCCAAATTATCTTCCTTCCCCTCTCCCCTCCCTCTTCTCTAAGATGGAAAGCAATTTGATATAGGTTATACATGTGTAATCATGGAAAATATATTTCTGTATTAGTAATATTGTGAAAGAAAGCATAGACAAAAAAAATCATAAAAATTTAAAAAAAAAAGTGAAAATAGTATGTTTCAATCTGCATTCAGACTCCATGGAGGTGGATGGTATTTTTCAGCATGAGTCCTTTGGAAATGTCTTGGATCATTGTAATGATGAGTATAGCCAAGTCATTCATAGCTGATCATCATACAATGTTGCTGTTACTGTATACAATGTTATACTGGCTTTGCTCACTTTATTTTCCACTAATCCTTATAAATCTTTCCAGGTTTTTTTCTGAAATCATCCTGCTTGTCATTTCTTCTATCACAATAGTATTCCACCGTAATCATATGCCACAACTTGTTCAGCCATTCTCCAACTGATGGATATCCCCTCAATTTCCAATTCTTGGCCACCACAAGAAGCTGTTATAAACATTTTTGTACAAATATGTCCTTTTCCCCTTTCTTTGATCTCTTTATGCCAGACCCAGTAGTGGTGATACTATATCAAAGTATAGACATAGTTTTATAACCCTTTGAGTATAGTACCAAATTGCTCTCCAAAATGTTTAGATCAATTCACAACTCCACCAACAATGCATCAGTATTCCAATTTTCCCACATCCCCTCCAACATATGTCATTTTCCTTTTTTGTCATATTAGCCAATCTGATAAGTGGTAAGTAGTGCTGGGAAATTGTCTTTACCCATCCTTTTGTTGGTTCTACTGCTCCAGAATTTATTATGAAGCATTATTTTATAGTTGTTTAGATGTGAAATTTCAGGCAAATTCTTCCCTTCCTTAGCCATCTTGACTCTACCCCCAAACAGAGGAACCTTAAAACCCAGTTAATGGGTATGGAGAGCCAACTGCCTAAGAATCTTTCTTTGTTGAGAAGCTTTAACATTACAAGTTTCTTAAATATTCAGAGCAGAGAATTCTATTCAGTCAATGGGAAAAATTTAGAGATCAACAGATATAATTATATATAATGAGAGAAAAGAAAGGAAACCTGATGGCCAGTTTGAGTGTTATGCCAATCAATACCTATGCAATGTTAAGGTGTAGAGGTAGTTGTCCAATATATTGGCCAAATGCTTCATAGGTGATATATGGGAGGATATGGACAAGAAAAAAAGGTGTGGATGAGTTTTATTCTGCACTGTTGGAGGGAATAGCCATACTGATGAGATATTGGATCTCTTCAAGGATCTATACACAGAGCAAGTAGTGCTTCCATCTTTTCTCTCATATCTGTGCTAATTGATCTACCATGATGCTGACAATGAAACTTTCTTATATGAAATAGTGTTTGCTTAGCACATTTTAAAAAATGTGTATTTTCACACACATATACGTAGATGTATATGTACATACATACATACATACATACATACATATGTCTGTTATAGAGGTTACTCATTGAATTTTAGAATTAAATGGACATTTAATTAGATTCAATGACATTTAATCTCAGGCAGCAACCCTAAACTTTTCTGGTTCTGCCCTCTAAAACAACACAGAGTTAACTTACTCCCTGTACTTTAATGTTCATTTTTCTCTTTCCAGGTAAAACATTTTCAGTTCCTCAAAGCAGTCCTTCTATACCATGATTAGTAGACTATCCTCTATTCTAGCAACCTTCCTCTGGATACTCTTTTGTTTTTCCAAGTTCTTTCTAAGTTTATAATTAAATGCACTATTTCATATATAAAATGGAAATATTATTCCCCTGACATATTTAGTATATGTCTATTAATATAAAACAAAATTTTATTATGATTTTTGTTTATTATTTTTTGTTTTTTAGTGTTCGCATCTTGCCATTTACTTATTAATATGATAATATGATGTTTAAGTAATACTCCCAGTTTTTTTTTTAAAGAAGAATACTTTCTTTCCCACTTGTTTTTGTGTAACTAATTTTTTTTAAGCCTGGAATTAGTATTTTACATTTACCTTTTAAATTTCACCTTTATTTGACCCAAACTCTAGCCTTTGTTAAATCTAATTCTATCAGTCAAATTATGAACAGAGATGTGTCAGAGTGGAGTGATTAGAGGACTGACCTTGAATAAGGAGGACCTTGGGTTTCAAGTTCTCATTCTGACACGTATGTGCAGGCTGACAGTAGGTATATCACTTAATCCTCAGTGTCCTCATGCAAGTTTCCAAGACCCTATGTTTCTGAGGATTTCATCATCTACATTAATGGAGAGATTTCTCCATACTTATGAAATCTTATGGGTTCATATCACTATACATGGAAAAAACCCAAACATTTTGCCATCCCAGTTTTTTAACCTCCTCTTTACAATAGAATTTTTGCTTTAAAAAGGGATGCACAATACAATATCCCTACTATATTGATAATACTATTGTATGTACAGAAAAGTGTGTATATGATTACACACATCTTCATAGCAACACATAATGTGGCAGGTAATGATATATCTGCAAATAAAATGTAAAAAATGTAAATTTTACTCTAACCTGGAAGGAACAAAAAATAACTGTAGGAAATTATGTTCTAAAATGAAAGGGAGGGTCACTCAATTTTTTGTACTTTCAATTTTTTATAAGAAAAGCAAAAATATTTCAGAATATGGATATATGTGAGAATATGATTGAGAAACTATAGTTGGAAATTATCTACTGTTCATGTTACCTTTTGAGAAAAGATGAGATTAATTTCTGAATTTGAGTCCTAATGAAATTTTTTTACCTTTTTTTAAAATCTTCCATTGTTCTTCAATGTGAAGTCAAACATCTCAGAAACAGCATATTTATTGTATTAAGTTATTTAAGCAATTAGTTCTATACAAGTTACAACTACTAGAGGAGCTGAGATAATATTTTGAGATTATAAATAATTGGCATATTTTAAATAGTGCTATATAAAGTGTTCTTTTTTATAAATGTTTATCTCAACTGCATAACCTTCTTTTTAGTTCTATTATCAAGATATTTAATAAACATTGACCTTTTTTAATCTGTTAAATAAAACAATGAACTTTTATTAAATGCCTACTATGTACCAGAAATCTATGATGTACAGATCAAGAGATGAAACAGTTCCTGCCATTAATAAACTTACATTCTATTGGAAGATATGATAACTTCACATGGAAGTTTGTACAAAATATACACAAAATAAATAAAATCTAAGTTTTTTTTCTTTAGGAGAATACATTAGCAGCTGAGGAAATAAGGGAAGGCATCATGTGGAAACTAGAAAGGAAACAAGTGTTTATTGAACACCAATTATGTGCCAGATATTGTGCAAAGGACTTTACACATGTTAGCTGATTTAATTTCACAACAATGCTTTGAGGAAGATACTACTATCAACTTCATTTTACAGTTGAGGAAACTGAGGCAGAGAGTGGTTAAAGTTACTTGATCAGGGTCACACATTTAGAAAGTATTTGTCTTCACATATATAATCTATATCATAGTACTTGCCTTCTTAAGGGGTAAGGTAGGGGAGGAAAGATGGGATAAAATTTGGAACTCAAAATTTAAAAAAAATCAAGTTATAATTATTCTACATGTTATTGGGGAATATTTAATGAAATAAATAAAATATATATATTAAAAAGTATCTGAGGTCAGATTTGACCTGGAGTTTTCCTCACTCCAGACACAACTCTTGATCCACTCTACTACATTGCTACCTATAGATATCTCAAGGCAACACTTGAAGTGAACTTTGAAGCAATCTAGGAATGTCCAAATTGGAAGTAAATTACCTTCCAAGAGTAACACATAAAAGTTGTTTAAGACAGTTAAAAGTACCTTTGAAAAACAACAAAATGTCAATACGTATAATTATTATTTTTCCCCAAAGTGAGAAATTTGAAGACCTTTTGTCATCAGTTGACAAATATTTATAAATCACCTAACATATTTCAGCAATTGTTCTAACTACTGGGGATACAAATATAAGCAAAAAATAAGACAATCCCCATTCTCAGGAAGTTTACACTCTAATGGAAAAGAAGGAAGCTGAAATAGGAATAGGGAGGAGAAGCCATGTGGCTGAGAGGATTGGGTGAGGAGATGTTGAAGAAAGACAGAGAAATATAGATGAGAGAAAAATAAGGGATGTTTGGCTTGGGGCCTTACCCAAAATGGAGGAACTCACCAAATTCATCAATGGGAGTAGGGGACTAGCAGGATGGAAGGTCATAGGGTGAGGAAGGCCACAGATGGGAAATCCTGAAGCAGGGATGGGGAACCTGCGTCCTTGAGGCCACATATGTCCCTCTAAGTCCTCAAGTGCAGCCCTTTGACTGAATCCAAAGTTGGTGGCCTTGAGGCCACAGGTGGTTTCGGTCAAAGGGCTGTACTTGAGGCCCTAGAGAGACACATGTGGCCTTGAGGCCATACGTTCCCCATCTCTGGGAGTAAAAACAAATTATGTTCTTTTAAAAACAACAACAAAATCTTCACTTTAAGATGTTTTTCATAATTACGAAAAAGGTCACTAATCTCAAGGAAATTTTGGGCAAACGTTTAAGTATAAAACACAGAAAGTGCTGAATATCTCTATATTTATGCATTTTGGTTGTCTAAAAAGCAGAACTGATCTCGAAGACAATCAGTTGGTTTAGAAAAAATGATCACTTCTGTGAGACCAACTTCTCCAGGCATTTGAATTTTCACTGACATCTCCCCTTTTGCAAGACACACACCAAGAACAACATTGGTGTTCTGAACTTCCTTTCTTTCCATAATATACTATATTTTAAATTGTGGGTGTGGCCCAAGGGCCATTATAACAAAAAGTGAAAATCACACCACAGAGGATCATACTGAAAGCAATGCTGGGTCCTTTATATTGAGACTTTGAGAGACAATTTAAGTAAGCTAATTCCTGCTCATACAGCACTATAGTATTAAATATTCCACTTGAAGCATTAAAAAAAACCATCTTTTTCCATTGCTACATGCATGGGGAAATGTTTCGTGTTGCATACTTCTTACTATCTTCTCAAATAAAATGAGTAGTTTCAGCTAAATTCTGTTTCAATTGGGCCCCTGATTAAAAAATAAAGCGTTTTAAATGACTTTCAAATGTAACTAACGATTGTAATTTTAAAGAAAAAGGGAATGAAAAGTGAAGAGACAGAAGACAAGCCCTTTAGTCTTATGTTATTTCAGTTTTACATTATTTCTTATGATCTTAAACTGAATTTTTAAAGTTGTGCAGAGACTTTATTACTTGAGGTGTACATATAAGGATAGCAACCTTGAATTAGTCTATGGATAGCTAATTGAGAGCAAATCAGCATGACAGTTAACCCTTTAGGAAATGTTTTCTCTTACTATAGTGGGATACAATTTTTCCAAATACCGTGAACTTTTGAATTTGCTATTGTGGGATTTGAAGAATTTTATTTGTGATGCTAAACTTAATTTCTCGCAAATAATGAGCGTTTGATAAGAAAGAGAAAAAATTAGTTTTGCTTCTATTGTGTGTGCTTCTTTACTTATTAAGGTTTAAATTGCACTGACAATTTATGAGTACCCTCTATATATCTTTACTTTCAAAGATCAGCAATACTACCTTTGTGTTGTTTATGAATGACGGTAATTTGATCTGATGTGGTCCTTTCAACCCTTTGATGTAGTATTTCCTGTATATAACTTGAAAGTGCCCATTTGATACGTAAGTTAACAAGCACTCAAGAATTACTAATATTTATAAATAATACAGGATAAAAATGGCCCAGCCGATGTATTCCTGGAGAAAACCAAGAGGAAACATGAATAAGAATCAGAGTCCTAAATCTGTAGAAGAAGCCTTTATCATCACATCAAAAAGATCCTAAAATAACATTCATCCAGTCTTTTAATAACAAAGTTATTAAAGCCCAGATTCAACTTAAACCAAATGCCTTTCCTTCATTAAAGAGTCACTTTAAAAATCAGATTAATTTGCCCCCAGAGGCAAATAAAAATTCTTTAATGTACAGTGTAAAAATTATTTTGTCACTGAGCTACATCTGTGGGATGTTATGTTGCTGTTGTCAGAGAATGAAGTGCTGTCATTGATGCATGTGACAGGTGTAGCATAAATCCTGCTTATTCCTGTCTGCATGTTAGTTAGTAGAAGAAAGGCCCACCTCCAGTGATCAGAAGACAGCTTGGTTTCCACACTGATTTAATCTCTGGCTTTTTCTTGGCTTTTATTATGGCGACTCTGTGCTTTGAGCACCTGTTAACTTGGAACTCCCACTGAAGCCTCTGTTTTCTCTTCTCACAGACTGTCAATTGGTCATCAGATTGTAGCAATTTTTAGCTACTATTAACTGAGGCCAGATTCAAGTGGGCGACCTGAAGGTCAGGGGCTCATTACTAATCCTCAGTGCAATTCAGGTCCCTGGTTATTATGTGTCATTTAGTAGTCTTGATTCATGCACACATCTCCTAGCAACATCAATAGGACTTCTGTGCAGGGGATTTAAAGTGATGAAGGGCCCCGGGTTTATTGAAAGCATACAATAGGGAAACTGGATTAGTTATGTGATCTGTAGGCTGTGGCATCCTTTTGCTGATAATGAAGGATATTCTGTGTGTGCAAGGAGATTCTTGCCTCTGTGTAGGCAAGAAGTGGACATAACACTGACTGAATATGCTAGCAACAAAAGTTCTCTAAGCAAATACAATATTTGTAATTATTCATTCCCTCTGATGTAATCTTTATTCAATGATTTGTGCTGCTTTATATTCTCATTTTCAGGAAAGCTTTACCTATTTCTAGTGTATTTATGACCAAATATTTCTATCTGCAGGAAATGTTGCTACAATGAAGGTTCTGCTTATTCAGATTAATTAATGCACCCAAGGTTATGTCCACCTAGGGAATGAGGAGTTAAATCTATTTCAGGGGCCATGTGAACCAAAAGATCTATTTGGATAGAATTATTCAGATTGTCTTCATGAAATGAACTGGGTTCATTCATTCAATTTTTTGTTTTTATTATCCTATAAACTCACAAAGTACTTGCACAGGAGAGACAATGAATATTTGTTGAATTGACTATTGGGAAGAAATCTATAATTATTAAGAGACTGAAAAACAAGAGCTATAAAGAAAAGCTAATGGAATTGGGGTGTGTTAGTCCCCAAAATGAAGATTAATGATCAATTTGTAGCAATATGCATGTACAATAGATAAGTATGTGAATGGTTAGATTATAGAGCCTACTTATCAGCTGTATTTAGTTTGAACAGATAAATGAAAAAAAAAGTAAATAGACTTAGGTTATTTTAACTCGCATTTAAGTTAGATCAGAGGAAGAATTTTGTAAGAGTGAAGTTGGTTAATCAGACCCTACCAAAATAATTGAACTGAACCAAAAAGCTAATGTTCTCTACTAATTATAGGTTGTTTCTATACACAGTCTTTTTGGCTGTTTGACTCATTAACTCCTAGTCATTTGAAGGCTTGTCTGCTTACTAACTGGACAATTTAGTGGAAAAGTTTAAATCCATTATAAACATAAAAAATGACCTTAGTGTGTCTTAATATGTCTCAGCTTAAAATAGACGTGTCAGTGAATTTCTCAAGGTCCCTTCACACCCTATGATCCTAAGACTTAGTTCATTGTTTTATTCCTAAATCTTCCATTTCATATCGACTATAGAAATAGATATAGTGGACATAAGTTAAAGAAAAAGAAAAGAAATACAAACACACACACACACACACACACACACACACACACAAGCAAATAAAAAACCAATAGCAGAAGCCACCAAAATGCCAATGGCAACAAGTATGGTGCTGTTGGCAGAAGATCCATGTTCCCTCTTCTTTCCATGAATATACAGTTTGACCAAAAAAGTTCAAATAACTATTTCCATTCAATGAAAAAAGGGAATGAGTATTATTCTTTCCTCTTCTTTTCTATTCCTCTCATAATGGAATCCCAGAGAGGATCATATTTAGTCCAATCAAAAGGGATTTACGTAGGTGGACATCACAGTGCACAAAGTAGCCCTGCTAATGGCCATAGTGGATGTATGTTGTTGGATAAATCTCATAAAGAAAGACCCTAAGAAGGCTTGGAATGAACAGCATAAATGTGGGTTCACAAAGCATATGTAAGCCTCATTAGGTCAGGGACTCTTGTTTTTGTCTTTGTATTTTCTTTTTTTTTTTTCTTTTTTCATTTTTAGGCTTTGGGGTTAAGTGACTTGCCCAGGGTCACATAGCTAGTAAGTGTTATGTGTCTGAGACCGGATTTGAACTTAAGTCCTCCTGACTTCAGGGCTAGTGTTCTACCCATTGTGCCACCTAGCCGCCCCTTGTCTTTGGATTTTCAAGGCCTAACCCAAAACCTTGCACACATACCAGTAAGAGATGAATAAAAGTTGGATTGTCACATCAACAATCATTTATTAAATTTCTGCTATGTGCTGGGTACTGTATTAAGTGTTGGGGAAATGCAAAAAGGAAAAACAAACAAAAAGTCCCTACTCTCAAAGGGCTTACTAGCTAATGGTACGAATTAAATTGAATTCATTATTGGTTATATTAGGTGCTTAACAAATGCTAGTTAAATTCAACTAAATTGAGATAAATATTACTTTATGTGAGAACTGGTTTATGTTCCTACAACATGATGATTTGGGGTAATTGCTCAGGGCCCTGCACTTTGGAGTTCCTATGCTAGGGAGTGACTTGGAGAGGCAGATGAGAAATATTTGGTTATTATGATGGGCCTAGCACCCTGTTAATAGACCTGGAGATGACTATTTTTTGCATGAGAAAATGACTATACATCATCGTAATATGGTTCCTGTTGAAATCTGATTTATTATCCCCTTCTTTTATTCCTGAAAGATAGAAGTATGCTGACTCTCCTTTACACATCTGCATTCAGTGGAGCCACAACTGATCTACGCTGGGGGTCTGACCAAGGGACAGATAGCTGGGAGAACCTGGCAAGGGACAAGTAAGGTTCTAATCTACATAGTAAATGAATGGAGGAGTAAATCGACCCAGGAAGTACTGGCCCAAAAGGGAGAATAAATGTTTATAACAATGCCATTTGGACAATTAGAATGGTAGCTATTGTAGAATTGTTTCCTAGAAGAATTTTTCTGTAAAGTTCAACTCATTTCCATTTCATCATGCTGAATATTCTTTTGACTAAAGTTCAGGAATGGAAATATAATTGCAGTTATGAAAACCTCAATTGCTTCCATGCATATTTAAAAAAATGAATATATCCTTGGTTACACTTGGGGCAAAGGCTTTCATCTTAAACATGCATTACAGTGTGTGTGTGTGTGTTCATATATATTATTTTTCTAGAAAATATAGTGTACCACAGAAACATGGAGGGGGTGGTGATCCTCTTTTCCAAAAGTGAACTGATTAAATAAATAATTTAAGGGATAATAAAGGTTGTTGCAGTTAACAAATGAAAAAGAACCTGGCATTTTTTCAGCCCTTATTCATATAGATCTAATGGAAAGCAGATGGTCCATTTGTGGAAGCTCTGGATTAAAGATATTTGAACCCTTATGATGTTCCCACTAATGGGCGAAGTGAACCACTTCTAACATCTTAGAGAGCTGTCAGCTGCATTAGATAATAGGTGCACTTGATTAGCTCTAACGGTATTTGCACCTTATGGTCTAATGTGACCAAAGTCCAGAGCACAGGTAGATGGCGTTTTAACTTGAGTGCTGTCACTGAAAACACAGATTTATTTTCTTTTGCCATGATGGGACTTTGAATGGAAATGATAATTATGTTTCTTTTTTTTTATCTCATGGCTCATTACTTTTCTCAATCACATTTATTCATAGTTTTAGTCCACATTTGTATTTCTAAGGATAAGATGTATTTCCAAGGTACCCCTATAATTTTGATGCTTTTACTTCTGATGAGTTTAATGAGCATAGGCACAGTATCCAGTTATGTGGAAAATACTCCTTCACCCCACAAAAAGCCGTCATGAGATATACTATTGTCCAGGCTATGGAACAATGAACAAATGACATTTGTAGGAAAGAGACTATTTGATGTGTATTTTTCACATTTAAGTTCTCTTATGCTTTTCAAGACAGAATAATGGCAATTTATTTTATACTCTCATTTTACTCTACATTTTTTATTATGATTTCAACTGTATTGAACAAGCTGGTTCTTTGGCCTTAATTTTTACTTTAAAAATTATCTTACCCCTTGCTTCTATCCATGTCTTTCCATATATTCAATGAACACAATAACATGATTGGCTTTGTGTTTTCAGGTGTGAAACATAATAAGCCACAGTAAATTAAATTTTAATAAACAAAAAGGAGCATGAAGTATTATCAATGCATAGGACTATAGGATTATAGATCATGGGATCAATAATGTTAATCATTGATACATTCTCAAACTTCTATATATTAGTGCTTGAGATTTCTATGACTGTACATCTTTATGTGTTTATTTCTCAAATATGTAAAAAAAAATGATGCAAGTTACTCACTCAGAAGAGCTAATTAAGGACATCTAAATTAATAGGCAGTGGAAAGCAGCTATAAATTTTTATTTTTAAAAATGTATTCTGAATTTAAGAATGCCCATAAAAGAGAGAACATTTTCATAGACAACACAGAGCAGTGGATTATATGGGAAGCAATGAATATGTTATAAACAGCTTGCTTTTAAAAATGTACACAATAAATTTAATGTGACTTTCAAAACTCTCCTGTTTGTCTATTTCCCTCTCCACTTCTTTCTCTGCATTTTGAAATAATCTTATATGTACCTTATAATTTCTTTTCTTCGTCCCCCCAATATTATCACTAACTTGTGCTAATCACTATTCTTGTAACAATTAAACATCCAAAAGTCTATATATTTGCCACATACAAAAATTGCATTTCATTCTTTATCTTTCATCTGTCACCTGTCAGGAGGCAGGTAGCATATTTCCTTATTCATCCTCTGTAATTATGATTGATCATGCATTCCTCAGAGTTTGCTAAGTCTTTCCAAGTTGTATGTCTTTACTATATAGCTTGTTATAAATTATATTCCTACTTCTGCTCATTTTTTTTTTGTATCATTCTACAGAACTCTTCCAGGTTTCTCTGAAACCAGACCTTTTGTCATCTCTTGTATCACAAAAGTATATGTATCTTAACAAATATTCCTCTCCCTATTCTATTTTGTGAAATTTTCTATTAATTAACAACATAGAGAATAGAGACAGGACTTACATGTCCATGATACACTGTGTTTGAAAGATGCTTGCTCTGTAGCACAAAAAATATACAGAACTGGAAAGCAGGAAGACATATGTTGAAATCCTGCATCTGGCACATGCTTATGTTATGTGACTATGTTTTAAGAATCAAATGAGACAATCGGTATCTTGTAAACTTTAAAACATCATCTAAATTTTAGTTCCTACCTGTTAGATAATTTACATGACTTTTTTTGTATAGTATTTAATGACTTAATTTGTGTATGTATTTTTTTTTTTGTTAAAGATTAGTTAGTTCTCTTTGTCTCACTCAACCTGGAAATTCAGGTGCCAATCCAACTACCAATCAGCATGGGAGTTTCAATTTAGTCTATTTCCAGCCTAGGCAGGTTTGCTCCCTCCTTAGACAACCTGCGTGTGCTATTCTCCTCCAAGTGCCAATGTTGAACTTAGTACAGATACCAGACTGGCATAGCCCACCATACCTCAGAACTCTTGAACTCAAGATTTGCCAGCCTTGGGGTCCTTGATAGCTGAGATTATAAGCTAACGTACTCAGATACTTTAGTCTTTCCAATTTTTGTGATACAGCCTTAGCTTTACCTTTCATCCACTGTTCACATATTTAAACCTTTAAATTGGAAATCACCTAAATGCACATTTGGTGAAAGTTGTGCCACACATGTAGTATGTGGAAAACTCCATTGTTCTTTTACCATTATTTCTCTAGGGGGATTTTCTTTCCTGAGATGATGGGGAAAAAAAGATAGGCCTAGAGGCCACTCAGTTAAAGAGAGGGTGTGAACTGAGGTACAATTATACCTATTTGCTCCCTTAAATATTGTTAGCCTAAGGTATGTGATTTTCAGGTTCAAGTTGATCTCTGTTTCATTATTGGAGAAAGAAGATTCCCAAGCTTTATCTATAAGTATTAAATCCTTTCCAAACAAATACCCATTCCACAATGAACACAAACAGTGATTATCAAAGAAGCCCAATTATCCAATTCTATAGCAAAAAAGAAATCAGAAAAAGTATACATAGATGAATATTGTTGTTGTTGTTGTTTGTTTTTGTTTTTTTGGTGAGGCAGTTGGGGTTAAGTGACTTGTCCAGGGTCACACAGCTAGTAAGTGTCATGTGTCTGACACTGGATTTGGACTCACGTCCTCCTGACTCCAAGGCTAGAGCTCTATTCACTGCACCACCTAGCTGCCCCCTGTCCTTTGCTTTCGAAGAGGACCAATGAAATCACAAGTAATGTCTTGACTTGAGGGTGAATTGGGTTTAAGTAAGGCAGGATTGTATGAAGTCATCAGCTTCATTCTCTCTTCCAGAGTCTTTGATGTCTATGACACAACAAAAGTCAGGATGACTGGCAATAGCCTAGGATATAGTAGGTGATATTTGTGTCTTTGTTGTCTGACCAAGCTCTAAGCACTCCACAGCTCCTGCCTCAGCTGCTTTCATGGCCATTGGAATACACTCTTCTCATCTGCCATTTCCACCAGGAGAAGTCTTAACATGCTTGGGATAGACATTCCCCTGACTCACCTATGGGTTTGAGGCTGGTAGATTATCCTCACAGATGAATACAAAACAGACAATACAAAGTGAAATATATATTGCATTGGGCGAAAGGTAACTCAGCTCAAACAAGAGAACGCACTAGATCTCACCTTAGGGAACATTCCATGAAGTCTCTAGTGTAGCAAGCTTGGGATTGTGACAAAATGGAAACTGTTAGCTCCTCTTCCCAGCAACCTGAAAGGGTGTGGTATAGTCCATCTAAGTAAAAAATTCCTGAGGCCCAAAAAGACTCAGCAAGTTGAAGAAGACTTGAAGAAGACTAAAGAGACTGAAGCTATTTCTTATTCTTGACAACTCCATTCTACTCCCCCCACCCCATGCAGGTATAGAGCATTGATCTCCACCAATAAAGAGAGAGTTCCATAGAAATGTGCTATGGGACTGGGGTTATACACATAATGCAAGTTTGTATGGAAAAATAATCAAGGCACTCATTACACATAAGAACAACAATGTAAAATTAGATGAAATTTTGAATGTATACTAACAAGTTTAAAAATCAAGTGAATGAGATGGGAATGGGGACAGAAGTGTTTTTAGCTGATTACAAGAATAATGTGAGTCCACAATGTTACATGGCTCCTTTAAAGCTAACATGGTTTTAGAGTAAATTGACGGAAACCTAGTGCTTATGACAAGTGAGGTTATACAGAGTCTCTGGAATCCATATTTGAGTTTTTTTTAAATATATTTATCATGTTCTAGTCAGTTCTTGGCACCTCATTTCAAGAGGAACTTTGGCAAACTGGTGTATAGATCCAATGAGTAAAAATTCTAGAAATTGTGTCAGGTGGAGAAGGAGTAAAAATAAAATAGGGATTTTAACCTGAAGAAAAGAGTAATAGAAAAATAGAAATTCAAAATTCACTGGTCATCTAATCTGACCATTACCTTAAAAATGAGTCCCCTCTACATTTATATGCCTTACAGGTAAACATGCAGCCTTTGGTTAAAGATTTCAAATGTTGGGAGGCCTATTACTTCTCATTCCACTTTTGGATAGTTCTAACTGATTGGGAATTTCCCTTATTTCAAGCCTGAAGAATACTTGATTGTATTGCAAAGTGATTGTCATCTGTAAAACATTCAAGCAATTTTGTTCAAGAATAATGAAATATATTTCTTAGCGGTATAAAAGGCAGAAGTGTGCAAAGTAGATGGGAGTTACATAGAGACAGATTTTGATTTGGCAGGAGGAAGGATTTTCTAATAATTAGAAATAGCTGAAAAAAAAAGTGTGCCTTACAAGGTAGTTAACTTCGTAGTTGACCCTGTGACTGACAGTGTTGAAAAAAGAGGCTTGATGAAGAAGTCAGAGATATTGTAGAGGAAATTTTTGAATGGCATTGAGGAAGTTGGACTGGTTAACCTCTGAATTACCTTTGAAATTTGAGATTCTATATTTCTACTTTTTTCTTTTCTATTGTTTGATTTTGGTTTCTTTAAAATATCCAACCAATCTTATCTTCATTCTTTAGTAATTTTTCCTTTCAGTATTTATTATGAATTTGTATCTTTTCACATTTTTGATACAACACCAATGTGGATTGCTCACCAACCAGATAGTGAAGATAGAGGGCATTCCAGGATGGTGGTTTGGAAGGCTGCTTATGGGAAATATTTTCCCTCTTATTCTTCATTTTAAAATAAAGGAAGATGGTTACAAATGTTAATGCATGTATCTAATCTAAACTAGTCGTTTAAATCCTTTGATTGTCTTAAAAGCCCTTGCTACCCCTTGTGCTTAGAGAGTATTCACCAATTCTTCTTCTCTGGTTTCCATGGCTTCCAAGTGTTATTCATTTTGTTTAATAAATATCATTACTGACACTCATATTTCCAGCAGCTATGGCAATTCCATCCAAATGCAGTACACAATAGTTTCAGCAGTCTGACTTAATGTGAACCTGAAAATTAATTTCCATTGCAACTTCTGCCATTAGGAATGAAGTAGCTGCATATTGAAATGATTTTCAGCAGAGTTCTCAGCACTAGAGCTGGCCACCCTTATGGTCAACATAATTGTGGGCAGACATAAATAAAACATGCTTGATGTGGATAAGGTTTAAATATTAGAAGATCAATAGTTTAGAGGGAATGCCTTTCTTAGTAGCCAAACCTTGGCATAATCTGCCAGTTTTCACATCCTATGAAGCTCTCCTTTCTTTGCCTTACAATTGGGCAGGGGTTAGGGGAACTCCTTTACATTTAATGACTTCAAATAGAGTTTATTTTTAAATGGAATGAGGTGTCATAAGTATTTAATATGATCTCATAAACAAATAGACACACTATTTTAAGTAGCCAAACACAGTTAGAGTGAATTGATCCTTTGGCATTGTAAGATCAGTAAAAGCTTGTTCTTGAAATTTGAAAAGATCATTTATGAAGATAAGAAAACTGAGTGTAATTATGTTTACATCCTTTAAAATATCCCCTCACTTCAAATCCATCCACTCCATTTCCCCCAAGATGAATGACAAGAAATTGGCTTCAAGAATAAGGTTATCCTCTTTGTCCCGGTAAAGTTGAATTCTGCAGACAAAAATATCTGATTTGCTTATATGAGTAGTAAGTTTCAAGATTTCACAAGTAATTATATAGCCAGAGGAACATATTGATAACATCCAATCTGAAAAAAAAAATGAAGCTAAAGAGTGAGGCTAATGGATAGAAATTTGTCAGAATCAGGAAGACCTGAATACCAGTTCTTCCCATGACACACATCAGCTTTGTGATTAAGGGCAAGTCTTACGTAAGTTTCAGACAGCTCTCTAAGATAATAAATATCACTGAAATTGCTACTCTTCATTTGTAGAGGAAGTTACTTTATTGGGAAATCCCTATGCCAATCAATTTGTATGTCTTGACCAACATAATCCATGTGTTTTCATCTGCAGTTATGCATTGTATTAATATTTCATTTTTAGTTCTTATGCACATAATTTCTAGGGGATTATCAGTCATCAGATCAATGGCAGGTTTCCTGTTAGCTAGACCGAGGGCAACCTATTTAGAAAGTATTATAACCACTGTTAGTGTACATACCCTTTCTATAGTGGTTTGAGAACATGCCAATCTTAAATCCAGTCTGAGATTTGATCTTTAATTAGTAACACAAAATGTACAAGTTCTCTCTGTGTTGGTAAGGATTGCACAAAAAGTTTTTAAGAAAGCATCCTTTGTTGCATAAGTTTCCTTGTCTGTAATCATTTACAATAAAAGGAGATATTGAAGATAAGTAGTGGACTTATGATTTCATTGGTATAGGGATCTCCTGTATGAGGAAACTTCAACAAATACAGGTATATTTTCTGCAACTTATAGTTTTAAAGATTTAACGAGAATTATTGAGAAGTTAAGCAGTTGGTCTAAGGTCACACAGTGATATGACCTTGAACTTAGGTTTTCCTGGACCTGAGTTTGGCTCTCTATCCATAGCGATATCATATTCAAATGATGCCCGTGGTCCACAAATTAACATTATCAATGTTGTATCATCATTTTGTTTATTTTATTAAACATTTCCAAATTTCATTTTAATCAGGTTCGGGCTGTACTCAGGAGTTTTGTGAAAAGGGGCAGGTTTTGTACTTCTGCCAAGGATTACTTAATTTATTATTAAAGTCACTAATCTTGAGCCTTTGTTTTGGGTCAGATCATATATAAAATTCAGAGAGAGATAAGAGCAGCCATTTTGTTCTATTTCTGAACTTCCCCTTTTAATACCTCTATATTCAAGGACAATACAGAGCCTTATTTTGGCTGGGTGACAACACTTATGCAGACACTTTCATCAAGATACCTATGGATTCAGGAAACAGTGTATAGGTACCTGGGCAAATGTAGCCTAATATCTTGTTTCTGAATATACATACTTTTGTACTCTAACTCAGGAGTTAGGTTTACAATGCCTCTTATCTGAATGATTGTAATAACTTCTTAAATGCTGGGGCCTCTATTCCAAGACTCTCCTTTCTCCAGTCCTCCTCAGATGTCAAATTTTACTCAAGCATAACTCTACCTATAATAGTCCTATGCTTAATAGACTTCAGTGGCTACCTATGGCCTTCAAAAGCAAATATAATCTCCTTTATTTGGCATTTAAAGCCCCTTACAAACTCATTCCAATGTACTTTTCTAGTACATTGGAATGTACTAGTACATTTTCTAGTACATTCTTTCACTGTATTGTGCAATCACATTGACTTTGATGTCCCTCACACATAACATACCTTTCCATTCCTTTATTCCTCTGTACCTTTGGACCAGCTCTCCCCCCATATCTAAAATGCAATCATTATTCACTGCTGCTTCTTAGAATTCCTAATTTTCCTTTAATTTTCAGCTCAAGCCACCTCCTATATGAAGTCCTTTATGATCTTCCTCCCACTCCCCCCCCCAGAAAAAGACTTTGCATATATTTTCCTAGGGTCTTTAGTGATTCAGGTTCATAAGACATCTGGTCCATACCTTGTCAGAAGGATTTACATATATATAAATATATGTGGGTACATGTATTTGTGTATATATGTATATGTATGTATATATATACATACAACCACACATATATAAGTACACATACACCAACACAAGGACTGTTTCAAATCAGTATTCTGAGAACCTAGTACAATGCCTGGTAAACAGTAGGTGCTTAATAAATGCTTGTATATTTTCTGATTTAGAGACTCAGCCCTATACTCTCCAGTGGATACAACAGCTCCTCACAATATAGCAGCACCTATACAAAAACAGAGAAGCTGTGTTTGGAAGATTGTATTGATATGTTTTTATATTAATGCTTTTTTTACACTAAGTGGGAGAGGGAAATTGACAAAATCATTTAAAATAAATATTAAACTATTTTATAAAATCCATGCATTTTCTTTATCATGAGCTTTCTCCTTTTGTCTTGTTATATAATTGCTTTTTATCTGAGTTTAAACACAAAGTATTTTAAGGTGATGGAAATGACCATTTTTAGTCACCTAGATTATAGACAAATGGTTTAAAAAACTGTTTTTTACAACATCACAAACAGTTGACTCCCATAAGTCCAAATGTTAATACCTTAAAAATTTCTAAGTTTTTAAAAATTTAATTTAAAAATTCTAATCCACTAGCAGCCATTTGCAAATGAGTAGATAAATCATTGGGCCCTATGAGAGAATGCTAGTCTTACTTTGAAGTTCATGAATCTTCCCCTTCCTCCTGTCTACTTTATATTCATTTAGTTGTGTGTGGATATTCTCTTATGTCAAGGCTGGTGTTCCACTTGGAGGGATGGACTTGACAATGTGACTCTGTGCCATATCGTATTGAAAAAAGGAGAAAGAAAGAAACTTTTAAAGAAAAATTTGAAAGGCAGACAATAGAACAAGTACAGTAAATACTCCCTGAAAGCCTAAGAATGCTTTAATAACTTGGTTTTAATGATAAAATGTTGAAAGTCTGTTTGCTTTGTAAAGAGTGAATGTTTAAAATGGTGAGTCTCTTGCAATTACTTTGGTCCTAGGTAGCCAGGGCAATGAATAGTGATATACATGTGTAAGAAAGAATAAATGGAAGGCTCAGAGTGGCCCTTTTAAATCAGAGCCCATTGTTATTGTAAAATATTGACTTTCTCATAACAATAAATTCACTTTTCAGGTTTTCAGCCATCAACAGAATGCCAAAGGGATGTAAATGAAGAAGTGGCACTAGATGACTGGCATTCTCCTTCTTGTTGCCAGCTTTTTGCTAGGTACCCATACATAGAAGCCCATTGATTTGTATGCAGGACTAAATTGCTCCCTCCACAGCTTAACTCTGGAGCAGATGTATTTGACCACAAGGGCTCACAGCATTCAATGAGTTATTTCATGTTGAACTGTTTACTCAAATGCTTGACTTTTTGGCTCTGTTTGCTAACAACTCCTCAGACTGAGGCTGTAAAGCCTACTGTGGGTTTTCCCCCCTTTTTAGTTCTCTGTTTTAATCTTCTTCAGTCTAGCAGTAGGCTATTAATCCTGAAAGAAAACGCATTTATTCCCTTAAGAGACATTGATCTAATGGTCTAACACCATTACTTTAGTTAGAGACAGGCAAACAAAGATGAGTTCCGCTCTTTTAGAAACTACTGTCATTCATTCCATTTCTGAATTCTCCAGCTTACAAAGAGATGTCTTTGTTTTACATAAGTGCTGGCAATAAATAATGGGTTAAGTATTAAGACTTCTACTTAGGCTGTGTGGGCAAGATTTTTAGGACATGCCTGGGAGAAAAGTACAGAGATGTTAAAGAGAAACAAATAAAGCAGCAGTCCTTTACACTGCAATGGTTAAGTATACAATATACAGAAAAGAAAGGGCTTATGAAAAAGTAAGTGACTTGTCTCCTCTTACCTCTCGTATACAAAGACCAAACCAGTTCATTCCTTTTACCATGATTATGCAAAAAAATCAAATGAGGTCATGTTAATTTCAGATTGGGTACCTAACTTATTAGGGGATATCATCAAACCATCAGATCATTACATCATAGGAATAAATAGATCTAGAGTTGGGATGGACCTCAGAAGTCAAGCGTGATTTTGAACTCGTCTAATTCCCCCCATTTAGCAGTTGGGGAGATGGAGATACACAGAGGTTAATTTATTTGGAAAATGTATTAAAATCATTCCTCCATATTTTCAGGATTGCTTAAATGTAGAAGGGAGAGATGCAATAGACCCATGGGATAGTCAAGGGTTTTGAATTTAAAACTTTTCAATTGACTTCAATAATGCTTTAATTGGGAAAAATTGGGTGGATATCTATTTTCCTATTTGTTATTGTTCAGTCATTTCAATTGTGTCTGACTCTTCATAATTCCATCTGGGGTTTTCTTGGCAAAGACATTGCAGTGGTTTGCCATTTTCTTCTCCAGATCATTTTACATATGAGAAACTGAGGCAAGCAGGATTAAGTGATTTGTCCAGGGTCACACAACTAGTTAGTGTTTGAGACAAGTTTGAAGAGTCTTCCTGACTCCAGGTCAGCAGTCTATCCACTGTGTCATCTAGCTGCCCATATTACAAGTGCAACAGCATTCAAAGTCTCAAATTGAACAAAGGAATTATTTTATAATAGCAATATCTAGGACACATACTCTTGTCAAATGTTAAGTTTCCTTAAACATTTTTAACAAGTAACAGGATTAGTTTGAATTAATCTCAACCCTGGATATCTAAGTCATTCCCTGGTAGTGTGAGTGCTTGGGGATAAAAAAAGACAATTTTTTCAAGCCCCTCAGGAGTAGCTCATGCATTGCTAAAGGCTCATTCATTAAAAGCAAAGACTTCAAAGGATATATCATAAGGATGCACTGGAGCACAAATGTCAAACAATATATTATAGCTACAGATTGTTGAGAAAAATTGTACAGGGTCTGATTTAGAGAAGCACCTGATGAAAGATTATGAAAACAAAACAAAAGAAAGACCATACAGAATTTGAGGGGAAATGATTATGTATTGTTTTTTTCAGTCATTTTCATTTGCATGAACAATAATCTAAGTCATTAGCATTGATTTCAAATGTAAAGAATAGCAATATATTGGCTCCACCTGCTGCTGTTGATTATTACTTTGTTGAGGGTGTATAAAAGTTTGACTTTCTGTTTCATATGGTTTCATAAAATTTAATAAAATAATAAAAAAATTTGTTCTTTCTGAATTTGTTCTTTCTATTATATGTTATCAATGTGTTATCTTTATTATCTTAAATACTTTTAAACTCTCACTACCCACTAAAACCTGTTCCAAAGAAGTCATCCTTTGTAACAGTATTGCTAGCTAAAAATTATTACCTTAGGATATTAAACAGCCATGTCTAGAATGAGATGATGCTATTCTAAAAGCTTATGCTATTCGAGAGTAATTTAATCCCTTAAAAATATGACATAAAATAAGCTTCAGATTTTGTCAAATTGTTCCCTTTTCTATCAAGTCTTTAACTCAAGAGATAGATAAAGAAATGGTAGAAAGATAATAGATTGAGAGTAAGAAGACCTGATTTTGACTTCCTATTCCTCCTTGTGACCTTGGATGTGGAATAGGAAGAAAGAACCCTGGGCTAAAAGTCAGGAGACCTGCATCCCAATTCTATACTAGCTTTCTGTGGCCCAGGAAAAGTTATTTAACCTCTCTTGGTCTCAGTTTATGACTAATAACATTATAAGATAGAATAAGACAAACCCTAAGGTCTATTCCAGCTCAATCTATAAATCTCTTTATCACTTAAAGCCTACATTTCCTCATTTATGAATTGAGGAGAATAATACTTACCTTATCTTTAAGGGATTGCTATGAAAATGAATGAGTTGATACACTTAAAGCATTTTGCAAAGTTTAAATGCTGTGTAAGTTATTATTTTTGACCAAAATTTCTTGAAATTGAGATGAATGAAAAACATGAGAGACAGAGTTTCTGGGTAATTAATAATCAATTTATTAATTAGTCTAGATGATAATAAATTGTTCAGTAGCTTCTCTCACTAACCAAAGAGCCATAATGGAAACATTGAATGCCTTAATATACTTTAGATTAGGTGGTGTCCCTCACAGGTGAAAATCAACACTGATTGGTAAACAATTAATGAGGAGGTAGTTCAAGCAAGAAAAAGTTATATATTCATCATTTTTGAAAATATGTATCTCACTCTTTACCTGTAGTTCACTATTTCTCTGTTGGGAGCAGAAGATTTGCATAAGATATGCTTATGCTGTTAAGTCAGTGTGGGGCACTTCATTAATCAAAGTTATAAAATTCTTAATTTCCTTTAAAATGTGCTGCTTACTTCACTTCAGTATTAGTTACATGTCTTTCAGAACTTTACTGAAATCTTCATATTTGTCATATCTTTTTTTTTGTAAATAGTCATAAGGGAAATTGGCTCAAAAATGTCTTTCTCTGTTTTTGGCTCTCTCTACTTTAGGAAAATTGGTAGGACTCTTTATTTGCCTGTTTTTCCAAATGCTTTATATAATATTGGAATTATTTTTTTCTTGAAATTTTTGGTAGAAATCACTTGTAAATCCATCAACCATGGAGATTTTTTGTTTTAGAATTCATTGAAGGCTTGTTCAATACCTTTTTTCCTAAAATAGTAGTATTTAAATATTTTATTTCTTCTTCTATTAATCTGGGTAATATATATTTTTGTAAAGATTCATCCATTTTACTTAGAATGTCAGATTTATTGGTAGAGCATTAGGCAAAATAGCTCTGAATTATTGCTTTACTTTTCTCTTCATTAGTCATGAATTCACCCTTTTCATTTTTGATACTGGTAATTTGGTTTTCTTCTTTTTCAAATCAAATTAACTGAAGATTTATCTATTTTATTTTTATATGAAACCAGCTTTTAATTATATTTATTATTTCAATTGTTTTCTTACTTTCAGTTTTTTTCATCTCTCCTTTGATTTTCTGAAGTTCTAATTCAGTATTTAATTGGGGATATTTAATTTGTTCTTTTTTAAGCTTTTTTTAAATTGCATGCCTAATTCATTGATCTTCTCTTTCTCTATTTTATTCATGTAAGCATTTAGAGATATAAAATTCCCCCTAAGTACTACTTTGGCTGAATCCCATAAATTTTAGTACTTTATCTCATTATTATCATTCTCTTTGAATAAATTATTGATTGTTGTTTGACTCACTCATTCTTTAGGATGAGATTATTTAGTTTCCAATTAATTTTTGGCCTATCTCTCCATGGCCCTATGTTACATGTAATTTTTATTGCATCATGATCTGAAAAGGAAGCATTTAATATTTCTTTCTTTCTGTATTAGATTGTGAGGTTTCTATGCCCTAATATGTGGTAAATTTTTGTATAGGTGCCATGTACTGCTGAGATAGAAGTATATTTCTTTCTATCTCTATTCCATTTTCTCCAGAAGTTATTCTATGTAACTTCTAAAATTCTATTCACTGCCTTAACTTCTTTCTTGTGTTTTTTTTGAGAGTTAGATTTATCTAGTTCTGAGAGGGGAGGTTGAGGTCCTCCAATAGTATAGTTTTGCTATCTATTTCTTCCTATAACTAGCTTAACTTATCCTCTGAGGATTTGGATACTATACCACTTGGTGCAAATATGTGCAGTATTGATATTACTTAATTGTCTAAGGTGCCTTTTTTTTTTTAGCAAGATGTAGTTTCCTTCCTTATCTCTTTCAATTACCTCTATTTTTGCTTCTGCTTTGTCTGAGTTCAGAATTGCTATCCTTGTTTTCTTTTTTTTTAACTTCAGCTGACACATAATATATTCTGCTCCAGTCTTTCACCTTTACTCTGTGTGTGTCTTGCTTCAAATGTATTTCTTGTAAATAACATATTATAGGATTTTGGTGTTTAAATGAACCTACTATTCACTTTTGTTTTATGGGAGAGTTCATCCCATTCATACTAACAGTCATGATTACTAACTTTGTATTTCTCTCCATCCATTAACCTCCTTTTTATACTTTTCTCTCACTTTTCATCCTGTCCCTCCTCACCAGTGTGCTTCTGACTACCACCTCTCCCAATCAGCCCTCCTTTCCATAAATTCCCCTCCTTTTCTTTCCCCTTTCCCCTCCTGTTTCCCTATATGGTTAGATAAATTTCTCTACCCCACTGAGTGTGTATGTTATTCCATTTTGAGTCAAATCTGATGGGAGTAAGTTTCAAACAATGTGCACCCCCTCCCTTCTTTCCCTCTCTGTAATACATCTTTCATTCCTCTTCCTGTGACATAATTTACCCAATCTGCCTCCCCTTTTCTTTTTCTCCTAGTAAATTCTTTTCTTCTACCTCTTACCTATTTTTTTTATCACCACATTACAGTCAAGTTAATCCACACCCTCTATCTAAGTATACTCCTAAGCATCATCTTCCCATGTAGGGATATAAACAGTTTAACCTTTTTGAATTCCAAGTTTTTTTTCTCTTTCCTGTTTACCTTTTTATGCTTCTTGAGTCTTGTATTTGAAGATCAAATTTTCTGTTTGTCTCTGATCTTTTTATCAGGAAAGTTTGAAAGTCTCCTATTTCTTTGAATACCTATCTTTTCCCCTGAGAGATTACATTCAATTTTGCTGGGTAGTTGATTCTTGTTGTAATCCAAGTTCTTTTGCCTTCCATAATATCACATTCTAAGCCCTCTGATGCTTTAATGTAGAAGCTGCTAAGTCCTGTGCAATTCTGTATGTAGGTCCTTAATATTGGAATCATTTCTTTCCAGCTGCTTGAAGTATTTTCTCCTTAACCTGATACTTCTGGAATTTGGCTACAATATTGCTTAAAATTTTCATTTTCATTTTGGGATCTTTTTTCAGTAGGTGATTGGTGGATTCTTTCAATCACTATTTTACCCTCTGGTTCTAGGATACCAGGGCAGTTTTCCTTGATAATTCCTTGAAAGATGCTGTCCAGCTTCTTCTTCTTCTTCTTCTTCTTCTTCTTCTTCTTCTTCTTCTTCTTCTTCTTCTTCTTCTTCTTCTTCTTCTTCTTCTTCTTCTTTTTGATCATGGCTTTCATGTAAACCAATAATTCTTGAATTATCTCTTCTGGATCTATTTTCTAGGTCAGTTGTTTTTCTAATAAGGTATTTTACATTTTCCTCTATTTTTTCATTCTTTTGATTTTGTTTGACTAATCTTGGATGTCATGTCATAGAAACATTAGCTCTAATTTTTTAATGGAATTATTTTCTTCAGTGAGTTTTTGTATCTCATCTTCCATTTGGCCAATTCTACTTTTAAAAGAGTTGTGTTCTTCAGTGGATTTTGTTTTATTTTCTCTCGCTTGATTTTTAAAATATTTTTTGAACTTTTCCAAGAGCACTTTCTGGGCTTGAGGCCAATTCATATTCCCTTTTGGGGTTTTGCATGTAAGCATTTTGACATGGTTGTCCTCTTTTGAGTTTGTGTTTTGATCTTCCTTAGCGCCATAGTCCATTTTTTATGTTTAGGACCCTTTTTTGCTTTGCTCATTTATAAAACTTGAGCTCTGCTCCTGAGGTATAGTGGGCACTGTCTCAAGCTTCTTACACTGGGGTGCCAGGTGCCTGGTCACTGGATTTCTGTACCATGTCTTCAGGTGCTGGTGGCTTGCTCACTACTCTGGGGTGGCCTGGTCCAATCACTTCTATTTTGCTAGGTTTCTGGTGCTGGCAGTTTGCCTGCTTGTGCTCTGGCTGGAGGTCTCGCAGCTAGCCTCCAGTGCCATTGACCTTCTGAGCAAGAACCACAGAGACTTGGTCACTCCAGAATTCTTTTAGAGTTTTGATTTAACATCATTTCTGAGGAAAACCGGGGAGAACTTAGGCAAATTCCTGGCTTCTCTGCAACATTTTGGCTCTGCCCCATATTTGCCATTTCTTAAGGCATAAAAATATTCCATTCCTGCATAATCATAATACTCATCTGCTATTGTTTGTTTAGCTCAAGATTCACTTCTTATACCAATATTGTGGGTATGGAAAGGGGAAAAAATGTGTAAAGTAACAAAATTTCAAGGACAATATGGATTCTGAGTGTGTCTGGAGTGAATAAAAATAAAGGGTATCTGAGAAATGGCTGTCCACAGATATCCATACAACTTAGGTGATCCTCCAAGAGACAAGGTAACTTTGTGATTGTGTCTTTTTAATCTTTATCCTTAATTAATAGTAACTTCACATGATGTAAAAGTATTGAATTTCCCAAACACAGCATCAACCTTGTGAAAGAAACAAACTTTCCTTGTTTACATGATAATTTTAAATCACCCTCTTTTATAGGTACAATTTTATATATAATAATATTCTTTTACAAAATAATATTTCTGCAATTTTTAGACACCATGAACAGCTTTATAGATATTGGTATGATAGGTACATCTAATAATCATGAATAAAAGCAGTACTGGACATGTTAGACTTTTCAATTCAAAATTATGAGTTGAGGGGCCAGATGGATGAACAATTACATACTAACCAATAACAATTGAGTGTGTGTGTGTGTGTGTGTGTGTGTGTGTGTGTGTGTGTATTATTGTTGTTGTTTTAACCATCAGTCCATTACAGGTCCCTGATACTCATCTCTTTTCATTGGCATAGAGGTTAAATACACATTTTTACAAAACAAATCTATAGTCTTTGCACAGGTCTGATCATATCATTCTCTTACTCTGACTATTTTGGGGTTTCTTTAACATAATTCCTGTTCATTCACTCTACATGCCAGACAAAAGAGAGAGAAAGAGAAAGAGAAAGAAAGAGAATCCCACAGCAGAAAATGACTTGAGAATAAAAATTTACCTGGAATGTGTATGTAAATCCAAATTGAGAATTATGAAATCCGTTAGAGAATATTCCATACACTGATTCATTTCAAAGGATATAATTATTATGTATCAATAAATGGACTTGTTGAATGTTTACATGCTTAGACAAAGTCAATAAGACATCTTATATGGATTTATTTGTCCTTGAGAGAGAGCGAATTGTTTGACTCAAAGGGAGAACAAAAGTGTTTAAGACAGATTATCTCTGCCTTTGGCACAGTTGCCTTAACCTTTGAAGTCAAGGTTGCATGGTAGTCAAAAGTTAGTTATAGACATAATTTTTTTCATGCTGTTAAGTGTACTATTTGTTGAATCAGTCTACTCACATGATTCTGAGATTACCTTACTTCATGGAGCTGACGGCTATAAGATACATCTGGATCAAAATGGAAAAAAGGTAGTGAACATTCTATATGTATGGCTACACAAAGAGAGAAATTGATGTTTTTCTAAGCCACTATGCTTTAATCAAATTTCAAATTATTATCCAATTACTTGTTTCATATTGATTGGAGTGTGGAAATTTTCTGCATTCCTCCCTAGGTTCATTGAAACATAAAAATCAATTGAGAAATATAAGTTTAAAAAAACAATTTTAAAAACATTATAGATAGAAGCAAATATTACTTTTATCCTCTCATAAATAAGGATATAACTATTTAAAAAATATGAGAGTGGTGAGGTTTGGAAATTAAGTAAAAAAGGGGCAAGAAGAAGAAAAATCAGAAACACCTTAACTACAGAGATAGAACCACCCCTCCCACCCACCATAATCATCCAGGGAAAGATATGCATAGAGAGGCACTGATATACAGATGGAAGGAAATAAAGTGTGGAGAAGCATCTTCAGCTTGAGAGCATTGCAACCAAAAATGTGTAAAATCATTTTGCATTTTCACACCTATAGGCAAAAGTGGAATATATTTCATGTGGTATTTCCTCCCCTAGGCAAGATGAAATGAAACAGAGTTTCTCTTTGGCCAGCCAATTAATTGGACATTTGAAACCCATGGTACCATACAGTTACAGAAACCTCATATTTGACTTTCTCAAAGTCTTGTGTGTGTGTGTGTGTATGTGTGTGTGTGTGTGTGTATGCAACCGTATATATTTTCATATTCTGGAATCTAAAGGTACTTGAAAAATGTAGGCAGATATAGAAGTATAACTCTAATTTGCTGGTGAAGAACAAGATATTCTACTCTCTCTCTCCCTCTCTCTCTCTGTCTCTCTCTCTCTCACACACACACACACACACACACACACACACGTACTCTGAAAGGGGAAAAATATTTCATCTTATGCCAATTAAAAAAAGAACAGAAATTTCTCAATATTAGCCATTCACTAACATGTTTTTAAATAGATTTAAAGTGATAAAATCTTATTCCATATGGCAAAAGTCCTTGAATTAAAAACTTTCAAAAACAGCTTTCTAAACTTCCCTTTCCTTCCTATTTCTTGTCCAGAGAATGCACACCATTAAATGGAAGAACAATAGACAGTGTTACTGGTTCTTTCAAGGATGGCAGATAAGTTAGTCATTTTAATGGAATGGAGTGCCAGTTCAGCTGGGAAGTGGTGTGATGTGATACTGCAAGCTTCTGAACATATTTCATACTTGACAGTAATAATATTGAATTAATATGTCTCTCCAAGGCTTAGAAAATCTGGTTCAAATTTAGCCCAATTTATCAAGGTTTGGCAGAGTTATAAGAATTAACAAATCATGCTGTGACTTAAAATTAGCATTATGAATATTTAGGAGCTGTTAAAACAGTAGGTTAAATATATGAAAATCCCACTATCAGGATACAGAAAGCGTACTTTCAAACAGAGTAAGGATTGTTAAATGGAACAAAGAAAGTCCTATTATACAGGCCAATATTGTACAATATCCATCATTTTAGTTTGCTTTGCAGGTCAAGTCTCATTGAATTTTCTTACTATTCATTATTCCCAAACACCTGCTACAAGAATGTAAACTCCTGATAACTTTCAGTGACTCTCACTAGTGCATACCATCCTCAGGAGACATGGGTTAACAATCAGTTTGTCAATGCAAAGAGTAGACTGGCTTATTCTGGAGAGGTTTTCTTTTCCCTCTGCATCATGGTAAAGCCATTAGGAGCTTACAAGAATATATATGATTATATGATATGACCCATAATGAAAATAGCTTTTATTTGAAAATCATTTACATATTACATATAGCTGGGTTTCAAAAGTGACCATTCACAGTGATAGGTCATATCTCTGGAGCTTTAAAGGCCCTCATAAATCATCAATCCCAATTCTGTACTTTTACAGATAAGAAATTAGAACCCACAAAGGTGACATGACTAGAAGCCCTAGATAAGGGTTTCTTAAACTTTTTCTGCTCATGACCTCTTTTCGCCTGAGAAATATTTACACGACCCCAGGTATATAAATGTACAAAATAGGTATACAAATCAAACATTTACTGATAATAAATCACAAAGAAATTTATTTTAAACAATTCTTTAGTATACACATAATTTTACCATTTATTAAAGAGGAAAGCAAATGCCCATACTAATGAGATGGATGTGCTTGCTTATTTTACATAAAGAATTAAATCTTGGTGGAATATTTGATACTGCAGGATGTAGAGCATCTTCAATGTTTTTCAGAGTTGATCAATATTTTGATTTTATAATCATCACTACTGAGAACACTGCTTTGCATACATACATAGTACAAAATGGCAGAAGTAAATTTAGGACCACTTCAGAAATTGTTGGAAATTATGTCCTAGCCCCAAGCCAAAATCCATTTAACTAGTTTGTATGTACAGTAAAAAGACTGCAATTCATAACATACAGTAGTCTCAGATCTGAGCCTAGGTGTTTCTGGCAGCATGCATTGGAGTTGCATGACATGATGGTATCCACAATACAAAGTGCGCATGTTCTATGTCCAGAACCAAGACTGCAATGAAATTGTGTGATGCAGCACAGGCAAGTGCTGCCAGAAACAACTCAGATTCATTATGTATTTGATTTTGAATTAATTTTTGGTCTTCGCACATTCAGAAACCTTTTCTGGGTTGCCAAATTTTTCACAACCCAGGTAGCAACCTATGGTTTAAGGAATGCTGCCTTATATATCCCAAAGAGATCATACAAATAGGAAAAAGGACCCACATGTACAAAAATATTTATAGCAGCTCTTTCTGTGGTGGCAAAGAATTGGAAATTGAGAGGATGCCTATCAACTGGGGAATGGCTGAACAAGTTGTGGTGTATGAATGTAATGGAATACTATTATGCTATAAGAAATGATGAACAGGCTGGCTTCAGAAAAACCTGCAAGGACTTTTATGGTCTGATGCTAAGTGAAATGAACAGAACCAACAGAATATTGTACACAGTGACAGCCCCGTTGTGCAATGACTAATATTGATAAACTTAACCCTTCTCAGTAATACAAAGATCTAAGATATCTCCAAAGGCCTCATGATGAAAGCCACAGCCAAAGAAAGAACTATGGAGTTTGAATTCACATAGAAGCATACCATTTGCTATATTTTTTCTCTTCTGTTGTGTTTTGTTTCCTCTTTTTTGTGGTTCCTCCTATTGGTTCTAATTCTTACTTACAATATCACTAATGTGAAAATACATTCAATAGAAATGTATATATATATATATTTATATAGCCTATATCAGATTGTGCGCTATTTTAGAGAAGGAGGTAGAGAGGAAGGGGGAGAAAAATGGAAGAGATTATTGATAATTCAAAATAAATTAATTAAAAAAAATGCTGCCTTAGATCACATAGGTAGGAAATTGTAGAGCTGTGACTTGTACTCATCTCCTCTACGTTCAAAGTGGGACCTCTTTGCATTAGTGAACTGCAAATGAGAGTCAGAGGATGGATCATAATAGTGAATAGGAAGTTACTTTCTGAGGCAGGAAATCCAAGTTCAAGCTCTATCTCAGACCTATACTGGTTATGGAACCACTTCTTAGGACCACTAATAACTATAAGTTATCTAAATTGCAGAGAAGGTGTTGATCTGCAATGACAGAGAAAGTACTTTACTGGGAGCTTTCTACATTGAATAAATTATGAAAAAATGTTTTCTAGACTTGAGCACTTGAAATGAGCTTTAGATATAAATATACATTCCAAGAGGAAGTGGTGATGTTGGGGGATCATTCCAGGTATGAGGTACAGTTTAGACAAAGGCAAAGAAGAAGGAAATGGAATGTTTAGTATTAGAAATAGCAAAAAGATAGTTTGGTTAGAAGATAGAATGTGGGAATAGCAGAAAAGAGAAATTTAGAAGGCTTTCAATACCAAATAAAGTAATTTGTATTTTAGTGTAAAGAGAGAGCCACAACTTTTTTGAGTTAGAGAAATGACATGGTCAGATTTGTCCCAATGGATATTTGCTGTTGTTTTTTCTTTTAACCTGAATTATCCATATAATTTTCTTTTTTTTGTTCTCTCTCTCTCTCCCTCCAAATACATACATATATGATTATATAGTTTTAACCTCGCTTAATTCTGTCAGGCTCATGCTTCAACCATTTGAAACATTATACTCAATCTTTTTCTTGAGTATGATGTTGTATCAGTGATATTGACACCTTTGAAAATATGTCTTTGGAAACACAGTTGCTGAGTAATATTTTTCAAGGAAAAGAAATGATAAATAAAATATAAATACATGCATGATTTAGTAAGAACAAATTGCATTGAATATGTTTTTCTGGAAGAAAATACTCTTGCAATAATATTTTTTTAATAATAACCCATGGGAACATCAAATGTGTTACTTTTAAAATGTTGTATTGCAAGAAGTTCAAATATATCTTATAGAGAACTATACTTCAAATGGCATTAAACATTATTTTTAAAGCTCTTTTGGAAATTCCATCTCATTAATAGAATATTTATATAAATTCAAAATGAAAAATATATAATTTTATTGTGGTGATCCATATCTTATATATGGAAAACCTCCACTTATGAAGTTATTTGTATTCCATGTAGAGATAGTTAAAGATAATAGTAATCCAATTTAAAAGGGGCTTATAAAAATAGTGGTACAGATCATAAACATTCAGGAGATATTTTCAAACCAATTTAGTCATGACTACAAAAAGAAAGTGTAATACACACATATGTGTATTACATATAGATATAATTATATGTTAAAATACCATGAAGTTAGCACATACATAGTGATATAACCTACAGAGTAAAGGACCCAAAGCTCCCTAATTTTTATAGATGAGAAAATAGACCCCATAATGGGCCAGATGCTCTATGTGTTACTGGGGACACAAAGACAAAAAAAATCATTCCCTGTCCTTAAGAAACTTAAAATATAGTGACAAATTATTAATAAATCACTCCTGTTTCTTGTTTTGAGAATTACAATTCATCCTCAAATGTAGTAAGAGGATTAGTTTAATAATTTACTGATCTGTTCAAAAGATAATGGTGGTGTTATTGAAAGAGTAGGGCTATTGGGAGGTGAGAAAAGAAATGAAGTAGAGAAAAAGAGGATGTATAATTTTACCTTATAACAACAATAACATGCACATACAGAACACACATGTGTATTTGCATTTACATGATTCTAGTCATTTTGCATTATGTTTTCCAGGTTCTTCTTTTTTTTTGTACTGTAGACAACACTTGTGTAGGAGAGTGATAACCAAGGAAAGACATTGTAAAAGTATTTAGGGATAATGAGCACAGCCACATGTAAACTCATTTCTAAGAGCAGCAATGAAGATTATTTTAGCATGTTCCTAGAACTGGAAAAGAGAAAGAGGGGTGATGCACACAGAAAAACTACCAAAGATATGGCTAGAGAATGAAGTAATGCATGGCAGGAACTGGACTTACATGCAGTGGGTGACAGATGACTTTGGGCTTTCATGGATAAAACTTACTTTGAATTTATTTCATATTGGAAAACTTAAACTTTGTTCTTATAATTTCCTTGGTTTAGTCATTAGAAGTGTGCTATTTAGATTATAGAATGATGGAATCAAAAGGAGAGAAGGAATATTATCTAGCATAATTCTGTCTCTAGTCATTATATTTTAAATCATTCTATAAAGGAATAAAAAACCTATGTTCTTTGATAACCCAAGTCTACAAACTTTTATTGTTATAAAATTACTTTTTATATAAATTATTCTTGCTTCTTAGCAAGTACACATTCTTTCTGACCTCAGTGGATAAGGCCAATGAGTGCTCACCATATTTTATATTATAGTACTTTCAAACTGTCATTTTAGTTAAGAATACTCTGCCTTCTGCTACTGATGTATATTGACTCTGTGGCCTTGGATAATTCACTTAATCTCTCAGTGCCTTAGGAAAAACAAATAATTATCCTTGTTCTCAATGAGATCAGAGTCCAAAGGGGGAGACAATATATAAACATACACACACAAAAAAGCACTATACATGAGACATATTAGAAATACACAGTCAACAGGTGAAGACACTAGGATTATGAGTAATTGGGAGAGGCTTCCTGTAGAAGATGGAATTTTAGTTGAAATATGAAAGAATTCAGACAATCCAGAAGGCAGATGTGAGGAGGGAAAATGTTACAAGTATGGGAGAAAAACAGTGAAAAATGTCTAGAGTCTGGAAATGGAGAGTTTTGTTTGAGGAATAGCAAGGAGGTCAATATTACTGGATCAAGGAGTATGTCCAGGGAAAGTAGGGAGAGATATCAAAAGGGAAGGGGTAGAGGTGTAATGTATAAGAATGAAAAAAGTTGGAAGGAAAGGTTGTGAGGGGCTTTGAATGTCAAATAGAAGATTTTATATTTGATCCTGAAGGTGAAAACACAAATTTGTAGTGGAACTAGTCAGCAGGATTTCATGATTTTCTCTGGCTTCATTTAGTTCTGTATGCATATAGGCAAAGGGTTAGGATGATGGGAGAGACCCATGGCTAAAACCTGTCAAGACAATATCAGGGATACAATAAAAGGGCAAAGGATTTAAAAGAATGGGACAACACAGAATTGAAGAGATTCAACAACAGTTCTAGATAGGGAAGGAGGAGAGGGTAGTTATTGCATTGACTGATGACCTAAGAAGGAATCAAGATGTTAATGGACTGAAGATCATGGTAGGGATAAAGCACAGGTTTTGGAGTTGCAAGGTACAAGGAGAGGTAGAATGACAATATATTGTAATTAGATATGAAATTTCAGAAGTCATAAACATGAAAGTCTGCATTTTGGGATGATGGCAAAATCAAGGATATAGTATGACCATCTTTATGTAGGGCTGAGGTCATATGAAATGAGTTACTTGAGAAATTGTCAGGTTAGAATGCTTGAGAGAATATTAATATGTATGTTGAAGTCCCAAAGTATGAAGTCAGGAGTTGGAAAAAAGACTATCAGCTAGGTACTGAATTCAGTAAAGAAAGAAGGGGACCATCGTGCAAGTCAATAGGTAATACCTATGAGCATTTTGTATAGATTTTAGATATGGACTGACTGAACATCAAAGGATGAAAGGTTACTAAGTGGAGGTGGCAGAGGAACATTCTTGAAGTGGCAATGAGGAGCAATATTCCAACTTCCATATCTTGACCAGTGAGTTGGGGAGGAAGGATGATGAATGAATGTACAGCCAGTGCTGAAAAAGGAGTCATTATTGACTTTTTACTTAAGAGGGAACTAAGTCTCAATGATCAATGAGAGCCAGAAGTTGGAAATGGTGGGAAAGGAAAAGATCTAAGATGAAAGTAAGTATGTTGCATATGGAACAGGCATTACAGAAATCACAAATGGAAAGTTGGTTTACTGTAGAATGGGCTTTGTTGGAGTAGGGAAATTTAAGTAGAAGGGAGTGGAAATAAGGGATCGAGCTGTAAGAAACAGAGAATGTGGTTTGAAAGACAACGGCCAGGAATCACTGTGATGGGGTGATTATGATGAGGGGAGAGTCTGTTAGTCATTGAGGAGTAAATTTAAATGGGTTTTCCTTATCCATAGGGGTTTAGATTTTGAGTGGCATTCACAAGGCCTTGGGCAGATTAGGTGAAGGGACAAATACAGAGAGCTGAAAGAATTGTGTTATTCTCCCTGCCCAAAAGCAGGACAATGGACTCTAGATTGAACAACTGTTCTCTTTTTTGGAAGGAAGTGGTCTGGTGTTTGAAGAAATGTTGTTTCTTCCTAAGGGAGGCAGGAGACCAAGCAGGAGACTTGGACAGGGTGGAATGGTGTTTCCCCCTTTACCAAAAAGGCAGTTAAAGGAAGAGAAATTAATGGAATTTTAAAATATTTTCTCATATGTCCTATTTTATGTACTGTAATTACTGGTAATGATCTTTTCTAAGGTTTCTCAATGAGTTACAGATTTGTAGGATCATTAGTTTTAGAGCTAAAAGGGATCTTAGATATCAAATACATCACCTTTATTTTTATAGAGGAAGAAACTGAAATTCAGACAGTTCAGACAAGAGCAATACTCTTCCTAACAAACCAGTGCTATTTGCATCATCCCACTCTAAAGCCCTGAACCAGACTGGACACCCTTTGGGTATGAATTTTATACACAGACCTCAGAATTTCTCTCAGGAAAGGTTCTAAGAAATGAATTCCACTTTAAAGAAAAAGAAAGGAAAGCAAGTATTGAAGTCTACCTATATGTTTCTCTCAGAAGGTTATATTTTATATATTTGCATTTATTATTTGAGCTTCTTCTGGAAAATAAGGTGCTACAATGGCACAGTTTGCAAATTCATATTTCTCTGCAGAAGCATGCAGATACACAAAAACTAAATACAGTAAGAATATGTAGGAAATGAATGATTTGTAAATTCATCTGCAATGCCCATAGGTATTCCCTCTTTAAACTAAGGTATTTTTAATGATATGCTGCATTGATTTTCTTGTATGTCACATTACATTGAGTTTGTATGTCTCATTACACTATGTTATCACTTTATGGTACTGTAGCTTACTAGGTGACACTGTGAATATAATCTAATGTGATGTGCCATAGCTGTGAAATACCATTAAACTATGGCACTCTAGAGATTCAGTGAATTACACCATTTTGCTAACCATAGTTTCAAAAGCCAGAGAGAACCACAGTAGCCAATTGTCTTACAAGATTGGCTTAATTTGTTTACTGACCATTTCTGTCCAGTAAAATTGGCTACTGGTCAGATTATTGCCACCCTTGGGATCCTTATTAGGGAATTTACTTGTTGGTTACTGAAATAGACATGATCATGTGATTTTTCAATTTTATATCATTAACCTAATAGAAAAAGGGGAAGTACACTTTTAAAAACTTTTATATTTGGGGTTGAAAATTGTGCTTATGCCTTACTCAGAGAATAGATTTTGGCTCCTATCTAAGTTGAGAGTTTGTGTGTATAGATTGGTCAAGTAACACCAGAGAGGTTAAAATGATTTGTGATCTTCTTTTAACCTGAAATGTACTTTTCAATCTCTCTTTGTCATGAATCTCCTACTCCATGGAGACCTTCAAGACACTTTGACCTTGGATTTTCCTTCCTTTTGATTCTGTCACTGTAGTGATGTGTTACCAAAATGAATTTTTATGTCACAAATGCTGTTACCTTGGGAGGAATAGTTTGTTCTTTTGCACTCGACTGAGATCTGGGTATACTAACCTTCTGCTAGAATTGAAAAGAAATTGTCAAGTGTAATCATCCTTTATAAATATATACAAACTTCTTTATTAACATCTATTTAAAATGGGTTCTCTCTGGGAAAGCATGGGAAAACTCTCAGGTCAGTAGGAATGATGGTGGCACGTAGTGCAGAAGTCTAATATTTGCTCTGGCCTCACAAAGTTATTCTGATATGTTAGTGAAATTGTTAAATATCTTGATGATTTGAGTGTTGTCACACCAATAATCTTGCTGTACTGAGTACTCAGAACTTCAGATTTCTCAGTGTGCTTCTTAGATCACTGAATCTGCCATTTCCTATTTGAAATCCTCTTTAGAAATCACTGGGTAAATGACCTGGATTGAAATTTTAACAGTCACCACAGACATTCAGCTAGAGGATTTGGATAGATTTGTTGGTGAGCTACTTCCTTCCCAGTGTAACTTCTGTGCCCTTCATTAGCTAAGGATCAAAACAGGGGTCAGGAAGTTCTACTAATTCATTTAGCACTCATTTATCTTTTCCATTTATTTCTGGGAGCTACATTTACTGCCTTTGAACATTTAATCTCTCTTTCCCTCCTGAAGTTAAGGTAATATATTCCTGAATGTGTGTGTATGATTATGCATCTACATACATATATATGCATAAGTATAATTATATATAATTAAACATGAGAGTTCATTTTCTGCATCAGTTGTTGTTAATTTGTATTAGAGTTTCTTTTCTTTTCCCCAAAAATTTCCTTCAAATTTGTTTGATATTTGCTATTTATTTAGGTATGTAATCTCAGACAATTTGACTGAGATTTCCAATAAGTGCAAATACTGAATCTACTGAAGTGATTGCATTATTTGTATTTGCACTGCATATTTCCATTGGGCTGAAACCAATGATCATATTTTACATAGTTATAATTTCAAATAATGTGCAATTGAATATATGTGACCACTTCAGGGGGATTCATTATCTGCCTTAATCAGGACCATTTATTATCCTTTGCTGGGAAGTCTTCTTCATAATTTTCTTTCCTAACAATTCTCAATTTAAGATCAAATGTGGTCTCTCCATAAATAGTTTGATTATCCCAAAACAACAAATTCCTTGAATTTTTTATCTTTAATATGCCTTATTTGGATCAAAAGGACAATATACTCTATTAAGTTCATGAAGTCAATGCTATAAATTTCTAGGATTACAAATGAAATTTTGTATATGTGTTGGATTCGTGTATATATACATATATTTACATTCATTCATTTATTAATTTATTTATTCACTTATTTATTTATTAGCTTACTTCCTTATTTACTCATTCATATTTCATTCATTTATTTTACTTTCTATCTTGCATAAGTCATTTATCAGAAAGAAATAATAAAAAAACCTTTTACATCCAGTTTGAATTCTTCCTACTAACCAAAAAAATATTCTGAAGCACTCAATAAAGTAACTGGATTTGTGATGATGTATACACTATACCATCATACCCCAGTAGTCCAATTCCATCTCTCACTACTTTAAGCAGTAAGGTTCAATTCATTATGTCTTATCCTATAAAATTATTTCTTTTTCAATTACTCATTGTTTTACTTCCACATAATGTTCATACACATTGCATTTGTCATTAAAACATTGCCCTTTTCCTTCTGTTTATTTTACTTTGTATTGCTTTATGTAAACATTTTCATGTTTTTTTTCTGAATTCCTGATTTTCATCCTTCTAAATACAACTGCCAAAATGATATTCCTAAAGGTCAGGTCTAATCATGTCACCCTCTGTTAAAGAATTTGCACTAATTCCACATTGTCTTATGCGTCATGAGTTATCTCTAGTCTATCTATGTTTTTACTCTAGTGAAACTAACCTACTTCAGTTCCCTATAGGTAATATTCCATCTCTTATCACCATGCTTTTGCTCAGAGTGCTCCTCATATCTGGAATACCACCCCCCACTCTGCCACATCTTTTGGAACTCAGTTTGCTTTAAAGTTCAAGAAAAGGTCCAAACCTTTTAAGAAACCATTCCTGTTTCTCCAAGTTGTTTCCTCCCTGAACCCCACTCCTGTCATCAATGTGGATATATTTTAGATATATCCTTATCTGACAAGCTGTTATATCTAACCAAGAAAACATAAACTTCATGAATGTATACACTACCGCACATCTACATTTCATGCCCAGTGACTAGCACTTTGTCTGACACATAGTTGACATGATACATTCTAGATGTTATATAAATTGACTAAGCATTCTTATTATAAACTTTACTATTTTTATCTAAACTTTATTGTTTTATTATAAACTTTGCAAATATGAACCATGTAAAAATAAAAAAGAAGATTGTATAATATGATCTCTATTATATACAGCTTTTTGAAAGTATATTAAATTAAAATGATATCTCCAGCACTGCCCTTGCATTCCTTTATTACTTTCTGGACTTCCTTCTGCTCTCTCTTTTGCATTTTCAAGTTTCATCGATGATCTTTTTTCTTTTCTTATTTTTTTTTATTACCACCAGTTTGATCCCAATTCCTTCCCTTCCTAGCTCCTTCCTGGAGGAAAGCATGTTTCATCAGCAGCCTTCTGGAATATTGAATAGCCATTGAATTGATCAGAACCAGATTGAAATATAATTGGGAAATATTTACAAAATAAATAAAAATTCAATTAAGCATAAATAATACAATATGTAGTTTTCTCAATTAATACGCAGCCAACAATAAGCCTTGTATATGGTTTAATAGCCAAAGTTTCTATTTAAGTTTGATACAACCACTTTGTGTTATTGAAGTCATTGTATAAATTGTCCAAGTTTCATTTGTTTCTTTCTACATAATTTCATATAATTCTTCTCATGTTTTTATGATTCCATCCCTTCCATCATTTTTAATAATACAATAATATCATATTTCATTCATTCAGTCATCAGGTCCACAATTGATGGGTACCTACTTTGTTACCAATTTTTTGATACATCAAAAATGCTGCTATACATATTTTTGTACATATGAGTCTTGGCTGTGCTTGACCTCTTTGCAGTCTATACTTATTAGTACCATTGCCCAATTAAACTTTTAATGACTTTTTTGGAGAAGAATTTAAAATTGCTTTCATGAGCAGTTAAACCAACTCATGGCTCCACCAATTCTAGGTATTAGACTTTGACCATGTCTCTATTGGGCCATGGCTCTCATTTTTATATATTTGTCATTGACTGATTCTCATGAAAACTATTTGTTTCATTATATTAATATACCTTTGTGAAGATGGCAGAATAGGATATTTACATTTTTCTTTTTTTGCCTAGCACACCCAGCAAACCTTCTCTACAATAACTTAGAATATGAAAGATATTATGTTTGGAAAATCCAAAGAAAAAGTCACAGTGAGTCATTTTTTCCAGACCCTGGCAGCCTTAGGGAGATCTATAAAAGAAGTGTATAGACACTGAGGTAAAGCCTAGCCAATACTCCAGTGGAGGCAGCAGCAGATAGTTGTAGCAGGACACAGAATTGAAGAACATCTTGGCACCTATGGATTATAAGGAGTCTCAGGGAAGATGAGGGGCTAGAGATGAAACCTTAAGACTGAAAGCACCAAGAAATAAATACATGTCAGAGGCAGCTCAGTTTTCCGTTACCCTTGTTCTGGGTCACAATCTAAAGCAGAAAGGAATAGTAGTGGTATCTGGTTAGATATGCCCCAAATGTGTATGGAATAAGGAGAAAAAAAAACCAAATTCCAAAAACTGAACCCAAAAGCAGAGTAAGGGGCTCAGTTTTAACATTTAGTCATAGCCCGTTCCTCCATTCCCAAAGCCCACAGTGTCATAACAAAGGCAGGAAAACCAAGATGAATGTAGAGTCAAGCAGTTCAGTTGTTTTGAAACTGTAGAAGTTCCATGAAGTATTTAAGTCCAGTAGCAGTCTATTGAACCTCAACCACACACTATCCAACATACCCAAACCAGGATCAGGAACTTGCAGAAATCACATCAGGAAGGGAGGGAACACAGATTTTCCCAGACCATAATACCTTGAAGGCATCAAAAATGTGAAGGCCTTCAGATTGAGTTGTAAAAAGAGCAGGAGGACATAAAAATAGAAACTTTGAATGCAGATTCTCACAACCAACACCACCCAAGAAGTGATTAGAGGCCAATATTAACACAAAGTCCAAAGTCAAGAAGAAAGTTGGAAGCACGAGCAAAGAGGTCAGCAAAAAAGAAGACAAACCAAAAGAGCTACTATATGACAGAGAGGATTAAGACACAAACCCAGGAGAAGACAATGACTTGAAAACATAAACATGCAAATCCTCCCAAAAAATACAGATTGGATACAAATCCAACAAGACATCTTAGATGAGTTAAAGAAATAAAAAAATATATTATTTAAAAAAAAGCAAAAAAGAGCATTAGAGAAAAATGGAAAAAAATGAGGGCTATGCAAGACAGTTAGGAAAAGAACATTAAACCATTTTATAAAAAGGTACAAAACATTACCATATAAAATTGCTTAAAAATAATAATTGACCAAATGATAAAAATGATACAAAATCCATTTATGAAAATAGCTCCTTAAAGGAATAGAATTATCCAAATGGAAGCTTATGACTCCATAAGATATCAAAAAAAATAAAAAAATAAAACAATGTCAAAAGACTGAAAAAGTAGAATAAAATATGAAATATCTCATAGAAAAATAAACAACTGATGTGGAAAATAGATCAAAGACAGATTTAGAATCTTTGGGTTATCTAAAAGACATAAGCAAACAAACATAAAAATTCTAGCATCATATTTCTTGATATCATAAAGAAAAATTGCCCCCAAATCTTAAAACTAGAGGATTAAGTAGAAATTGAAAGAAGCTACTGTTCACATCCTGATAAAAATCCCAAATTAATACTTCTAGGAATATAAACCAAAACCAACATCTCTAAAATCAAGGATGAAATATTGCAAGTAGCAAGAAAGAAAAAACTCAAGGATCATAAAACCACAATCAATATCACCCAAGATTTAGCAATCGCCAATATAAAGAACAAAAGAGCTTGGAACATGATATTCTAGAAGGTTAATGGTCTAAGATTACAGACAAAAATAACCTATTCAGCAAAATTGAATATAATCCTATGGGGGAGATGGCATGGACACACTATAAAATGGAAGACTTTTAAGCATTTCTGATGAAAAGACTAGAGATAGAATAATTTGACATTCAAATGTAAGAGTCAAGAGAATCATAAAAAAAGATGGAGAAATCACAAAAGACTAAATAAGGCTAAACTCTACATATTTATGGGGGAAGATAATACATGAAGGTCCTCAGAATTGTATCATCTCTAAGGCTGAAGTATGGATGTGATGCCATTATGTTTGGATTATTTCAAAAGAATGGAAGGGTGGGGAAGAGAATCAGGGAGAAGGGAGTAAAAAGGAAGAAAATTACTTCATACAAATGGGTCATCCATTCATTATATAATGGAGGGGACAGTGAGGGAAAACTGGGAACTCTTGAACCTTATTCACATCTCACGTAGTTCAAGGAGGGAAAAATAAAAATACATACACAGTTGGGTATGTATCTTTCCCACCAGGGTAATAGCATACAAAAAGGCTGAGGAAAAAAGGGAGGAAAAACTTCCAGAGGCAAAGTCAAAGTCAGAGTAGAAGAGGCAGCTGAACTCTCCCAATATTCCCTTTCAAACTACTTAAAATAACAACATAAATTGAATTCTGGAGTGACAGAGCCAACAAAAAGTTAGGATGAGACATTATTTTCCAGCTCAAGACAACTTAAGAAGTTTGAAGAATAGGTCTATGACACAGCATGGTGGTGGTGGTGGTGGTGGTGGTGGTGGTGGCTGGCCCAGAGCTAATATAGCAGAAATACCAGCTTTTGGCCTTGGAGTTAGTGACAGCAGCAGCCACAGCTTCAGGAATTATCAAGTTTGAGATGATAAAAGCATCTGGCAACTGGTCAGAAAGAGATTACAGGGAACTCCTGTGTCATCACTGGGCACAGAACATGGTTCTGTTGGGCAATTTTGTTGGCTATACCCAGTTCTATGACATAGTTCCAGGGTAGAGAGGAGCAGCTGCAGTCACAAAGGAGCAGGATACCTTAGGTGCAGTATACTTTTAATCACAAAACATCAGGGGATCTGAAGAGCAGTATCATTTGCTGTTGCAAAGGATAAAGGCCCCTGAAGAGCAATTATCCTTTATATTTCCAAGAGTTCAAGTGGTTGGAGGAGTAGCATTTCTTTTAGTCTCAAAGGATGAGAGGCCCTTCCTGCTTAACGACAAGAGCACAGAATAGGAGAGCAGTGACCCCACTGCTAATCAGATCACACAACCTTGGAAGCACTGAAAACTTTCAACCCCCCAGAATTAGCTCTAAGAAATGCGACATGAAAAAGCCTGAAGCTGAGACAGTGCTCAAACCCCATCACCACAGAAATAGAGCCCAATTTTAATATAAAGTTCAAATTCAAGAAATAGGCTGGAAAAAATAAGCATACAACATAAAAGACCATCAAAAGCTACTATTGTGACAGGGTAGATCTAGGCACAAACTCAAAAGAAGACAATGAAGTCAAAACAGTTACAAGCAAAGGCACAAGATTTTAAAAAAAACTGAATTAGACATAAACCCAACAAGAATTTCTAGAAGAACTAAAACAACAATTTTCAAAATAAAATAATAGTGGTAGAAAAATGGGAGAAAGAAATGAGAGTAATGCAAGAAAATTATTATAAAAAAGAAAATTAACAGCTTGATAAAGGTGTCATAAAATTACTGAAAAAATAGCACCTTAATATAGATAAATGGTCAAGTGGAAAAATATGTACAGAATCTCAATGAAGAAGATAATTCCTTAAAAATTAATATTGGGGAAATGGAAACTAATGACTATACAATTCATCAAGAAACAATAAAATAAAGTAAAAAATAGAAAAAAATGTATAACGTTTTATTCGAAAAACAACTGGCCTGGAAAATAGGTTGAAGAAATCTAATTTAAGAATTATTGGACTACCTGAAATCTAGGATCAAAAAATACCTTGCATACTTTATTTTAATAAATTATAAAGGAAATCTGCCCCAATATCCTAGAAACAGAGAGTAAAATGGATGTTGAAAGAATCCATTGATAACCTCCTGAAAGATACACAAAAATGAAAACTTCCAGAGCTGTTATAAACAAATTTCAGAGATCTCAAAACAAGGAGAAAAATACTACAAGCAATCAGAAAGAAATCATCCAAATGCTATTTACACATAGTCAGGATCACACAAGATTTAGCAGCTATCTTGTTAAAGAAGTAGAAGTTTTTAATATAATATTCTGAAAAGCAATGATCTGGAATTGCCACCAAGAACAATCTACCCAGTAAAACCAAATATAATCCTTCCGAGAAAATAGGAATTTAATGAAATAGAGGACTTTCAATCATCCTTGATGAAAGACTGGAGATGAACAGAAAATTTGACTCTGAAATACAAGATTCAAGAGAACCATAAAACACACACACACACACACACACACACACACACACACACACAGAGTCATACGCACACAAAAGAAATTTGTAAGGGACACAAACAAGCTAAACTGTTTACATTCTGATATGAGAAGATGATAGATAAAACTTCTAGGAACTTCATGATTCACATGGCAGGTAAAAGGACTCTTCTGCATGAGTATACTGAAATGAGTTAATTATGTTGGGATGATCTAAAAAAGAATGAATGGATTAAAAAAAGGAAAGCAGTGAAATAGGGGTATAGGTAGAAAGACTATGGAAAATTTTCTCATGAAAAAAGAAGCATATGGGGAAGAGTTTTTACAGTGAAGGTAAAAGTGGTGATGTGTGGAGATGAGAAACACTTGAAATTCACTTTCTTCTGAATTGGTTCAGAAAAAAAATGTATACTCTCTCTGTTTCTGTCTCTCTCTGTCTCTCTGTCTCTCTTTCTTTCTCTGTCTGTCTGTCTCTCTGTCACTCTCTTTCTCTCCCGCTCTCTTTTTCTCCATTATAGATAACTATCTCACTATACAGGAAAGTAGGAAAGGGGATAAGAGAAAGGGGAGTGGAAGATGGCAGAATAAGAAGTAAGTTACTCTCACCGTCACTTATTGACCTCTGAAAACCCAGAAAATATTGCCCCAGGAAAAACCCTGAACAGCTAAACCATCAGAAAGACAGGGTACAGCAGTCTGGTCTCCCAAGAAGCTTGGGATATTAAGGGGAAAGGACCCACTTGCTATGGCGGAGGGGTAGCAGTACAGAATGGGAGGTGTTGCAGCAAGCTAGCAGAAAGCCCCACCACTAGGGGGAGATCCTGAACAACAGAGTGTAGGAGCAGACAAGCACCAACACCAGGACCTCCAAGTGCTTCATTATGGGCAGGGGAACCAGTGGACACTGGCTCTGAAAACCACCATGTGCCACAGTGTTCCCCAGCAGCCAAGTCTCCCAGTGCCTCAGCATAACTCTGGGAAGCACAACTCTAAGAGGTAAAGCTCCAGGTTGAGAGACATCCTCCAGCAGAAAAACATCCTTGTGCAAGGCCTAGGTCAGCAGGCATCCTTCAGGGCCCAGACTCACCCCTAGAGCTCCAGTGTTACTGATTCCAGCCCAACACCAGGTAAGCTGCCAGAACATTATATCCTTCAACTGCCAGCACTTGAGGCCCCAGCAAACAAAGCCAGTGAACAGACACCAGGTTCCCAGCACAAGAAGCTTGGGTCAGTGCCCCCCACTCTCCAGCAGGAGAGCTCATTTTTTTTTTTAAATCAAGAAATAAGCAAACACCATGAGCAAAAAGAAACATATAATGCCCATAGATTCTTATTATGGAAACAGTGAAGATCAAGGCAGAAATGCAGAAGATAACAACATTGTCAAAATACCCACATCTGAAACCTCAAAAGGGAATACGAACTGGTCTGAAGCCCAAAAAGCCTTCTTGGAAGAGCTCAAGAAGTATTTTAAAAGTCAGATAAGAGAGGAAGAAGAAAAGACAGGAAAAGAAATGAGAGGTATGCAAGAGAGAGTCAATAGCTTGGAAAAGGAAAAACAAAAATTAACTGTAGAAAACAAGTCCCTAAAAAATACAATTGGCCAACTGGAAAAAAAAAATACACTGAAGAAAACAACTCCTTAGAAAGCAGAATTGGCTAAATGGAAAAGGAAGCACAAAAACTCACTGAGAAGAACTCCTTATAAAGTAAAATAGGCCAAATGGAAAAGGAAGTACAAAATCTAACAGAAGTAAATAATTCATTAAATATTGTAATTGGGTAAGTGGAAGCTAATGAATATGAGTGAGCTAGAATAAGTCAAACAGAAACAAAAGGATTAAAAAATAGATGAAAACATAAAGTACCTATTGGCAAAACAACTGACCTGGAAAATAGATCCAGGAGAGACAATTTAAAAATCATTGGCCTACCTGAAAACCATGATGAAAATAAGATCCTGGACAGGATCTTTCAGGAAATCATCAAAAAAAAAAATGCCCTGAGATTCTAAAACCAGAGGTTCTAGAATAATAAGCATCAAAAGAATCCACTGATCTCCTCCTGAAAGAGATCCCAAATTGAAAAAGCCAAGTAATATACTAGCTAAATTCCAAAATTACCAGGTCAGTGAGAAAATACTGCAAGCAGCCAGAAAGAAACAATTTAAATATCATGGAATCACAATGAGGATTACACAAGACCTTCCAACTACTACATTAAAAGATCATAGTCTGTGGAATATAATATTCTGTAAGTTTGGATTACAACCAGGGTCCAATTACCCAGTGAAATTGAGCATGATCTGCCAGGGGAGATGGACATTCAAAGAAATTGAGAAATTCCAAACCTTCCTGATGAAAAGACCAGAGTTCAATGGAAAACTTGATCTTCAAATACAAAATCCAAGAGAGGCATAAAAAAGTAAACAAGGTAGAAAAAAAATGTTATTAATAAAGATAAACTGTTTCCATCCCTAAAAGGGAAGATGACACTTGTCACTCTTCAGAACTGTATTGTTATTTCATCATTGGTATACATAGACAGAGGGGATGTGTATAAGTTGACTTTGATATAATGATAAAAAATCAAATTAAGTTGGTTAAGTGAATCTAAGTAAGTGGATTAACTGGATCTAATTAAGGGATTGTACTGGGAAAAAAGTAAATTAGGAGGCAGGTAAATTACTTTACAGAAAAAGGCACAATAACCTGTTTACAGTAGAGGGAAAAAAGAGGGAGAGGGAGCTTGAGCATTGTTTGAACCTTACTCTCATCAGATTTGATTCAAAGAGGGAGTAACATTATCTGTTAGGTATAGAAATCTAACTTACACTATAAGAAGTAGGAATGGAAAGGGAAAAAAAGGAAAGAGATGAATAGAATGGAGGGAAGAAGTAGTAAGTGTAAAGGGGAAAAAAAAGGGACGGGGTACATAGAAAAGAGGGACCAAGAGAGACATTGATCAAAAGCAAAACACTAGTGAGGAGGGAAAGGGAGAAAAGAGAAAGAAAAGCATAAGTGAAGGGGGGAATAGAATGGAGAGAAAGACACAGATATTAATCATAACTCTGAATGTGAATGTGATAAACTTTCCCATAAAATGGAAATGGATAGAAGAATGGATTAAAAACTATAATCCTAAAATATGTTGTTTACAAGAAACATTTCAAACAGAGGGTTACATACAGGGTAAAGGTAAAAGCCTGGAGTATGCTAGGTTGTGTTTCAGCTGACAAAAAAAAAAGCAGGGGGGTAGCAATCTTGATCTCAGACAAAGCAAAAGAAAAAATATAGATCTTATTAAAAGAAATAAGGGGAAACTACACCCTACTAAAAGGCAGCACAGACAATGAAATAATATCATTACTAAACATATGTACCATGTGGTACAGCATCTAGATTCTTAGAGGAGAAGTTCAGGGAGTTACAGAAAAAAATAGGCAGCAAAACTATACTGTTGGGGGACCTCAACCTCTCCCTCTCTGAACTAGATAAATCTAACCACAAAATAAACAAGAAAGAAGAGCTTTAGAAAAGTCAGATACAGACTTCTGCTTCCAGGAGCCAAGATGGCAGAGTAAAAAGGTAGTCAATCTCACCCTCCCCTATCAGCCTCTGAAAACCCAGAAAATACCACCCCAGAAAAAAATGCTGAAACAGCTGAACAAGAAGAAAGACAGGGAGCAGCAGTGCAGTAGCCCAGGTAGCTAGAGGGAGTAACGGGAAAGGCCCCTCTTACCCTGGGGGAAGGGGAGCAGTACCGAATGAGAGCCACCCAGTCAGCTAGTGGAAAGACCCACTTTAGCACACCAGGAGGAGATTCTGGTGCCTTGGCATTCTACAGCAAATGGGTCTCCCAGTGCCTCAGCAAAAATAAGGGAAGCAGCACCACAAAGGGCCCCAAGGCAGATAAGCACCCTGCAGCATTCATCTGAAAGGAGCTAAAGAAAGCAACCTATAGTTGCCTGAAATTTCCAGCCTTGTTGAGTCCATCCTGACACCAAGTAAGCTGTCAGAATGCTGCAGCCTCCAACTGCCAACCAGGAGGATATCCAGAAGCCCAGGTTGAGTAGGCAAACACCAATAGCTGGACCTCCCAGTGCCTCAGTGAGGGCAGGAGAACTGGTGGAAAACAGCTCAGAAAACCACCAGGTGCCTTGACATTCTACAGCAAAGGAGTCTCCCAGTGCCTCAACAGAACTAAGGGAGGCACCTCTGCAAGGGGCCCCAGGCAGATAAACACCCTGCAGCACTCATCTAAAAGCAGCTGAACAAAGCTAAAGGAAAGGAAAAGCAGGCAACCTAGAATTGTCTGAAAATTCCAGCCTTGCTGATTCCAGCCCAACACTAGTTAAGCTGCCAGAACCCTACAGCCTCCAATTGCCAACAAAAGAGGCCCCAATACACAAAGCCAGTGACCAAGACCTAGGTTCCCAACACAAGAAGCTTGGGTCAGTGCCCTCTTCTCCCCAACAGGAGAGCATAATCCCTTTAAAGGCCAGGAAATAAAGAAACACCATGAGCAAAAAGAAACGTGCAATAGATTCATATTATGAAAAGAGTGATGATCAAGACAGAAATTCTGAAGAGGACAACATTATCAACAAACCCACATCTGCAACATCAAAAGGGAATATGAAGTGGTCTGAAGCCCAAAAAGCCTTCTTAGAAGAGCTCAAGAAGGATTTTAAAAGTCAAATGGGAGAGGGAGAAGAGTCCTTAAAAAATACAATTGACCAATTGGAAAAAAATTACACTGAAGAAAACGAATCCCTTAAAAATTCAATTGGCCAATTGGAGAAGAAAGTACAAAATCTAATAGAAGAAAACAATATATTAAAAATTAGAATTGGACAAATGGAAACTAATGACTCTATGAGAGAGCAAGAATCAGTCAAACAGAAACAAAAAAATGAAAAATAAAATAGATGAAAACGTAAAATACCTCATGGGTAGAACAACTGACCTGGAAAATCGATCCAGGAGAGACAATTTAAAAATTATTGGCCTATTGAAAATCATGATGAAAAAAAGAGCCCAGACAGTATCTTTCAGGAAATCATAAAGGAAAACTGCCCTGAAGTCCTAGAATAAGAAGGTAAAAGAAGTATAGAAAGAATCCTCTGCTCATCACCTGAAAGAGATCCCAAATTGAAAACGCCAAGGAATATAATAGTTAAATTCCAAAATTAGCAGATTAAAGAGAAAATACTGCAAGCAACCAGAAAGAAACAATTTAAATATCATGGAACCACAGTCAGGATTACACAAGACCTTGCAGCTTCTACATTAAAAGACCATAGGGTATGGAACATTATATTCCGTAAGGGAAAGGAGCTTATATTGCAGCCAAGGATCAACTTCCCAGTGAAAATAAGCATGATTTCTCAGGGAAGGAGATGGATATTCAATAAAATAGGGGACTTCCAAACCTTCCTGAAAAAAAGACCAGAGCTCAACAAAAAATTTGATCTTCAAGTACAAGATTCAAGAGAGATAAAAAAAGGTAAATGGGACAGAAAGATACAATATGTTGTTAATATGGGCAAACTTTTTACATCCCTACAAGGGAAGATGAAAATTGTAACTTTTGAGAACTGTATTGTTATTACACCATATTAAGGAGTATACATAAAGGGGGTGGATATAAGTTGACTTTGTAATGATAAAAAAAAATCTAATCAAGTGAGTTAAATGGATCCAAGTAAATGGATTAGTCTGATCTAAGAAAATGTACTGAGAAAGGAGGAGGAAGACAAGGGTAAATTACATTACAGGAAAAGACACAAAATCTTATTAGAGCAGAGGGAAAGAAGGGAGGGACAAGAGCATTGTTTGAACCTTACTTTCATCAGATTTGGCTCAAGAAGGGAATAACATAATCAGTTAGGCATAGAAATCTAACTTGCTCTATAGGCGTTAGGAAGGAAAAGGGGAAAGAAAAGGAAGGGGGGATAGAAAGGAGGGAAGAAGCAGTAAGGGTAAAGGGGAAGAAAAGGTAAAGGGATAATAGAAGGGAGGTGGGGCTGAAGGAGTAGGTGGTCAAAAGCAAAACACTAGTGAGGGGGGGAAAGGAAAAAAAGGAGACAGAAAATCATAAATGGGGGAAAAAGATGGAGAAAAAGACACAGATAGTAATCATAACTGTAAATGTGAACGGGATCAACTCTCCTATAAAACAGAAGCGTATAGCAGAATGGATTAAAAACCATAATCCTACAGCATGTTGTTTATAGGAAACACATTTCAAAAAGAGTGACACATACAGGGTAAAGGTAAAAGGCTGGAGCAAAATATATTATGGTTCAGTTGAAGTAAAAAAAGCAGGGGTAGCAATCCTGATCTCAGACAAAGCAAAAGCAAAAATAGATCTTATCAAAAGAGATAAGGAAGGAAACTACATCCTCCTAAAAGGCACCACAGACAATTAAGTAATATCGAATAAACATATATGCACCAAATGTCATAGCATCCAAATTCTTAGAAGAGAAGTTCAGGGAGTCATAGGAAGAAATAGACATCAAAACTATACTAGTGGGGGACCTCAACCTCCCCCTCTCTGAACTAGATAAATCTAATCACAAAATAAGCAAGAAAGAAGTTAAGGAGGTAAATATAACATTAGAAAAGTTAAGTATGATAGACCTCTGGAGAAAACTGAATGAGGATACAAAGGGATATATATTTTTTTTTCTCAGCGGTACATGGCACATACACAGAAATTGACCATGTAGTAAGGCATAAAAACCTCACAATCCAATGCAGAGAGGCAGAAATATTAAATGCATCCTTTTCAGATCATGATGCAATAAAAATTATATGTAATAAAGGACCTTGGAAAGGTTGACTAAAAAATAATTGGAAACTAAATAATCTAATCCTAAAAAATTGATTGGGTCAAACAACAAATCATAGAAACAATCAATAATTTCATTCAAGAGAATGAAGATAATGAGACAACATACCAAAACTTATGGAATGCAGCAAAAGTAGTTCTTAGGGGAAGTTTTATATTTCTAAATGCTTACATAAATAAAATAGAAAAAGGGGAGATCAATGAATTGGGCAAACAACTAAAAAAACACTAGAAAAAGAACAAATTAAAAATCTTCAATTAAACACCACATTAGAAATATTGAAAACCAAAGGAAAAATTAATAAAATTGAAATTAAGAAAACTGTTGAGCTAATAAATAAAACTAAGAGCTGGTTTTATGAGAAAAATAATAAAATAAATAAACTTTTAGTTAATTTAATGTGACAACAGAAAGAAGAAAAACAAATTACTAGTATCAAGAATGAAAAGGGTGAAGCTACCACCAAGGAAGAGGAAATTAAAACAATATTTAGGAACTATTTTGCCCAACTATATGCCAACAAATTTGACAATCTTAGTGAAATGGATATATATTTACAAAAATATAAATTTCCCAGGTTAACAGAAGGGGAAGTAAAATACTCAATCAACCCCATCTCAGAAAAAAAGAAGTTGAACAAGCCATTGATGAACTCCATAGGAAAAAAATCTCCAGGGCCAGATGGATTTACATGTGAATTCTATCAAACATTTAAAGAACAATTAATTCCAGTATTTGGAAAATAGGTGAAGAAGGAGTCTTACCAAATTCTTTTTATGATACAAATATGGTGCTGATACCTAAACCAGGAAGAGTCAAAACAGAGAAAGAAAATTATGGACCAATTTCTCTAATGAATATAAATGCAAAAATTTTAAGCAAAATATTAGCAAATAGATTACAGAAACTTATCACAAGAATAATACACTATGACCAGGTAGGATTTATACCAGGAATGCAGGGCTGGTTCAATATTAGAAAAACTATCAGCATAATTCATCATATCAACACCAAAACTAACAGAAAACATAAGATCATCTCAATAGATGTAGAAAAAGCTTTTGACAAAATACGATACCCATTCCTATTAAAAACACTAGAGAGCATAGGTATAATTGGAGTCTTCCTTAAAATGATAAATAGCATCTATCTAAAAAGTTCAGCAAGCATAATATGTAATGGGGACAAGCTAGAAGCATTTCCAATAAGATCGGGGGTGAAACAAGGATGTCCATTATCACCACTGTCATTCAATATCATACTGGAAACATTAGCTTTAGCAATAAGAGAAGAAAAAGAAATTGAAGGTATTAGAATAGGCAAAGAAGAAACAAAGCTATCACTCTTTGCAGATGACATGATGATATACTTAGAGAATCCCAGAGAATCAAGTAAAAAACTACTTGAAATAATAAACAACTTTAGCAAAGTTGCAGGCTATAAAATAAACCCACATAAATCATTGGCATTTTTATATATTAGCAACAAAGCCCAACAGCAAGAGATAGAAAGAGAAATTCCATTTAAACTTACTGTAGACATTATCAAATATTTAGGAGTCTACCTCCTAAAATAAACCCAGGAACTCTATGAACACAGTTACGAAACACTTTGCACACAAAGTCAGATTAAATAATTGGAAAAAGATCAGTTGCTCATGGGTAGGCAGAGCTAATATAAAAAAAGGACAATTCTACCTAAGCTAATTTACTTATTCAGTGCCATAACAATCAAACTACCAAAAAAAATATCTTATAGAGTTAGAAAAAATAATAACAAGATTCATTTGGAAGGGCAACAGGTCCAGAATATCAAGGAAACTAATGAAAAGAAACGCAGGGGAAAGTGGCCTAGCCATTCCAGATCTTAAATTGTATTATAAAGCAGCAATTATCAAAACTGCTTGGTACTGGCTAAGAAATAGTGTGGTGGATCAGTGTAGTAAGTTAAATATGTAAGACACAGTAGTCAATGACTATAGTAATCTATTATTTGATAAACTCAAAGACCCCAGCTTCTGGGATAAGAACCCACTCTTTGAAAAAAAAAAACTGCTGGGAAAACTGAAAAAGAGTATGGCAGAAACTAGGCATAGACCAAAATCTCACACCATATACCAAAATAAAGTCAAAATGCATCCATAATTTAGATATGAAGGCTGATAGTATAAACAAACTGAGAGAGCAAGGAATAGTTTACCTATCAGATTAATGGAGAACAGAAGAATTCATGACCAAACATGAGATAGAGAACATTATGAAAAGCAAAATGGATAATTTTGATTACATTAAATTGAAAAGGTTTTGCACAAACAAAGTCAACGCAAGTAAGATTAGAAGGAAGGTAGAAAATTGGGAAAGAATTTTTACAAGCAATCTCTCTGATAAGGGCCTCATCTCTAAAATATATAGAGAATTAAGTCAAATTTATAAGAATACAAGCCATTGCCCAATTGATAAATGGTCAAAGGATATGAACAGATAGTTCTCAGGTAAAGAAATTAAAGTTGTCTATATTCATATGAATAAATGCTCTAAATCACTATTGATTAGAGAAATGCAAATCAAAACAACTGTGGGGTACCACATCACACCTATTAGATTGGCCAACATGACTAAAAAGGAAAATGATAAATGTTGGAGAAGATTTGGGGAAATTAGAACACTAAATCATTTTCAGTGGAGTTGTGAAATGATCCAGCCATTTTGGAGAGCAATTTGGAACTATGCCCAAAGGGCTATAAAAATGTGTATACCCTTTGACCCATCAATAGCACTTGTAGGACTATATCCCAAAGAGATCATACAAAAAGGACCCATATATACAAAAATATTCATAGCAGCTCTTTTTTGTGGTGGCAAAGAATTGGAAATTGAGAGGATGCCCATCAATTGGGGAATGGCTGAGCAAGTTGTGGTATATGAATGTAATGAAATACTATTGTGCTGTAAGAAATGATGAACAGGCTGACTTCAGAAAAACCTGGAAAGACTTGTATGGTCTGATGCTGAGTGAAGTGAGCAGAACCAAGAGAACATTGTACACAATAACAGCCATGCTGTGTGTTGACTAATATTGATAAACTTAACCCTTTCCGGCAATACAAGGATCTAAGACATCTCCAGATGCCTTGTGATGGAAAATGCTATCCACATCCAAAGAAAGAACTATGGAAGTTGAATTGCTATTTCTTTTCTCTTCTGTTGAGTTTTGTTTCCTCTTTCTGATGGTTCCTCCTATTGGTTTTAATTTTTACTTACAACAACACTAATGTGAAAATATGTTTAATATGAATGTAAATGTATAGACTATATCAGATTGTGTGCAGTCTTGGCAAGGGTGGTGGGGAAGAAGGGGGAGAAAAATTTTAAACTCAAAAGCTTATGGAAGTGATTATTGATAAATTAAAATAAATTAATAGTAATTTTTTTTAAAAAAGAAATAAAAAGAAGAAAAGTCAGATATTGTAGACCTCTAGAGAAAGTAGAATGGGGATAAAAAGGCATATACTTTTTTTCTTGATGGTACTTGACACTTACACAAAAATTGACCATGTACTAAGGCATAAAAACCTCTTAATCCAATGCAGAAAGGAGGAAATATTAAATATATCCTTTTCAGATCATGATTCAATAAAAATTATAAGTAATAAAAGGTCATGGAAAGATAGACTTAATTGGAAACTAAATAAACTAATTCTAAAGAATGGATGGGCCAAACAACAAATCATAGAAACAATCAATAACTCCATCCAAGAGAATGACAATAATGAGACACCATACCAAAATTGATGAGATGCAGTGAAAGCAGTTCTTAGGGGAAGTTTTATATCTCTAAATGCTTATATGTGGGCCTAGACCTCCAGAAGTAGTTGTTACCCCAGCTGGACCAAGCTCCTCTAGCACTGAGGTCTGACAGACATTTCCTACTGACCTTCTAAGTTGTATTTGGTGTTTGTGGGTTGAGAAGTCTGGAAAGTGCCTGCCCTTGATTCAGTTTCCTGATGCCTGATCTATGTTTGCTGAAGCCCCATCTTTGCCTGCCTGGCCCACGCTGAACTGTGCTCCTCAACCAGCCCAGAGCAACAAACATTTCTAATCAACCATCCAGGATGTCTTGGGCTATAAATTTGTTTTACTCTGTCTTTTTGTGGGTTCTGCTGCTCTAGAATTTGTTTAGAGTCATTTTTTACAGGTATTTGGAGAGGTTTGGGGGAGTGCTCAAGCAAGTCACTGCTTTTACTCCACTATCTTGGCTCTGACCCCTAAAATTTTTAAAATTTAGATATGAAAGCTTCTGGAAAATATTGTGTGAGAATAGAAAAGTTTAAATATTTCTTAGCTGTAAATAGCGTCTTGTCAAAAATTGATTGTGTATTAAGGCATAAAAAATCTCAAAAACAAATGCAGAAGAGAAAAGATATTAAATTATCTTTTTCTGACCACAATGAAATAAAAGTTACATTTGAGAAATAGCTTTTGAAACAAAGATTAAAATTAATTAAAATTAAATAGCTTAATCCTAAAGAATGAATGAGATAATGGACAAACCATATAAATAATCAATAAGTTAATTAAACATAATGAAAACAATTAGACAACATGCCAAAATTTGTGGCGTGTTGACAAAAAAATACTTAGGTATAAAATTTGTATTTCTAAATAATTAAACCAATAAAAGAGGGAAAGAACAGATCAACAACTTGAACATGTAATGAAAAAAATCTTTAAAACCAATAAATTCAAAATCTTCCATTAAACACCAAAATAGAAATCCTGAAAATCAAGGGAAAGATTAACAAATTTGAAAGTAGGACAACAACAACAACAACAACAACAGCAACAACAGCAACTACAGACATTGTACTATTAAGTAAAACCTAGGAGTTGTTTTTATTTATTTGTTTGTTTGTTTGTTTGTTTGTTTGTTTATTATATTTTCCCACAGTTTTGTGTAAAAATAATTTTAAACATTCATTTTTAAAACTTTTAGTTCCAACATTTCTTTCTCCCTCCCTCCCCACCTGCCTCATTGAGAAGGTAATCAATTTGATATAGGTTATGCATGTGTAGTCATGCAAAGCATATCTATAATGGTCATGTTGTGAAAGAAAACAGAAAAAAACTGAGAAAAATAAAGAATTTTTTTAAAAGTATGCTTCAGTTTGTTTTCAGACACCATCAGTTCTTTGTCTGGGAATGTACAGCATTTTTCATCATAAGTCCTTCAGAGTTGTCTTTGATTGTTGTACTGAGAGAATAGCGAAGTCATTCACAGCTTATCATCTTGCAATATTGCTGTTACTCTGGACACAGTAATTTCACTTTGCATTAGCTCATGCAAGTCTTTCTAGGTTTTTCTGAGACCATTTTGCCCATCTTTTCTTATAGTACAGTAGTATTCCATCATAATCACATACCACAACTTATTCAGCCATTCTTAAGTTGATGGGTATCCCCTCAATTTCTAATTCTTTACCCCAGAAAAGAGCTGCTATAAATATGGCATTTTCCTTTTTGTTTTTTATATCCTTTGGGATACAGACTTACTAATGACATTGCTAGGTCAAAGGGTTTTGTAGCCCTCTGGGCATAGTTCCAAACTGTTCTGCAAAATGGTTGAATCAGTTCACAAATTCACAAACAATGCATTAATGTCTCATTTTTTTCCCTACATCACTTCGAACATTTGTCATTTACCTTTTCTGTCCTATTAGACAATCTAATATGTATGACACAGTGCTTCAGAATTGTTTTAATTTGCATTTCTCCAATCAATACTGAGTAAGAATATTTTTTCATATGGCTACAGATAATTTTGATTACTTCACCTGAAAACTGTTCATATCTTTTGGTCATTTATCAATTAGGGAATGGCTCTTATTTTTTATAAATTTGACTTCATTCTCTATATGTTTGAGAAATGAGGAATTTATCAGGAAAAAAAAACTTGCTTCAAAAATTTTTCAGTGTTACTATTGCTAACTGTATTTCCCTCCATCCTATCCCCCCATTTATTCTATTCTCTTTCCTTTTACCATGTCCCTCCTTAAAAGTGTTTTGTTTCTGACTATCCCCTCTCCCATTCTGCCCTCCTTTCTATCACCCCTTGTTTCTCTTATTCCTTTCCCCTCCTACTTTCCTGTAGGATAAGATAGATTGTTTTACCCAATTGAGTGTGTATGTTGTTCCCTCTTGAGCCAATTCTGATGAGAGTAAGGTTCACTTACTCCCCCTCAAATATCCCCTGTTCCCCTCCACTGTAAAAACTTTTGCTTTATGTGAGTGTTTATTATGTGAGATAATTTACCCCATTCTACCTCTCCCTTTCTCTTTCTCCCAGTACATTTCTCTCTCACCTTTTAATTTTATTTTTAGATATCATCCCTTCATATTCAATTCACACTTGTGCCCTCTGTCTATATATACTCCTTCTAATTACTCCAATAATGAGAAAGGTCTTATGAGTTACAAATATCATTTTCCCACATAGAAATCATTTTCCCACTTTAAGCTTTTAAGTCCCTTATGATTTTCCTTTCCTGTTTACCTTTTGATGCTTCTCTTGAAAGTCATATTTGACTTTGACTATATTTGAAAGTCAGTTTTTCTGTTTAGCTCTGGTCTTTTCACCAAGAATGCTTGAAAGTCCTCTATCTCATTGTATGTCCATTTTATCTTCTGAAGGATTATGATCAGTTTTGCTGGGTAGATGATTCTTGGTTATAATCCTAGCTCCTTTGTCTTGTGGAATATCATATTCTAAGCTCCCCTAGTCCTTTAATGTAGAAGCTGTTAAATCTTGTGTTTTATTGACTGCAGCTCAACAATCCTTGAATTGTTTTTTTTTTTCTTTTCTAGCTACTTGAAATATTTTCTCCTTGACCTGGGAACTCTGGAATTTGGCTATAATGTTCCTGGGAATTTTCATTTTGGGATCTCTTTCATGAGGTGATTGGTGGATTCTTTCCATTTCTATTTTACTCTCTGGCTCTAGACTATTGAGGCAGTTTTCCTTGATAATTTCTTGAAAGATGATGTTTAAGTTCTGTTTTTTTGGATCATGGCTTTCAGGTAGTCCAATAATTTTTAAATTATCTATCCTGGATCTATTTTGAGGTCAGTTGGTTTTCCAATGAGATATTTTCCATTGTCTTCAATTTTTTTTAATTTTTTTTTTGTTTTGTTTTGTTGCTTCTTGATTTCTTATAAAGCCATTAGGTTCCATTTTATCCCTTCTAATTTTCAAGGAATTATTTTCTTCAGTGAGCTTTTGGTACTCCTTTTCCATTTGGCCAGTTCTGCTTTTTAAGGCATTCTTCTCCTCATTGGCTTTTTGAACCTCTTTTATTATTTGGACTAGTCTGTTTTTTAAGATGTTAATTTGTTCAGTATTTTTTTGATTCTTCTTTATCAAGCTATTGACTTATGTTTCATGATTTGATTTTATCACTCTCATTTCTTTCCCCAAGTTTTCCTCTACCTCTCTTATTTGGTTTGCAGAATCTTTTTTGGGCTCTTCCATGGCCTGAGACCAATTCAGATTTTTCTTGGAAGCTTTGCATGCAGGAGCTTTGATTTTGTTACATTCTTCCAAGTGTGTGTTTTGATATTACTTGTCACCATAGTAACTTTCAATGGTCAAATTTTTTTGGTGTGTGTGTGTGTGTGTGCGTGTGTGTGTGTGTGTGTGTGTGTGTGTGTGTGTGTTTGCTGATTTTCCCAGTCTATTTTTTTAAACTTTGAACTCTTTGTTTAAGTAGGGCTCTGCTTCCATGGTGGAGGCACACTGTCCCCAGCCTCAGGGGTTTTGTTTACCTGTTTTCAGAAATACTTCTAGGGATGTGTAAGTTTTCAGTTCATCCAAGTTGGTATGATATAGGGAGAAGTGTATTTACTACTCTCTTGTACTGTGCTCTGGTCTGTGAGCGACCACAAGTGCTCTTTTCTGTCCTGGAACTATGGTGAGATTCCTTGCTCCACTGCAGCACCAAGCTCTGGCATGCTAGTGCTCTTCCTTGCCCTGTGACTGACAACCAGAACTGACCTAGATCCCAGTATGTGCAAAGCAACAGAGTCCTGCCTCAGTGCTAGCAAAAGGGATCCCTGTAATCTTCTTCTGACCAGTTGTTTGACCCCCTTACCATCTGTGGGCTGAGTGGCTGCTGCTACTGTTGATTTAGGAGCTCCCAAGGCCTGCTCCTGGTTTGCAAAGCCTATGCTGGACTGTGCTCCACTCTCATCCAGGTACAAAAGACCTTTCCTGCTGATCTTCTAGGTTGTCTTTGGCTGGAAAATTATTTCATCTTGTCCTTGTGTGAGTTCTGCTGTTCCAGGAATTGTTTTTTGGCATTATTCAAAGGTGTTCATAGGGGTTTTAGGGAGAGCTTAGGCTAGTCAATCCCTTTTCTCTGACATCTTGGCTGTGACCAAGATGTTTTTAAGTTGATTTTCTGTCCCCAAGTAATCAGTTTCTTCCACTTTTAATCCTATGGATACTCATTTAAAAATAAAATAAAACTTTGGATTAGAATCTGTGAAAGTGTTCCCCTCCCCCTGCCCCAAACAGAACAAATTGTATATGATTATTTCTCATTCATAGTTTTAGCTCTTTCCTCCCAGTTCAATTCAATTTTAACCCATTTTAATTCAAATATGTCAAATATAATCTTCTTATTATTTCCTTAAACCTGTGGCACTTGGCTTGTGCTTGAGAATGGAGAGTTTATAACATACCTAGTTTCACTTTTGACCTTTCACCTATTTACCTATTACTCTTAACTCTCTGCTGTTTTTCCAATAACTTTTTTTCTCTATCACATCTTCTTTAGTGACTTTACAGAGATAAACATTTATTTTCATTGAATAATACTAATAAAGAAATGTGACAATAGGAATTTGCATATTAATACCTCATATGTAGACCATGAAGCAGAAAGTTCAACCTTCTCTCTTGCCATCAAATCATCTCTTCATTCTGACCTACCTACTGCATGCTATAGAGCATATACTTAACTTCTACTTTGTCTCTAATGATGAATTTGGTCCATGATATGTATTCTCTAGCTATATGGCCAGGAAACCTTTTGTGATGATACCTGGGAGATTTTTTTGACCTGTTGCAACACCTCTAATTATGACTTGTCAGCAGAGAGAGACTGTATCAGCTTGTCCTGATCCTAGCAATCACTGGGATTTAACTTTCTAAAACATACTCTTATTGAGCAAGGTTTTTTTTTTTTTTTTACTTTTTTAAAACATTCATTAGGGATGTGGAATAAGATCAGTGTTAATGATGCCTTTAAAAGAGGCCACAACTGATTCTCATCTCCTGATAAATTCCATTGTATTCACTGAAATTTTTCAGTTTCTTTTTCTTACTGTAATTTAGAAAAAAGAAATCAGGGTCTTGGGATCTCAGGAAGTGTTTGGGACAGGAGATACTGAATTTTTTATTTCTGTTGTGCTAGTTCATCAGCTTAAATGTTCTCTAGTGGTTTCATTCTCGTAAATGACTAGGTTTCCCCCAGCTTATTATTGAACTTCCAGACCACACTTTTCCCAGGGTGTCTAGGTTTCCTTTGGTGATCTTATTTTAACACTTGTGATTACATAGCTTTTCTCCCATGATTTTTCTGTTTTATTTTCTTGTTGGTTCACTTTAAAAAGAGCCAAAGTTTCTGCAATAACAATTGGTGGCATACTAATTATATGTGCACGTGTGTGTAGGTATATACACACATACATGTGTATATACATGCATGCTGTGTGTGTGTGTATATATATATATATGGATATGTATGTAAACACAGTGTGCATGCATATATATGAGTACATATACATGTAGGCACACAAACTTTAAAAAGTGCTCTAAAATTCTCAGAAGAAAATATGTAAAAGGGTTATAATATACAGTAATTTTGTTACTACTTTGTTAAGTTGAATATATATTGAATATACATAGTATGTAACTGAAGTTCACAGCTTAAATTCTCTTGTACTTTAAATTTTGATATGTTTGTATAAATTGATGTTTGTTGACTTCATAATGAAAAACAAAATTAAAAATTATAACAAAATGATTGACATAGCAGAATGTTTTTTACATGTTTAACCTTCTCAAGCCTGGAAGTTTTCTCATTTGTAAAATGAGGATAGTGATATCATTTATCTTCCAGGGTTATTGTGAGGATCAAATGAGATAAAGTATGTGTAAAGAGCTTTGAAATCTTAAAATTACACACACACATATGTATATATGTAGATGTACACATATGCACATATATGTGTATGGATGTAAGTATGAGTGTATCTATATAGTGATTTTTGTATCCTGCTGGTAAACCTTATGGAGTTCTTCCTTTTCATTTAGCAGCTTCTGAAATTCCTCATCATTTTCATCAACCAGTCTTGATGTTTACGAGTATTCTGATTCAAATGAGCAAATGCAGTGTTATACACCAAATCTCTGAAAACTACCCACTCCTTTTCTGTTCCATTGTTGCCAACTGTGTGTTAGCTTAACTTTCCCTCCAAGTCAGCAACAAACTGTTCCCTCTCAGAGAAGACCTCTAATCTGCTGGCACTGTTTCTTCTGTTAGTCATTTTGCATTTGGGACTACTGCTTTTGTTGAATACAAATATTTAGCTTAGAGAGAATAAGTCTATGATCAGTCCAGCACTCTCTCCCACATATTGCCATCATCAGTCTCACATCCTTACTGTCTCTTTTCCCTACAATCACATAGTCTATTAAATGCCAATGTTTGCTGTGAAGGTGCATCCATGAAGTTTTATTGCATTTAGGTAAATGGAAGGCAGTGTTGGTGATGAGAAGATCATGAGATAGACAAGTCCTCAGTAGCAAGTGACCATTACAGTTGCTGTCTCCAAATCCATTCCTCTCTAGGACTCTCTGCCAAGTTTGATACTCTGAGCCCACTCTAGCATTTTAATCAGAATTATATGTTTGTCCTCTTTTGGCACATTGATGATAAGCATTTCCAGGTCTTCATAAATTTTTTTTCTTTGACTTCATCAGGGTTCATCATGGTGGGAGCATCAGCACAGATGATGGTGGTGTGACGTTTTCCTGCATGAGGCAATCACATTGTCATGACCCTGTTATTCACTCTTTTTGGTAGACACACAGGCTTGTTGACCAGATTAGTTTTGATCACCAAACCTACACCAGTTTAATGATGCACCCCTTCACTTTGGACACTCCAGGAAAAAAAAAAAAACAACAACATTTGAACTCTATTGCAGACAGCACAACTCTGATGGGCTGGCCATGTTGTTTGAATGCAAAACATATGCTTGTCAAAAAGACAAGTTTTATGGAAAACTCACACAGGGCAAGCACTCACCTGGTGGTCAGAATAAGTGATACCAGGACGTTCTTAAAGTCTCTTTTAAGAACTTTGGTGCAGTGGATAGAGCACTGGCCCTGGAGTCAGGAGGATCTGAGTTCAAATCTGGCTTCAGACACATAACACTTACTAGCTGTGTGACACTGGGCAAGTCACTTAACCCCATTGCCTAGCCAAAAAAAAAAAAAAAGAACTTTGGCATTCATTGTGTGATGTGAAAGACACTGGCATGGGACCACCCAGCCATGTGCCCTCATCAGAGAAGGTGCTGCACACTATGAGCAAAGTAGAAATGATATGGTTCAAAAAAAAATGCAAGATGAGCATATTTAGAGAATCCACCCCAAATATTCAGATGAATTATTTGTATTCTACCTGTGGTAGAACATTTTGAGCTCATATTGATCTGATCAGCCACAGTCAGACACACTGTAACTTGACTCTTCCATAATGATGTCATTTTGGTCTTTTCAAGAATGAAGGACAACCACCAACCAACCAACCAACCAACCATATTTTGTAATCTCACTCTTTCCAGTTCTTTTAGTTTTCTCTACTTTCTTGGTTTTCCAACCTTCAGATCCTTATAATTCCTATCATATCCTTCCCCAAGTGCTGATAAACATTGGAGAAAGAAAAGAGAAAGAAAAAGCAGAAGAAAGATTTTTTTTTTAGTTTTGAATATTATGAGTGTTATTTTAATTATGGTTCTGTGTATTTGTTGTATTTTTGGAATACAAATTCTAATAAAGCATAAATCACTTCTTTCTTTGACTAATAATATCACTTTCCCCACCCCCTGTTTGGGGGTGGTTGGAGTCTTTTAAAGCAAGGATGCTAAAGAAATAAGAGCACTTGTATAGAAATATTTTTTTTTAAGTTCAGGATTATGGAATTGTAATGAAATTCTGAGGTTGACATGAGATATGTCACACTGCATGTCCAAGAGTTCATCAGTAAAGTATGAAAATGTAAAAAGTTATAACTTACTTAAGGTTGAACTAATGAAGATCTATAGCAAGGCATATGAACTTCTTTGGGAATATACCATAGTGAATACATAATTAGCCTTGCAATCTTTTAAAACAAACTAAGGTTACTTTTCCTAGTTTGAAAAGCAGGTCCACTTTTCCAAGTACCCTAGAGAAGCTAAAGGCTGGGAGAATTATAAAAATTTCTAACATTCATTGACTAGGGTAAAATTTCAATGTCTTTGGCATATATTCAAACATAAATTGATCTTTAAACATCCTAACTTCCTTTCTTCTAGTGGCTTCTCCCTCCTTGTCCTGTCATAAATTCCTTTGGTCTGATCATCTCCTTACATCTAGAATTGTCCATCTATATGTATGCTTGGGTGTAAAGGTCAGGAGAAAAACCTTCTCTCTACAAGAATTTTCTGTCTTTTGCCTTAGAAACATCATTATGCATGGCAACAAAGGAAGTATATTTTAATGGGAAGATACTATATTTAGAAATGTGACAATTGTGAAAGAGTTGCAAAACAGAGTACTTATGTGATGTCAGGCCAATGAGTTATATGTATGGGATCTTTAGCATGGAATAAGGAAGACCAGAGTTCAGGTTATACCCCAGACATTTATTAGCTCTGTGACCTTTGACAAGCTATTTAACCTCTCAGCTTTCAAAGCCATACAATAACAGAGCATCTACATCACGGGGTTGTTGTGAGAAAGTATTGAAATGATATTTAATTTACTTATATAATGAGGTTAGGGATAAAATTACAGTATTAGCCAGATGTGTATAGAGGCTGAGAATACAGATTTTAGAATGAAAAGAACCAGGCAAGAGTAATATCTGAGGCATAATAATAACTATTAGTAATAGTTTACAGCAATATATTGTTAATACAAGAAAAAGGGGAAGGAGAAGAAGAAGTAGGAGAAGAAGAAGGAGAAGAAGAAGGAGGAGGAGGAGGAGGAGGAGGAGGAGGAGGAGGAAGTAAAAAAAGAAAAAGAAAGAGAAGCAAAAGGAGAAGGAGAAAGAGTAGGAAGACACGGAGGATGAGGAGGAGAAGCAGTTAGAATTTATATAAAATTTTAAGGTTTGTAAAGCACTTCAATGTTCCTATTTGATCCTAAAAACAAAACAAAATGAAACAAACCAACAAAAAAAAAGAGGAAGGTGCTATTAATTTTTAAAATGAATTTTTTTCCCAATAAAACTACTTCATTTTACATGGAATGATATTTAATATTTTTAAATACTTAAAAGAGGAAAAAATCAGCATAACTGTTCACTATACTTACAAATTCTGAAAAAATATATATAATGTACAGTATTTACGGGCCTCTCCTCCCTTTCAAATTCTTTTGTGTCTGAGTTTTCCATTTCGTTTCATAGAACTTTTTTGGAAAAGGATTTGTTTTCTTTGTTCTCTTTATTAAATCTCTTCCCCATGTAAGAATTCTATAATTTTATTCTTGGATTCATGAAACCTCTACTTTTTGTTTTCAGTATTCCCCATAGAATTAAAGTACTAAGTTACCTATTTGAATGTTCTCTTCTGAACAGTTTCTAAGTAATTCCCTTGTAGATTTCTCTCCTTGCCCTCCTTTTCTTTTATGTTTTATTCTTAGAGATACTAATCCCTACAGTTAATACAGAGGCTATGCCCCATATTAATAAATTTTCAATTTCTTAGATTGGGCAGTTCATTGTTAACTTTGATTGTCTGATGGTCAGTTTCCCCTTTATTTGCCATTGAATCTGTTCCCTTTTTCTGTGTCCTCCTACTTTTCAGGGTGGCAGTTGTCCTCAGCTGAGCTGATTCTCTTTCTACACAGGCAGGATGAGTGGTTTCTCAAAGCACCAAAATCCTGAAGACTGTAAATAATATAAGGTCACTATACACATTTATAGAATATCTTTCTTCCTCTATATGAGAACATTCCTCAGTGCACCATCCTCCTATCATTGAAACAAGATTTCCCTCATTCTTTCTGTCATCTTTTCACTTTGGGTTGCATCTTGACCTTCTTTTCTTTTTTGGGGGGGGGACATTATTTTATGCATTTTCTGTGTTTTCATGTGTTTTCTGTTGTGTACAGAATCATCTTATATTTTTCATATTTTCTTTTCTTTATTTCTCCTGGTCTTTTGCAATTGTCATTGGAATTATTATTTGTAACAAGTATATACTGGAGTTTGCAATATAAGATTTTTTTTCTGCTTTACTTTGTTTTGTTTTCCTGGAGGCAATCTGTTGATTCTTTCAATTGGCACTTTTTTGGGGGGGGTTGTGAAATTCTAGTCAATTTTCTCGAAAACTTCTTACATTCTGTTATTCAGGTTTTTTGACTGGTTCTTTTGGGCAACTTATAATCCTTAATTTTTATCTACATCCTTTCTTTGATATCAATATTTGTCTTTAATATTATTGCATTTTGTTTCTTTTCTACCTGATATTCCTTTGCTTCTGTGTATTTTCATTTCTAATTAGTTATTCTCTTTCATTTATTTATGTTTCATTCGTTTGCCAACTTAATGTAATCCCCTCCCCCTCATTCTGTCTATTATTTCTGGTGTATAGGCCATAGATCCCTGCTTTTAAAAATTATTATTTGTCTTTTAAATTATTCATAAATATCCTGATGTTGTTCAATACACATTGAACTCCTTTTGCACCCTGAAATCTTTAGTAATTTCAGTCCTTTTCTCTTATATTCTTCTATTGTTCACTTTCTGACTTCTTCCCCTTTTTTTGTTTCCCTGGGGCTTGAGTCTCAGTGTTGTCTCCACTCATGCTGGATAGTTCAATTTTCATTGACCTTAGTTTCTACTAGAAAGACCCAGTTCTATGTTGGGTCAGGCCCGATGGATCCACAAACCCTCTGGAATACTGCCCCAGTTCTTCTATCCAGCAGTAGTCTAGCTGAGTTACACATGGTCAGAATAGGTTTCTGCCTTTGGTTTTTCCCAGAACCTGGAGGAGGGATTGGGATAGAATTAAGTCCTATTTTAAGCTGGTGGGTTGGCTTGTTTAGCCCTGCCAGAGTGTGGTAGATGGTGATGGAGGGAGAGCTTAATGATTATGTTAGAGGTTAGGGATTGATCATCTCTGTCATTAGTTCACTGGGTTTTTACATTCTTAGTGTCCTTGGTTTCCTAAACCATGGAAAAAAAATTATCTGTACACATAATTTTTATTTTGGAGAGGTTAGGGAGGATTATGAGGATTGAAGAAAATTCCTAGGCCTCAAATGTGTTTGTCATGTGACCTAGAAGATGGTTGATACTATTTTTATCTCCTTTTTACTTATTAGGAAAAAAAGACAGAGTTCTCAGGTGATTTGCCAAGAGTCACACAGATTATAAGTACCTCAAACAGGATGTGAACTCAAGCTTTCCTCACTTCAAGTCTACCACTTTCTTTACCATATCACCTGGAAGACAATGTTCATTTTTGAGGCTGCTACTTAATAAGCAAAATGGAACAAAGACAATGACTATATCCAAAGAGGACAATAAAAGTATAGTCATCAGGAGTGATCTCTCTCTCTCTCTCTCTCTCTTCCTCCCTCTCTCTCTCTCTCTCTCTCCCCTTACATATGTATAACTTCTTTCTTTATTTCCCTCTCTACTCTTTTTTCTCTCTCACTGTTTCTCTTTATCACTCTCTATTTGTCTCTGTCTCTCTCTTTTTCTACACACACAAATCTCTCCAGGGTTCAATATTGAGCAATCAAGAGTATTGAATTAGACCAAGAGAATTCTAATTTGTTGCATTTATCTATTTACAGGCTCATGGGAGGTATTATATATTCTATGTAAGTCCAGGCCTCCTGTTCCAGTTTCCCCTGAAGTTCATTCAGCTAGAGAGTAGTATCTTCTGTTATCATTTTGTGAGTTTCCATTAAAACTACTACAAAGTCACAGCTGTCTAAAAAAACAACTAAACTATAATAACACAAAACAGTAAAAAAAGAAAACTAGGGGAAGCTAGGTTGCACAGTGAATAGAGCACCAGACCTGAAGTCAGGAGGAGCTAAGTTCAAATTCAGCCTCAGACCAAACACTTGACACTTACTAGCTATGTGACCCTGGACAAGTCACTTAACCCCAATTGCCAAAACAAAACAAAAACAAAACAAACAAACAAAAAAAAATAACAACAAAAAAGTAATAGTCTGGCATTCAAAGCTCTCCATGATTTGGCCCCAATCTGTCTTTTTAGTCTTTATTTCTATGTGTACTCTGTGCTGTAACAAAATATGATTTTTCTCCATTTGATATGTTCTTTGCTTTCCTCTTACCCAAGCCTTTGTTCACAGTGATCTCTGTTGTCTATGTTTGCCCATCAAAAAATTGATCCTTCAGTATCCAATTGAAATATGATCTCCAATATAAAATTTTCCATGGATACCCATCAGAATGTTTTGTAGAAAGTATATTATTTTTATAGACAGAAGACGAAGACCTGGATTTAAATCCTCTCCCTACTACTTATTTGACCTCAGGAATTTCACATTTTTGAGCCTCAGGTTTTTTTTTTTAATTTTTCTCTAAATATTTTGCTAAAAATTTTCAATAAAAGGACTTGATATTCTCTGAGATCTCTTCTAGTCCTTAGTTTATTATCCTATAGTTGTTTCATTATACTTTGATTATGTTTCTTGTTGCTCATTGCCAATCTACCAGCTATAATATGTAGTTTTATATTTGTGGGTCTATTCTAGGGCATTTCCCTTACTTGATCAGAATATCTTTAAGAACAGGGTCTGAATCTTATGTATAGATAGATTTTTGCAGCCTCACATATATACAAAAAGTGAATACATATTTATTGACAAATTCTAGCCCCTATCTTGTCTCTGACCTTCTGCAGGATTAGAAGAAATCAGTTAATCTTTATGGTTTTCAATTTACTGATTTGCAATCTATTCCAGACAATGCTTGCTGGCCTACTACCTTATGAGGAAGAAAATGATTAACTCAACATTACTTCTATGCTTCGTATGCACCACACATAAAAGCTGTGTAATTTCAGAGCATTATTGTTTTTATTAACACACAGTGGTCAGTCATTTCCGTTCTAGTGCACTATCTATTCACTTTTAATTAATAGTGGAATTTAATTATACTCACAATTATTCAGTCCATTGTGTGTGGTGGCTATAGCAATAAAAGTTTTATCATTGGCTATTCATTAAGCATTGGCTGTTTCTGAGAAAAAATCCATAACATATTTAAAGGTGCCTTCTCTACCTGTCCAAATCTGACAATGTGAGTAAAGGAGAGAAATGGGTCCTAAAGAGAAATTTGAACAATATTGACAAATGAACATTCAATGTTTAGGTTAAAATGTCATTTAGACAATGACTTTGACCTTCCCAGCAGCATCAAGGAAAGTATATCAGAAAATAATTACTCTCCACTTAATTTGTCTTTATCAATAGAGAAACTGACCTATAATAAAACATAGAATCATTTTTAGAATGAGATTGCATAATAGCACATAGGGTTGAGTAACTATTCTGGGAACATAACCTGGATATATAAATTCTCTGTTTAACCATGCTACTTCTCCTAATTAAATAACATTTTAGAGATTTTTTTTAGTAAGAAATAAAAATAAATTTGCAAAAGGTAATTTCAAAATAAGTCATCTTTATATAATAACGAAGCAAACAACATGACTTTAGGAATGGGCAGGATTATATGATTTTATATTTATTTAAATTTTATGCTTATTAGGAGAAAAAAGATTATCTCATTTAAGCCCTATCCATTCCTGTTTTAAAGAGGATTAACATGAGGGCCCTAGAGGCCTCACAAAATTAAAAATATCATGACATTTGTGTGATCATGAAAGTAAAAAAAATAGTTGCCCAAAATTTTTGTAATGGTTTCTCATTATAGCACTGAAAGGGGAATGCCATTATTAACCCAGTTTGATATTGATACTAATTGTTATACAATTAATCATTGTTGGAGGCAGAATTCTCTCTTGATTCCAAGTACATTGTTTTTCTACCATTCCACACTGCCTACTGCCAAAATTCAATCACAGATCTTAGTAACTCAAAATCCAGTGATCTTTTCATTTCATTCACAAGATTCAAAGGAATTGACTTGGATCATTGTCTTGATCAGTTTTATACTATTGATTATCTCTACAATATTGCAGTTGCTGTGTATAATGGTCTTTGCTTCCCTTTGCATCAGTTCATGTAAGTTTTCCCAAGTTTTTCTAAAACCATCCTGTGTGTCATTTCTTAAACAAAATAGTATTCCATCACAATCATATACCACAAGATCATATATCATACTTATATACCACGAGAACACATGGGGGTTAAAACAATGATTCTGAGAATAGAACCTGGATATATAATTCCCTGTTTACCTATTCCACTTCAAGCTTTATTTATTTAAATAACATCTCAGGGATGTATTTTTTTTTCAAGAAATCAGCTGTTTTAATTTGCATTTCTCTAATCAACAGTGATTTAGAGCATTTTTATGTGATTATTGATAGCTTTGTTTTTTCTTCTGAACACTGCCTGGTCATATCGTTTAACCATTTATCAACTGGGGAGTAGCAATTTTTTAATATAAATTTGGTTCACTTCCCTATATATATTTGAGAAATAAGGCTTTTGTCAGACACACTTGATGTAGATTTTTCCCATTTCCTATTTTATTTTTAATTTTGGTTTCAATATTTTTATTTATGCAAAAGTTTTCTTTTTAATTTCATGTAACCAAAATAATCTAATATTTCCTGTGACCCTCACAATCTCTTGTTTGGTTATTCACTCTTCTCATGCATAGATCTGACAAGGACATATTTCCATGCTTCCCTAATTTATTTATGATATCACCCTTTATGTCTAAAAATCATTTATTCATTTTTATCTTCTCTTGGCATATAGTGTGTGATGTTGGTCTATAACTAATATCTGCCTAATTGCTCTCCAGCTTTTCCAGGAATTTTTTTTATTTTTTACCAAATGGTGATTTCTTGTCCTAAAATTTTGCATCTTTCAATTTATCTAACAATAAATTACTAGGTCATTTTCTGCTGTGTATTGTGTACCTTATCTATTCTACTGATCTACCTACCACTCTGTTTCATAGACAATATCAGATTGTTTTGAAAATTACTGCTTTGTAATATAATTTGAAACCAAAATCTGCTAGGCCTTCTTTCTTAACATTTTTTTCATTGATTCACTTAATATTTTTGACCTTTTATTCTTCCATATGAATATTGCTATTATTTTTTCTAGCTTTTAAAATATTTATTTGATAGTTTGATTGATATGGCACTGAATAAGTAAATTAATTTAGGTAGAATTGTAATTTTTCTTATACTGGTGTGGCATACCCATGAGCAATTACCATTTTTTTCAAATTATTTACATCTGTCTTTATTTGTGTGAGGACTGTTTTGTAATTGTGTTCCTGCAATTCCTGGGTTTTCTTGGGAAAGACAAAATAATTGGGTATTTTCATATTTTATATTGTCTCCAGTTTTTTCAAATTGGATTTCTATTTCTATCTCTTGCTACAGGGCTTTGTCAATACTGTATAAAAATACTGATGTTTTCTATGGGTTGAATTTATATCCTGAAACTTTGCTAACATTGATAATTTTTTCAATTAGTTTTTCAGTTGATTCAGTAGGGTCCTCTAAGTACACCATCATATCATCTGCAAAGAATGACAGTTTTTTTTGTCATTGATTATTCTAATTCCTTCATCTTTTTTCTTCTTTCATTGATTTAGCTGATATACTTAGTGCAATTTAGACAGTAAATTTTGATCACTGAACCCCATCCTCCAAGATATCTTGTGGTTTACTGTCTGGATTTCTTTCTTAAGGACCATGTCTTAAACTCAAATCACTCTGGCTCTAATTGTGTGGAAAATAAGAGATTCACCTGCTCATTGTTTAGGCCCTGATGGCTCAGAGTGAATGTAAACAGCAACTGTTTCTGTTTTGACCAGAAACCCTGAAGGTCTTTTCTCAGTTTGTTTTTTTTTTTTTTTCACTAGGTAAAACATGCCATTCTCTACCTCATTTCTTACCTAGCCTTAATCACTGAATAGGTGTTGCCGCAGTCAAACTGAGACCTGGGAAAAACCCCATCTTAAAAAGGCCAAGGTCTACCTTTGCATCGGGGCCATCCTCACTCCTCCTGATCTATATCTTGCCATTGAACCAAGATAGCTCCAGAGGAGAAAGTGAGACTGGTGTCTTTGCACAGCCATCCCTAAATTAAACTCACTTCACTTGGAAATCATGGCATCACCTTCCTGATGTAGTGGTCCTCTTTGAGAACAAAAGACAAGCAACAATATATCTAGTGCAATGTTTAATAATTTAATAATAATGAATATCCCTGTTTCACTCCTGATCTTATAGAAAGGCTTCTCACTTACCCCATTACACACAATACTTGCTCTGGTTTTTAGATAGATAATACTCACCATTTTAAGAAAGGCTCCATGGATTCATTTAGTTTCTGGTGTTTTTTTTTTTTTAATAAGAATGAGTATTTTTTGTCAAAAGGTTTTTTTCTGAATCTATTGATATAATCATATGATTTTATTACATTATTGATATGGTCTATCATGCTGAGAGTTTTCCTAATATTAAACCAGCCCTACATTTCTGGTATAAATCTCACCTGGTCATGAAGCATGATATTTGTGATAAATTGCTGTAATCTCTTTGTTAGTATTTTATATAATATTTTTGTATCAATATGTATTAAGGAAATTAGCCTATAGTTTTCTTTCACTCTTTTGCTTTCCCTGGTTTGGGTATGAAAATAATATTTGTGTCAAAAAAGGAATTTGGTAGGACTCCTTTACCTATTTTTTTCCCAAAAAGTTTATATAGTGTTGTGATTGATTGTTCCTTAAGTATTTCTCAGAATTCAATTGTAAATCCATTTGGTAATGGGGATTTTTTTCTTAAAAAACTCACTGATGTTCAATTATTTTTTTCTAAGATTGGGTAATTTATGTGTTCTATTTTCTCTTATTTAATCTGGACATTTTATTTATTTGTAAATATTCATCAATTTCACTTGGCTTCTCAGTTTTACTGGCATATTATTAGGCAAAGTAATTCCAAATAATTGTTTTAATTTCATCTTAATTGGCGGTGCTTTTACATTTTTCATTTTTAATATTAATAATTTCATTTTTTCTTTCTTTTTAAAATTAAATTTACCAGTGGTTTACATATTTTAAGGTCTTTTTGCATAAAACTAGCTCCCAGCTTTATTCATCATGTATTTTTTTATTTTGATTTTATTAATCTGTCCTTTAATTTTCAGAATTTTCATTGTGGTATTTAACTGGGTATGTTTAATTTGTTCTTTTTCTAATTTTTAGTTGGATTGGATCTTCCCTTTCTCTCTTTTATTGATGTACATGTTTAGAGACATAAGAATTTCTCCAAGTACTGCTTTGGCTGCATCACACAAATTTTGGAATATTCTCTCATTGTTATCATTCTCTGTAATGAAAATATTAATTTTTCTATGATTTGTTCTTTAACCCACTGATTCTTTTGGATTAGATTATTTAATTTCCAATTAATTTGATTTCCAAAATCATTTTTTTGTTTTTCCAGGAATTTATATTGATCTTCTGTCTAATTCACATTTTTCTTTGAGGCTTTGCTTGCAGCTGTTTTGACTTCATTGTTTTCTAAATTTGGTTCTTCATCTTCCCTGTCACCATAGCAGTATTTTATTTTCAGGTGTTTTGTTTGTTTGTTTGTTTGTTTGTTTTTGTTTTTTGTTTTGTTTTGTTTTGTTTTTGTTTTTTGGTTCTTTGCTCATTTTTCTACCTTATTTCTTGATTTTGAATTTTATGTTAAAGCCTGACTCTGTTTCCTTTGTGAAGGGTGAGTGGGGCATTATCTCAAGCTTCAGCACTTTTTACACTAAGTTATCAGAGCCTGTCCTGTGGATTTGGAAGTTTTCAGTGCTTTCAAGGTAATGTAGTCTGTGGAGAGGTGTGACCACTGCTTTCCAGGTCTTCACTCTGGTCCTTACCCAGAAAGGGCCCTTGATCCATTGTGATTGCAATTAATACTGTTTCTCACAGTCTCTGATCCCTTGTGACCAAAAGCAGCATTTCACTTTAGGCTTCCCATTCTCTGGAGCAAAAATGATCCTTTCTGCCATTGAGCTATGACTCAGAAGTATGTATAGGCTATGGAATTACCAAACAGTGCCTTGTCCTGCATCTAGTGCTAGCACAAAGGTCTCTTGTAATCTCTTTATAACCAGTTCCCAGGTTCCCTTATCACCTCTGGCTTGGGAGCTCCCAAAATCATAGCAACTTTTGTCACTACCAATTAGTCCCACTGTTGGTATTACTCCAAATGAGCTCCTGGCCAGACTGTACCCCCTATGTCACAGACCTTTCTTTCCAAATGCCTAAGTTGTTGTGGCCTAGAAGGATGTCTCACTCTGACTTTTTTCCCCCCATTTTACCATTTCAGAATTTGATTTACATCATTATTTTAAAGTTGTTTTGGGGAAAACAAACAAACAAACAAAAAAAAAACAAAACAAAAAAAAAATGGAAGAATTCACCTAAGTGTTTTCTCTACTCTGACATCTAGACTCCACCCTAGAAGTTCTTGAAAGGCTAACCTCAATGATGTTTTATGAGAAATGCTACACTTCATGGTAAGGATTGCTTATGAGAAAATATTGAATTTGGAAGTATGAACAGATAGAATACAGCAGTGCTGGGTTGGATTGTTGGGTTAGCAGATAAGGAGAGTAGACTGAAAGTGTATACACACATTCATGTATATGTGTATATGTATGAATACACACATATACACACATATAGACACAGATATATAGAGATGTATATCTATATATCTCTCTATAGATATATTTATATCTATCTATCTATCTATATAAATATTATGCATAAAAAATCATTTCATGAGTGAGCAGAGAAGTGCTTTGTAAGGAAGGAAGAATTGGATCCTTGCGAAATAAATAAACAAAACAAAATAAGCAAACAAACAAACACAGAGGAAAAATAATAAAAAAGAATAGAATGTCTATGGTATAGAACAAATGAATATAGTCTGTACTATAGTATAATGAATTAAATATGTTTTTATTCTTTTGTTTTTAGTCATATGAAAAGATGACTAGAATATAAAATCATGTCTCAGTTTCTAAAGTTTCTGAATCTCTTTAGTGAATCTAACATGCCTATAATATTATCTCTTCCAACGTATGGCTCTTTGATTAAATGCCTTCCTTTAGGATTCAGATGAAATATCACTTCCATTAGGAGAACTTTTGTAGTCCTTCAACTGCTAGTGTTTCTCCTTCTAAGACTACTTTCCATCTTCTTTGCATTTTCCTAGGACATATTGATTTATGTATGCTGCCTACTTGCAATAAAATGGCAACTATTTGAAGGTAGGCATTTTGTTTTCTTTTTCCTTTGCTCCTTTCCCTGGGCTTAGCACAGTGCCTGATACATAGTGGGAAGAGCTTATAATAAATAGTGAGAACGTAATAATTGTTTGTTGATTGATTAATGATTGATCACTGCTCAATGAAAACATTTATTTAATAATAGATAACATTTATAAAAGTGCTGATTATTTTTAAGCACTTTACAATTTTAACTCATTTTATTCTCACAAAACCCCTAGGAGGTAGGTTCTATTATTATCCTCATTTTCTACTGTGGAAGCTGAGGCAAACTGAGGTTAAGTGACTTAGCAAGAGTCAAACAATCCTTAAGTAACTTTGGTTATATTTGAACTCAGGTTTTCCTGATCCCAGGCCCAGTGCTCTATCCATTGCACCACCTTAATCATCTACTTTTACTTAGTAAATGTTTCTAGAGCCTTACCTTCTACTTTTCAATATAGAATAATTTCTAGCTTGCCTTTGGGAACCAAGTTAATTTCTTTTCTTTTTTTGTATTATACACATTTGTTATTGAAAACAGCAAACATCCTATTTTCTCCTTTGGCTCACAGCATTTGATAAAAGGAAGGAGAGAGGAACTTGGGAGTTTTTTATTGGTTAGTGTTGCAGTTACTATACAGACATACTGCCTAATTCCAAGTATACCTGCATCTTGAAATATCGAAATCAAGGAATGGGTGGGGAATTATCAATGGGTAAAATTAAAATGATAAGACAAACAGTTGTAGTAGCTAAGTTCACTGTGTCACACTCAAAACCACTCAAGTAAATCCTGCTTAGGAGTCTAATGGAATTCGTCATGTTCAGACACACAGATTTTCATTTTCCTCTGAGATATGAACTATAATCCCCTAGTGAGAAGATGAAAATCAACTGCATATGCACAAGCCAATCTGTGAATATACAGCTTAATTCATTGCTTTCTGGACACTGAAGCTCCACCCTCAACCTCAATTACTATATCTTTTAAAATGTAAGCTCTAGAGAAATAGTGTGATAAACTTTTGACGCACTATTGATTTTATTGTCCAAGATAGTAGTAGAAGAAAATAAAGGCTATTTCATGGTTCTGCAATCATTTAGCACCAATTTGTAGGCTATTATACTTACAGACAACTCTTTGTCTATGTTAAGAGTTTTCCTGGAAGATTAAGTTAGTTATTATGGATACTACATCTTTTTGTCTGTCCAAGAAGGTTGACTTTGACAGAAAGATGTAAGTTGCTGAATATGTTACTACACTGATAAGATATTTAAGAATCAGTCAATCAACAAGTGGTTATTCTGTGCTTGTTTCTGGAGTTCCAAAGACACAACAAATCAATACCTGCCTTCAAAGAACCTACACTGTGTTAGGAAATACATACCTAAATAGATATGCACACATATATACATATATACACATATTTATATGTCAATGTATGTGTGTATGTGTATACACACATGTATACATGTGCACACACCCATATGCATACATGTTGATAAAACATATATGCAAAGTAAAACATGGCTGCTATGGTAGGTGGAAGTTTGCTATCCTGGGAGAACCAGGGAAGGGCCTCATTGGAGAAGGTTATGCTTAAATCAAGTTCTGAAGAATGCTAGGGATTCTCAGAGGTAGAGAGGTAAAGGAAGTTCATTCTAGGCACAGGAGGCAGCCTATGTAAAGAACAGAAATAGAAGCAGAGTGTGGTTTGTGAGAGATAGCAAGTAATGAAGTTTGCTTAAAACCTAGAGAGTATTAAAGAATGTAATGTGAATTGTTGGGAATGAGTGGTAGAAAAATTTATACTATTGATATTTGCAAAATGTCTCACAATGAATAATTTAAAAAAATAACATCTCAGGAACTGTTTTCTTTCATGTTGTTTTAGTTGCTTTAATTCTAAATAACAATAAAAATCTCAAATGATTGACTAGATATATATGTACTGGCAATTTTGAGAGGCAAATCTTGATAGTGTAAAGATTGCTGATTTTGAAGTGTGAGAAACTGGGTTCAAATCCCATCTCTACCATTTATTAGCTCTGATCACATGCAGATTTCTTATTCTTGATGGAGCTTACTTTATCAGTAAATTGAGAGGTTTAGGGTAGATTATGTCTAAGATTTCATCCACTTCTCAATCTTTAGGGATGAACATTTGATTAATTGCCATAGTATTTTACCTCTCTCTAGTGTATACATTGTAAAGACAATAATCTGGATAAATGATAACCATATCTTTTCGTAACCTGATTTTTTTTTCAACTAGAGGAAGAACATTTATTTTCCGTGGGCCAAAGATTATTATTTTGTTTTCCACTCAACCATGATTTACTTCATGGAGGTGGTAGAATTTGGAATACATTTTGAAAGAAAAGGAGGAAGAATTGCTGTTTGGGGGTGATAGAGGAAAAAATAAGGAATATGAATGGTAAGTACAGAAAATATAGAAATGATTCTTTTAACCTATAATTGTTTTGGAAAACAAATAAAAGCTATATTCAAAGGCAAGTAAGTGACTCAGTGGATCTACAGCACCAGCCCTGAAGTCAGGAGGGCCTGATTTCAAATCCAACTTCAAACACTTAGTAGCTGTGTAAGCCATTTAACCCCAATTGCCTCCAAAAAAAAAAATGAAAATAGCTATATTCAGCCAAAGAAAGAAGATATATAAAATAATTACACACACACACACACACACGCAAAAATCTAGCTACAAAATCTTAGTTATCCAAAGATTATCTATGATGAATTAGTGACAAAAATATGGAGGATAGGCCAAGTGCTCCCTATAGTTTCATTGTCATGGTGCTTTTAGTCAGTCAGTCAATAAAGCACTTATTAAGTCAGGAAGTGGTTTAATATGTCTCAGGCACTGTGCTAAGTGCTAGGAACACAGAGAAAGGAAAAAGATGGCCTCTGCCCTAAAATAATTGATAATCTAATGGGGGAGACAGAATGCAAACACCTATGTGCAAAAAAGCTATATACAGGGTAAATAGGAAGAATTAAGAGGGATTGGAAAAGGCTGCTTGTAGAAGGAGGGACTTTAACTGGAGTGGAAGGAAGTCAGGGAATCTAGTAAGTTGAGATGATGAGGTAGAGAATTTCAGATATGGGGGCAGACAATGAAAATATTTGAAACCAAAAGATAGAGTATCTTGTTCAAGGAACAGCAAGGAGTCCAATTGTCACTGGATCAAAAAAGTACATAGAGGAGATGAGGATATAAGCTGACTGGAAAGTTAGGGTTGGATAGATAGGTTATGAAGGGCTATAAATACCAAATAGAGGTTTTTTTTTTATGTTTGAGCCACGAAGTGATAGTAAATCATTAGAAATTTTTGAGTAGTGCGGATGACCTGTACATTTGAAAATTCACCTTAACAGCTGAATGGAAGATGAACTAGAGTGGGGAGAGACTTCAGGCAGGAAAACCAACCAATCATGTCCTTGAGGATATGGGAGACTGTATCAGGATGGTGGCAGTAATTTAGGAAAGAAGGAAGTTTATTAGGGATATTGAAAAGGTGAAATTGACAGGCTCTATTAACGAATTGGATATAGTGAGAGAAATTTTTAATAACCAATTAACATGGGGGAGATCAGAGGCTTTTTCCCTCTTATTTCTTCATTTAGTTACTAGGTCAAGGCAGCCTCTGAACCACAGGGCTGATGATAAGATTGAGTTTAATCTTGGGCAGGACACCACTCAACTAAAGCTTTGTTCTGATTAAAGGGTAAAGACCGTCATATCTAGGTGAATTCTGGCCCAGTGTTCAACTATATAAGTGGTCTGTGTGAAGGTAGATCCTTTTGTATAAACTGCTAGAGGCAGAATGATCTGGGTGTGGAGGTGAGTCTCTTTGTCCAAGAATGACAAAATCAGAATGGGGGGGGTTGTTTGTTTTTCCTTCCCATGCCCCTGCCCCTGCCCACCTCCTCATTTGAATAAGCCCATTTCTCATAAAAATAGTAATTCTCACATTAATTGTTAACCAATAAAGGTTGATTTTTTGCCTGTTGGGAACACTCACTCTTTCAAGAATATTTAAGCATGGAGAGGCCTCCAAAGTTCAATCTATTTTATATTATTTTAATATAATTTATAATTATATGTAATATAAAATATTATTATGTAATATATAATTTATATAATTTATATTTTATAGAACTAATTGTTAATTATTCAGAAAGTATGTTTCTTGAACTTCTTATTCATCACAATAGAAGATAAAATTGTGGGGTCATGGATAACACACAATTTATTAACCTGTGGGTCTAGGTGGTTGATGGTGGCCTCAATGGTAATAGGGAAAGTTGGAAGGGGGAAGAGTTTTTGGTGAAAGATAATGAGTTTGGTTTTGACATCTTCAGGTTAACATGTCAACTGGGCATCCTTTTTAAAATGTCTAATAGGCAGTGAGGATATTTGAGAATATATTTGAGAATCTTCAGTATAATGATGATAATTGAATCCATCAGACCTAATGAGATCACTAAGTGACATAATAGAGAAAAGGGAGAGAATATAGAGGACTGTGTTATGTGGGACATATGATTTTTGGAACAAGGTTCAGGGTAAGACAGGAAGGAGCTGGGATGAATTACAAATATTGAGGAATTGACATTGTTAAGAAGAAAGACTATCTTTCAGCGCAGAAGGAAAGGGAAACAGAATTGAATAATGATACTAAGAAGTTTTGAGGAGCAGAAAGGAGACTTGAATCAATAATTTGATAGCCTCAGTTCTCTCCATGAAATAGGATAATTCAGATGTTTTAAGTTTGAGTTGGTGGTGGCTTGTGTGTACATCTTCAGACACAATACTCTGTCTCTCATTTCTACTTTTGCATTAGTCTCAAGCTCCTTTACTTCTGCCTGATGGTTTGCTTGACTTCCTTCAAGATTCAGCCCAAGTCCTTCTGAAGGAGGTCTTTGCCAGTCTTGTTGGCTATTGTTATATCTTTCCTCTTTGAGATTGCATTCCATCTACTGTGTATATGTATTTAGTTTTTTTACATTGTTTCTCCCCATTAGGATGTAGACCTCTTGAGAGAAGATGCATTTTAGGATGCGAACTGTTTCAGTAACATTTTTAATGTTGTTAGTTTGTTTTTTCCTCTTTCTTATTTATGGCTGATACGCATGGCAATTACTGATATCTATTTACTAGGAACTGGAGAAATCATTTTCTAGACAGAGATCATATAAGAGAGAGGGAGAAAGGAAGGAAAGAAGGAAAAAAGCAAGGAAGGAAGGGAGGGAGGGAAAGAATAAGGGAAAGAGAGAAGGAAAGAGAGAAGGAAGAAAGGGGGGAGAAAAGGTATGGATAGAAGAGAGGAAGGGAGGGAAGGAAGTTGTGACAGAATGTGGGAAGGAGGCAAGGAAGAAAGAAAAAAGAAAAGAAAAGGAGGAAGAAAAAAAACCTCATTTATGAAGCACACTATGTTAAATACTAGGATACAAATGTAAGCCAAAAGAAAGACATTCCTTGTTCTCAAGCAGCTTACTTTCTATTGGAGAAAGACAAAACATAAAAGTGAACAAAAAAGTGAGGTGGGGGCACAGGAAAGTATCATGAAATCCATAAACCAGGAGCAGAACTGGAATAGGAAATGAAGAACAACTTAGGCCTCTTCAATAAATGCAAACTACAAGAGGAACAAGCAAATGAGAGAAGGGGTGTGATTTAGATGGGGATATTCCAGGTTGAGAAGCCATTGAGATAGTCAGATGTTCCAGGGTGAGGCCCTTGGTGATGAGAACAGTTCTAGGACAAGACAATAAAGAGACATGGCTATAAAATTAATAAGCCAGGGACAGGAAGATCAGGGAAAATGGAGCATGTTGCCTGTCCTTATCTGATAAAGTCTTCATCTTTGAAATCCACTTGTAGTGGTTTTTAATGCATTGCTTACTTCTGTTTTATGCATTTAATTCTGATATTAATATTGATAATTTCTGGAAGGGGATGGTGATTTCATACTCAATTTAGTCATTTAAAGTTCATTAAAAACAAATAAAAGTTCACAACTTTTTATTTGGTAAACAAAAAATAATATGTAAAGATGTTTTTAACAATGTCAATGATGTGCACCTAGAAAGCACTTAAAGATTTTGGGTTTATTGTTATTAGATAAAATTTATTTAATATTAATCATGTCTAACAAATATCATTTTAAATTTATTTACCACATACTGTGGGAATGATATGATTCCCAAATAATTTTACACATTTCAAATGATAAAAGAATGTGTGACTTCTACCCCATAATTGAAATTGTGTTGATTTTTTTTAAAGAAAAGACATAAATTTTAAAGCTATTTTTCTTGTTTCTTTCCTATGTATTCTATCTTCGATTTGCAAAATCATTAGAAAACAAGTTTCCAATGATCATAAAGAAAAGTTCTCTGGAAGATTACCTGAAAGTGTCTAGGGCAAGATTTCTGTGACCTTGAACTATTTGTAGAGTACTTTTCAGTGTGTCACATCAAAATTGGTTTTGCCTCTCCAAGGAAGGTCCAACATGTAATGTCAGTAACAGCTGGGGTAAAGGCAACAATTATATGTCAGTTTTACTTTCTTTTCAAAGAGAGCATTTTCCCAGGCTGACACATTGCTGAGGTGAAAAAGGACATATATAAAAGTTTGTTTTCATTTTCAATTATTTTCAGAGATATGGCGCCTGTGACAAGCCAATAATAGTAAACAAAAATGACAAGAATTGACACAAGTGACCATAATAAATAGAATCTACCTTGGTCAGCCTAGATATTTAAGTAGTTTCCTTTCTATTTTCTGAGATTTGGAGGTGGGGAGAAGGGAAAAAGACTCCTAAGATCCTTCTTAGTAATTTAATGAGGATTTTCTGACTGCTAGTAAAGAACTGAAACAAGGACACAAAACAAACTCATGTGAGAAATATAGAGAATTGCTTGGAGGAAAATCACTGCAAAACTGTTTAAGATGGACTCAACCCCAAACCCTTGGCCTTTAATAAATAGAAAGTATCTTTGTGTACAAACCATAAGTCCTTATTGCCCTTGTTTAAGAAATTGCTAGAGAAATCATTGCATAAGGAAAATGTTAAAATTTAGCCATGACTAATTAATGTTTAATCTCCATTTTATATATTAAAGTAAACTTTATTTCCTTATTAAAAACAGTTGTGTGGGCTCACTGGCAGAACAATCTGTTATGTTACATTATGAAATAATCACAGGGAAAAAATCTCTAATGCTTTTTTCATAACACTTAAAGGAGGTATTCTAATATCACAGAAACCTTGGAGGGAAGGTTGCAGACAAGAAAGAAACATAATTAAGTTCCAGTTAAACAGTTGCCAAAAAGGGATGAAATGAATTCTACTGTTATTCTTGGTCGTCTCTACTTGGGAAACTGACCAAACATGGGAAACGCCAACACTGGAAATGCTGCTGAGTTGAATTTTGTGCTTGGTCAGGATTTTTGCAAATGTAATTTCAAAATGTCCTGTACATTTGAAGTGTAAGAATGAACAGCTATTGGCACTCTAGTGAAAACTGATCAGAGATGACATTTCAGCTGAACAAATTCTATATGAATAATTGTACCTTCTTCAGAAATGAGCCTATATCTGGAGAAAAAGGGATGAATCCTCTGAACTTCAGTCATGTAAATTTGCACAGTGCTTCAGATTGACCTTTTTAATTAAGCTAACTTGGGGATTTTTTAAAAGATTACTAATTTTCATCTTTTATTTTTCCAAGTGTTTTGGAATGAGACTGGTTCTTTTTCCCTTTGTATGTAGGGAAGAATAGATGGTCATAATCCTGAAGAAAGAAACACTGGAAGGTATAAACAAGAGTTGGTTACCTAACAAAATTAAAAGGCAACTTCATATGCTGATACAGTAGACAATGAGAAGAGGTTTCCAGAAGCAACAAAATATTGCTTCTTTCTCTTCCTTTATGTTGATGAAAAATAAAAAAAAGTAAAGATTATTTACTCTCCATCCAACCAAAGAAATATGTTTTTGGGTGTTCCTATGCCAACTTAAATATGACATTGCAGAATCGTTCTGGGTCTGCTCCACGGAGTCATCAAAAAGTGGTAGGGCAAGGGATTCCAGAGGTGAGAAAAGTGCACCCTAGTAGGGTTCTTCTGGTGACTTTAGACACAATTACACTTTCTTTTTCCAGATATCCAGAGCCCTCTTTACTAGTGCCAATGTGTACCACTGGTAGTCACCGCTTTGGAAGTCTTGTTGCTTCATTATATTTAGATAGAAACATACCTAAAATACAGAATTAGGGAAGGTATTGGAGGGTAGCTTTTGGGGAGAGAAACTTGTTGTATAGAACTGGCAATTTTGGTTTCTCCTGGGAGTAGAGTGAAATTAGAGGAGGCATTAGCCATGAGTCTCAAGAAGACAAATTGGCTGGGAGATTTTTATGGATAAGACTATAAGGAATATTAAAATGTCATTAATGAAGGGTATCATCTAGGAAGTAAACATGGTACACTTAGGATTTTGTAGGGAAATAGATTCTCTGTAACAAAGATAAGTCCCACTAACAGTAAAATTCTGTACCTATATTATTTTTTCAAAATACCATTTAAATGAGCCTCTAGGATCTCTTTCCATTTTTAAAAATAATGTTTCCCTATTTCATAGAAATGTTGGGAGAATAACTGATAAATGTAAACATCTCATGTCCTTTTCTGAGACTCTTAAAATATTTAAAAGCAAAAAAGAGGGGACAGATCTAACTCATTGAATGGATCATGTAAATCTATGAAAGATGTATAGAATGGAAAAGGCCAAAAAAAAGTCATGTAGGATAAAAAAGATACAGATGAACTGCTTTCCATACTGATGTAGGGAAAATGATCCACACTGATTACATCAAAAATCAAAGTGTGTAATAAACTAACTTTACTATGATGGCAGATTTCATTTCAAAAAAATTTTTCAGTGATATATTGACTTATATTCTTTCAACTAGGAGGGTGGTCTCAGGATTCACAGTGGTACCATGTAGATACTTTCAAGGAACAACTTGGATTCTTTATTGCCTACTTTGAACAGCAATTTTTTCCCAAATAGCCAAAGAATGGACGTAGTAATTATATCAATGCTTTGTGTAGAGAATAAATCAAGTATGGATGTTGCATTGTGGTTCTAAACTTTTTTTTTCTGTATCTACAGTACTATAAAGCCAAGTCAATAAGCATTTATTAAATACCTAATATGTGTCAGGCATTGTGTTAAGTACTGGGATTATGAAAAAATGCACAAAAAATAGATACTCTCAAGGAGCTTATAGTGTGATCTGTGAGACAATCTGCAAAGAACTATGTACATATATATATGTATATATATCTATATATGTATATATGTATATATGTAGGATAAATTAGAAATAACGTACAGAGGAGATACATTAACATTAAGAGGTATTAGAAATTTTTTTTTTTCTTGTAAGAGATGAGATTTTAGCTGGGACTAGAAGGAATGGAGGGGAGTCAGTAATAGCAATGATGAAGTACAGAGTTCCAGTGATGGGGATAGTCAATAAAAATAAGCAGAATCAGAAGATGGCATGTCTTGTGAGAGAAAGAACAATGAGACCTTTGTCACTGAAGAATATAGGGGGAAGGGATTTAGTGATGTGTAACAAATCCATAAAGGTGAAGGGCCCAGGTCTTACATGACTTTGGATATCAAAGAAAAGATTCTATATTTTATCTTGGAGGTGACAAGGAGTCACTATTTATGTTGAACGGGTAGAATGGCAGTTAATTTGATGACTCAGAGGAGGATGAGCTGGAAGAGGTAGAAACTTGAAGGAGAGAGACCAATCAGAAGTCAATTCCAATAGTCCAATGAGGTGATGGGTGCCTACTTAGGATGGTGAAGTGTTAGTGGGCATATATGAGAGATGTTGCAAAAATAGAAACAATAAGACTTGGCAACTGATTGGATATAAGAGCGGAGGGAGTATGTAGAGTTAAGGATGACACTTATGTAACAACATAATGGTGATATCTGCCACAGTAAAAAGAGAATTATGAAGAGGAAAGGGTTTGCTGCTTTGTATCTAGGTCTCTAACAACTGACATATTGTAGAATTTTGTCATATTTCTGAAAACACCCAGTTGTTTTGCTATTTAGCAAGGTCAGGTTGACCAGAATATTGCCAGTAGTCCAGAACTGCTATTACATTTAGTAGTCAACCTACTTAATTTTTCTTTCGAAAATTGTGAAGAAGCTATTTTAGGTGATATTCTTGGGTAAAGTTATAATGTAGAAATCTCTGCACTTTTGCTTCTGCATTTATTAAATTAAGACATATCTGGCATAACATTTCTCATGTATATTATGAGGATGATACAGCTTTGCTTCAATCAGTAATCCATAAAAAAGTATGGGATAACTATATTAACATCTGAAGCTGTGTAGCATATAGCATGTAAGTGGCTATAACATGATAAGTTAATGGAGAGCAAAAAATTAAATAAGAGTGAGGAACAGGAGACAATCAAAGGCATTGCCATTGTTTACCATGGTGATGACTTCTCAACATTCTCAATAGCTATTGAGACATTAATATCAATTCTTTATTTTGGATAAAAAAACAAAAACAAAAAAAAACCTTGAGATTTAAGTACAAAAATAATATGACTATGCTTAGACTAAATGCTCCTACATTCTCTTCTAGGCCCCTGATATTAGTTAGAAAACAAAATAAAACACAGAACTTTGGCCTATTAAGGACAAGATGAGTCAATAAACACAAAAATTTTCTTGGTCATTTGAGTCTTTTCTAAAATTCTTATCCTTCTAGTGTTAACAAAAGAACAAATAGAAACTATATCACACATATTTTGAATCATTTTTTTCTACTTTCCTTTTTAAAGATATTAATTTCTTCTTCTGTTCTGTGATATATTCAGGGTACAAAGAAAAATTCTTTCTTTGGGGGAACTAAAAGGAAGCCATTCCCTCATTCAGGCAGACAACCAGACATTCTTTCCTCTCAGCTGGGTTTCTGATAAGAGCCAAATACTTTGACTTAGTTTTATTCCTTTTCCCCCCATCTGATAATTCCCCAAAGTCAGTATATTTAGCCCCACTTCCAAAATTGACATTATAATCCTTTATCCTCAGAATATGAATTACTAAGAACACATCCCTTGTGGTTATCTTGAATAGGTTTATTATCCACTTTTCTACCACGGAGTCCCTATGTGTATAACTACCAACTCCTCCCATAAATCTGCTACTTAGAGTAAATCCATCATCATTCCCTCATTAAATCCACATAGCTTTTCTCCTCTGTGTATTATTCTCTTTATAAGTGTGCCTTTATTTTTCCCTCCAGCTTACCTATGGACCTATGGCTTATCTATACAGAAAGTATCATTATTACTCTCTGATACTGTTTCATTTTCTCTTTTCTTTTGTCAAAAGTTCCCTCTCTGAGAGTAAACACTTAGAGGGTAATACTTTAAAGATTGATTTGAAGTTGCATACAAAAATTATAAAACTGTTATTTAACTTTTCTCTTCATGAGTTTTAGCATCGCTGTCATTACATTGGATGAAGGTTTCATCTGGATAGCCAGGAGCCACTGCCAGTTCCCACCTGCCGTGAGATCCCACTAGTGTTTCTTCTCTATATACCCTGTTTTTCTCTTGTGCCAGATGCTAGGACAGTGTTTGGTATTTTGTTCTTTTGCTATCTGTGGCTTTTTCAAATACAGAATTTGATTCTCAAAAGGAATAGTTAGGTCATGACTGTGGCTGTCATGCTTTTAAAATCTTAAGTTCCAACCAAAATGCCTCCTCTAATATAAGCTCCATTAGGTTTGGCAGAACCTTGGTATTCTCTGGCACTAAAACTACTTTTACTAGTCTATTGAAAATGGCCAATGGAGGGGCAGCTAGGTTGCGCAATGGATAGAGCGATGGCACTAGAATCAGGAGGGCCTGAGTTCAAATCTAGTCTCAGATCAGACACTGGACACTTCCTAGTTGTGTGACCCTAGGCAAGTCACTTAATCTCAATTGCCTCACCAAAAATTAAAAATTAAAAAAAATTGGCCAATTGGTGATGGTGCAACTCAGGTGATAGTAAATTTAACATAAATCCATTTAAAGCTTTTAAAACTCCTTTGCATCTCTACTGAACAAACTTTGACATTTGCCAATTCCTTGCACCTTGGACAAAATTTCTGGGCTTTAAATTTCCGGGCCTAGATACTTTTGCAAAAGTCTTTATTATCCTCTTCTTCCTCCTTGCTCAAGTTTATGTGTACTATGATCTTACTACTAAATATTTAGATATCAAGACTCTTTTATGCCCTAGAATATCTACACTTCCAGAAGTTACCAGAGTTCTCCTTTATTCTCTATAAAGTTTATAAATTGAAATAAATCTACTTCATTTTTGTTGTACTCACAACATTCATGACAAGAGTTAGAACTCCTATTCCATCCTGGATATTTATTTATTTCTTTGTTTGTTTTCTTGTTTTTTGCATCACTGAAGAAACCGAAGTGCAATGGTGTACAGAAATTGTAGTAGGTTACAGACTTAATAAGGAATATCATTTAACTCTGCCTACTCCTGTTCCTGTTACCAGTGCTGGGTCTTTGGGGATAGTACATATGGTGAGAGCTGCATTGTAGTAATGGTGTGACTCAATAAGCCTGTAAGAATATCTAAAAGTCCACTATTCAGATATGTTTGCTTAAGGTTAAATGGAACCTCTTCTTCTAATTGCATTTGATCCTTCAATATTTTGATGGGTCTATGAGTTCATCAACGTGTATTCTACTTCAAAAGGTACAGATCACAATTGATGCCTTTTCATAGGCAACTCTCATCCATAATATCCTCCCATAAATCCTGAATAGGGCATGCATCCAATGCATAGAGGACCTTGCTTTAGTTCTCTTAACATTGTATGGAACTACAGGAATATATGAGCTATCCACTGGTTATCACTCATTTTTTACTTAAATGGAAAAGTTATTTTTCTAGCTATGTATCTTTCTAGTAATGTCTTTTACAGAACCTTTTGTGGGAAATTTTTTGTTGATAATACGTGGTAGTCTGTTAAATACCCCTGTGCCACCAAAAGTTTTTCATTATCCTCTCTTGACCAGAGATTTCTATTCTTTGGAGGTATTGTGATATTCTATAATTGAAAACCATGTAGCATCTTAGGAACAATAATGGGGTTTAAAAAAGCTATGTTTTTGATTCAGAGTGAAGCTCGGGGTCTTTAAGAATGTTTACTAGTTTCCAAAATTTCATTTGCCAGGTTCTCTTTTTCTTATTCAGCTCTACACTTACTTGCTTATTCATTTATGATGCCTGTCCTACATCTATCTACTGATTCAACTGCTTATAGAATATCCCTCCACTTAAAATCATTACTTCATTTATAGGCATTCATTATTATATATCATTGTATTGCATTCATTATGTCTTTACTTTTTTATATGTATAATAAATTTATTTGAATGATTATAGTTCTCATTTTGGAGTAAATGCAGTATTTCAGAACAGAGGTGGGCAAACTGAGGCCCAGGGACCAAAATCAGCCTGCTGCTTACTTTTGTACAGCCCTGAGTTAAGAATGCTTTTTACATTTTTAAATAAATTTTTATTGTATTTATAAATGTAAAAAAAAATATAGTCTTTTGGGCAGTACAAAAAGAGGTAGTAGGCTGGTTCCATGAAGCTGTAGTTTGCCAACCCATGTGTTTGGAGTTTGATGTAGTTCTTACAATGTAGTCTGCGTAAGGCAGAATCTTCAAGAACTCACCATGTATAGGGGAAATCCTCTTTCATTTTGATCCTGTGCTATAGTTCTCCATGAAAGCATCAAATACATTTAGTGAATGCACCTCTTTTGTTTTGTGCTCTAATTGATATTTAAATAAGGCCTTATAGAAAAAAAATATATTTTTACATTCATTTAAAAAAAATTGAGTTCTAAATTCTCTCCTTCACTCCCTCCACTTCCCCACCTATTGATAAGGCACACAATATTAAATCAATTATACATGTGAAGTAATGGAAAACATTCATATACCAAACATACTGCAAAAAATAATGTAAGTGAAAAAGTATGCCTCAATCTTTACTCAAAGTTCATCAGTTCTCTTTCTGGATATAGATAGCATTTTTTCTTCATGATTTCTTTGGAATTATCTTGGATTACTAGATTAGAGTAGCTAAGCCTTTTACACTTAATCATCTTTACAGTATTCTGTTACTGTATATATTATTTTCCTGATTCTTCTCACTTCACTTTGACTTAATTCATGTAAGTCTTTCCAGGATTTTCTGAGACCATCCACTTCATCATTTCTTATAGCACAATTAATATTTCATCACAATCATTTACCACAATTTTTTTCAGCCATTTTCTAATTGATGGGCATCCCCTCAATTTCCAATTCCTTGCCACCACAAAAAGAACTGCTATAAATGTTTTTGTAAATACAGGTCATGTTCCTTATTTGGGATACAGACTTAAATGTGGTATTGCTGGGTCAAAGGGTATGTACAATTTGATAGGCCCTTTGGTGTAGTTCCAAATTGTTCTACAGAATGGTTGTATCAATTCACTACTTTACCAAAAGTGCAGTAGTTTCCCAATTTTTCCACATCCCCTCCAGCATCTATTTTCTTTTTCTATCATGTTAGCTAATTTGATAGGTGTGAGGTGGTATCTCAGAGTTTTTTTAATTTGTATTTCTTTGATTGATGGTAATTTAGACCATCTTTTCATGTGACTATTGATAGCTTTGATTTTTTTTTCTTCTGAACACAGCCTGTTCACATGCTTTTATAATTTATCAATAAGGGAATCGGTCACTGTGCTAGGTTCTGGGGTTGTGAAGACAAAAATGTAACAGTTTCTATGCTCAAAGCTATTACAGTTTATTTTTGAGGGACAGATAATACAGTAGAAAGAACATCAGAACCAGGTTTGGGGTACTTTATTTCAAAATCAAGCACTACCAGTAGGTATAGTGACATAGCCAAGTCAAAAGACCTCTTTCAGCTTATGGCAACTATTTCATTGGTTTTTTGTGAAAACCTTTGTAAATGCTAAGGTGACTCATTACTGAATTGATCAAAAGGCATTTTTTAATCATCTTTTATGTTCTAGACCCGGTGCTAGCTGCTGGGGATATAAAAGCAAAACAACCTATACTCTCAGTACTCAAATAAGAAATAAGAATTTGGAAACATATATTAGGAGTTATACAATTTGTTTCTTGATCAATTATTTTTGGGATCTTTCTAGATTTCCTAGATTGGTATGCAAGTCAAGAGATATGAGAAAATACGAGCATCCTTAGAAGCTTCAAAGCATCAGAGGATCAGAGTGCCAAAACTAAAAGGAATATTAGAGGCTATAAAGCCCAACCCTTTATTTTATTTTTTTAAACAAATTATTTATTAATTTTTAGTTTTAAATATTTACTTCCATAAGATTTTGAGTTTCAAAATTTCTCTCCCTCCCTCTCTCCTCCTTTCCCAAGATGACATGCAATCTGATATAGGCTCTACTTATACATTCAAATTAAGCATATTTTCACATTAGACATGATGTAAAGAAGAATTAGAACCAATGGGAGGAACTACAAGAAAGCAGAATCAAAACAAAATAACAAAAGAAAAGGAGAGCAAAAAGTATGCTTCCATCTACATTCAGATTCCATAGTTATTTCTCTAGATGTGGATAGCTTTTTCAATCTTGAGTCTTTTGGAGTTGTCTTAGATCCTTGCATTGTTGAGAAGAACTAAGTCTATCAAAGTCAGCCATCGCACACTGTGGCTGTTACTGTGTACAATGTTCTCGTGATACTGCTCACTTCACTCAACATTAGTTCATATAAGTTTTTCCAGATATCTTTTTTTACCTGCTCATCATTTCCTTTTTTTAAAAAAAAATTAATTTATTTTGATTTATCAACTACCACTTTCTTAAGCTTTTGAGTTTTGAATTTTTCTCCCTCTCCCTCCCCACCTCTCTTCCCAAGACAGCTCACAATCTAATATAGGCTATACATATACATTCTTATTAAACATACTTTCACATTAGTGATGTTGTAAGTAAGAATCAGAACCAAAGGAGGATGCACCAGAAAGAGAAAATAAAACACAACAGAAGAAAAAAAAAGCAAATAGCATGCTTTGATCTGCATTCAAACTCAATAGTTTTTTCTATGAGGCCTTTGAAGATGTGTTAGATCCTTTTATTGCTAGGAAGGGTTAAGTTTATTAATATTACCCATCGCACAATGTGGCTGTTATTGTGTACAACATTCTCTTGGTTCTACTCACTTCACTCAGCATTAGATCACATCTTTCCAGGTTTTTCTGAAGTCAGCTTGTTCATAATTTTTTACAGCACAATAGTATTCCATTACATTCATATACCACAACTTGCTCAGCCATTCCCCAGTTGATGGGTATCCTCTCAATTTCCAATTTTTTGCCACTACAAAAAGAGCTGCTTTGAATATTTTTGTACATATGGCTCCATTTCCCGTTTGTATGATCTCTCTGGGATATAGCCCTAGAAGTGCTATTGCTTGGTCAAAAGGTATACACAATTTTATAGCCCTTTGGGTGTAGTTCCATGTTGTTGTCCAAAATGGTTGGGTCATTTCACAACTCCACCAACAAGGTATTGGTGTACCAATGTTCCCACATCTTCTCCAACATTTATCATTTTCCTGTTTTGTCATCTAATAGATGTGATGTGGTACCCCAGAGTTGTTTTGATTTGCATTTCTCTAATCAATAGTGATTTAAAATATATTTTCTTATGACTATATATGGATTTAATCTCTTCATCTGAGTACTGCTGTTCATATCCTTTGATCATTTATCAATTGGGGAATGAACTGTATTCTTATAAATTTGAATTAATTCAACACATATTTTAGAAATGAGGCCCTTATCAGAGAAACTGGTTGCAAAAATTCTTTCCTAGTTTTCTACTTTCCTTCTAATCTTGGTTGCATTGGCTTTGTTTGTGCAAAAACTTTTCAATTTAATGTAATCAAAGTTATCCATGTTGATTTCCACAGTGTTCTCTATCTCCTGTTTGGTCATGAATTCTTCTGCTCTCCATAAATCTTATAGGTAAACTATTCCTTGCTCTCCCAGTTTGCTTATAGTATCAGCCTTCATATTTAAATTATGAACCCATTTTGACTTTATTTTGTCATATGGTGTGAGATTTTGGTCTATGCCTAGTTTCTGCCATACTCTTTTCCAGTTTTCCCAGCAGTTTTTGTCAAAGAGTAAGTTCTTATCCCAGAAGCTCGGGTCTTTGGGTTTATCAAATAATAGATTACTATAGTCATTGACTACTGTGTCTTGCATACTTAACCTATTCCACTAATCTACCACTCTATTTCTTAGCCAGTACCAAGTAGTTTGGATGATTGCTGCTTTATAATACAATTTAATATCTGGAATGGCTAAGCCACCTTCCCCTACATTTCTTTTCATTAGTTCCCTTGATATTCTGGACATTTTGTTATTCCAAATGAAACTTATTATTATTTTTTCCAATTCTATAAAATAATTTTTTGGTAGTTTGATTAGTATGGCACTGAACAAGTAAGTTAACTTAGGTAGAATTGTCCTTTTTATTGTATTAGCTCAGCCTACCCCTGAGCCACTGATGTTTTTCCAATTATTTAGATCTGATTTTATTTGTGTGAAAGGTGTTTTGTGATTGTGTTCATACAGTTCCTGGGTTTGTTTCAGTAGGTAGACTCCTAAATATTTGACAATATCTACACTAAGTTTAAATGAAATTTCTCTTTCTATCTCTTGCTGTTGGGCTTTGTTAGTAATATATAGAAATGCTGATGATTTACGTGGGTTTATTTTATAGCCTGAAACTTTGCCAAAATGGTTTATTATTTCAAGGAGTTTTTTATTTGATTCTCTAGAATTCTTTAAGTATATCATCATATCATATGCAAAGAGTGATAGCTTTGTTTCTTCTTTCCCTTTTTTAATACCTTCAATTTCTTTTTCTTCTCTTATTGATAAAGTAACATTTCCAGTATGATATTGAATGACAGTGGTGATAATGGACATCCTTGTTTCTCCCCCAAACTTATTGCAAATGCTTCTAGCTTGTCCCCATTGCATATGATGCATGCTGAAGGTTTTAGGTAGATGCTATTTATTATTTTAAGGAAGACTCCATTTATTCCTATGGTCTCTCTTGTTTTTAATAGTAATGGGCATTGTATTTTGTCAAAAGCTTTTTCTGTATCTATTGATATGATCATGTGGTTTTTGTTAGTTTTGTTGTTGATATGATCAATTATACTGATAGTTTTCCTAATATTTAACCAGCCCTGCATTCTTGGTATAAATCCTACTTGGTCATAGTGTATTATTCTTGTGATAAGTTTCTGTAATCTATTTGCTAATATTTTATTTAAAATTTTTGCATCTATATTCATTAGAGAAATTGGTCTATAATTTTCTTTCTCTATTTTGACTCTTCCCAGTCTGGGTATCAGCACCATATTTGTAACATAAATAGAATTTGGTAAGACTCCTTCTTCACCTATTTTCCCAAATAGTCTATATAGTATTGGAATTAATTGCTCTTTAAATGTTTATATAATGCTCTTATAAATCCATCTGACCCTGGAGATTTTTTCCTAGGGAGTTCATTAATGGCTTGTTCAAGGTCTTTTTCAGAGATGGGGTTATTTAAGTATTTTACTTCCTCTTCTGTTAATCTGGGCAATTTATATTTTTGTAAATATTTATCCATTTCACTAAGATGGTCAAATTTATTGGCATACAGGTGAGCAAAGTAGTTCCTACTTATTGTTTTAATTTCCTCTTTCTTGGTGGTGGATTCACCCTTTTCATTTTTGATACTGGTAATTTAATTTTCTTCTTTCTTTTTTTTTATTAAATTAACCAAAGTTTTATCTATTTTATTTTTTCCCATAAAACCAGCTCTTAGTTTTATTAATTAGTTCAATCATTTTCTTAATTTCAATTTTCTTAATTTCTCCTTTGGTTTTCAGTATTTCTAATTTGGTGTTTAATTGAGGATTTTTAATTTATTCTTTTTCTAGTTTTTTTAGGTCATTGATCATTGATTCATTGATCTCCTCTTTTTCTATTTTATTTATGTAAGCATTTAGAGATATAAAACTTCTCCTAAGAACTGCTTTTCCTGCATCTCATAAGTTTTGATATGTTGTCTCATTATTGTCATTCTCTTGGATGAAGTTATTGAATGTTTCTATGATTTGTTGTTTGACCCACTAATTTTTTAGGATTAGATTGTTTAATTTCCAATTACATTTTAGTCTATCTTTCCATGTCTCTTTATTACATATAATTTTTATTGCATCATGACCTGTAAAGGATGCATTTAATATTTCTGCCTTTCTGCATTGGATTGTGAGGTTTTATATCCTAATACATGATCAATTTTTGTGTATGTGCCATGTACAGAGAGAAAAATGTATATTCCTTTCTATCCCCATTCAATTTTATTTGAGTTCTATAATACCTAACTTTTCTAATACTCTATTTACCTCAAATTCTTTCTTGTAGAAAATAAGTCCTTAAAAAACTACAATTGGCCAACTGGAAAAAAAAAGTACATTGAAGAAACCAAGTTCCTAAAAAATACAACTGACCAAATGGGGAAGGAGGTACAAAATCTAATATAAGAAAACAATTTGCTAAAAATTGGAATTGGGCAAATTGAAGCTAATGACTCTATGAGAGAATAAGAATGAGTTAAACAGGAAAAAAAGAATGAAAAAATAGATGAAAATGTAAAATACCAAACTGGTAAAATAACTGACCTGGAAAATTGATCCAGGAGAGACAATTTAAAAATTATTGATCTACCTGAAAATCATGATGAAAAAAAGAGACTGGACAGTATCTTTCAGGAAATCATAAAGGAAAACTGCCCTGAAGTCCTAGAACCGGAGGGTAAAATAGCCATAGAAAGAATCCACCGATCACCTTCTGAAAGAGATCTGAAATTGAAAACACCAAAGAATATAGTAGGCAAATTCAAAATTGCCAGGTCAAAGAAAAAAGACTGCAAGTAGCCAGAAAGAAACAATTTAAATGTCATGGAACCACAGTCAGGATTACACAGGATCTTGCAGTTTCTACATTAGAAGACTGTAGAGCATGGAATATGATATTCCATAAGGCAAAGCACCTTGGATTACAACCAAGGATCAACTACCCAGAGAAAATGAGCATGATCTTTCAGGGGAGGAGATGGATATTCAATGAAATAGGGTACTTCCAAACCTTTCTGATAAAAAGATCAGAGCTCAACAGAAAATTTGATCTTGAAGTACAAAACTCAAGAGAGACATAAAAAGGTAAATGGAACAGAAAGAAACAACATGTTATTAATAAGGGAAAACTGTTTACATCCCTACAAAGGAAGATGACACTTGCATCTCTTGAGAACTGTGTTGTTATTGTACCATGTTAAAGGAGTATACATAAAGGGAGTGGGTATAAGCTGACTTTGATATAATGATTAAAAAAAATCTAATCAAATGGGTTAAATGGATTAATCTGATCCAATTAAGAAAATGTACCTAGAGAAAAGGAAAGGAGGAGGCAGACAAGGGTAAATTACATTAAAGGAAAAAGCATAAAAACCTATTACAAAAGAGGGAAAGAAGGGAGGGAGATGAGCATTGTTTGAATCTTACTCTCATCAGATTTGGCTCAAGAAGGGAAAAACATAATTAGTTAGGTATAGAAATCTAACTTGCCCTATAAGCAGTAGGAGGAAAAAGGGGAAAGAAAAGGGAGTGGGGATAGAAGGAAGGGGAAAAGTAGTAAAAGTAAAGGGGAAAAAAGGGAGGGGACTAATAGAAAGGAGGCAAGACTCAGGGAGGTGGTGTTCAAAAGCAAAACACTAGTGAGGAGGGAAAAGGAGAAAGGAGAAAGAAAAGCATAAACAGGGGGAGGAGAGGACTGAGAGAAAGACACAGACAGTAATCGTAACTGTGAATGTGAATGGAATGAACTCTCCCATAAAATAAAATAGGATAGTGGAATGGATTAAAAATCATAATCCTATAATATGTTGTTTACAGGAAACACATTTGAAGCAGAGGGACACACACAGGGTAAAGTAAAAGGCTGGAGAAGAATATGCTATTCTTCAGCTGAAGTAAAAAAAAAAGCAGGGATAGCAATCCTGATCTCAGAGAAAGCAAAAGCAAAAATAGATTTTATCAAAAGAGATAAAGAAGGAAACTACATCCTGTGAAAAGGCACCATAGACAATGAAGTAATATCATTACTAAATATATGTGCACCAAATGGTATAGCACCCAAATTCTTAGAGGAGTTCAGGGAGTTACAAGAAGAAATAGCCAGCAAAACTATACTAGTGTGGGACCTCAACCTCCCCCTTTCTGATCATCATTTCTTATAGCACAGTAGCATTCCATTACATTCATATACCACAGGTTGTTCAGCCATTCCCTGATTGATAGGTGTCCCCTCAATTTCCAATTCTTGGCCACCACAGAAAGAGCTGCTATATCTATATCTATATTTATATCTATATCTATATCTATCTATGGATATAGATATGCATATCTATATATAGATCTCTCTCTCTCTCTCTCTCTCTCTCTCTCTCTCTCTCTCTCTCTATTTATATATTTACCTGTGGGTTCTTTTCCCATTTTTATGATCTCTTTGGGATACAGACCTAGAAGTGATATTGCTGGGTCAAAGGCTATACACAGTTTTATAGCCCTTTGAGCATAGTTCCAAATTGCTCTCCAAGATGATTAGATCAGTTCACAACTCCACCAACAATGCATTAGTGTTCTAACATCTAACATTAGTGTTCCCACATCTTCTCCAACATTTATCATTTTCCTCTTTTGTCAATGTTAGCCAATCTGATAGGTGTGATGTGGTACCTCTGAATCATTTTGATTTGCATTTCTCTAATCAATAGTGATTTATAGCATCTTTTCATATGACTATAGATGGCTTTAATTTCTTCATCTGAGAACTGCCTGCTCATATCCTTTGACCATTTATCCATTGGGGAATGACTTGTGTTCTTATGAATTTGACTTAGTTCTCTATATATTTTAGAAATGAGGTCCTTATCAGAGACACTGGTTGTAAAAATTCTTTCCCAACTTTTTGCTTCCCTCCTAATCTTGATTGCATTGACTTTGTCTGTACAAAAACTTTTCAATTTAATGTAATCAAAGTCATCCATTTTGCATTTCATGCCCTCACAATCAAACTAGCTTATCCACAGCATGTATATGTGTGTCTATATTATATTTTTGTATTTATATATATTTATATTTATTTTGTGTATGGTTTATATGTATTTGTTGTCTCACCCATCAGAATATAAATTCCTTGGGAGTAGGAATTTTTTTTCTCATTTTTCTACTTTCTAGTGTCGAGCATGATAACTAGCATTTAATAGACGCTTAGAATACATGGTGATTTATTTATTGATTCATACACAGCATGTAGTTAGTACAAATATATTCCTTTTTTTATTACTCTAGCTGGTTAACCATTATTCATTTCCTAAACAAATGAAATGGAAATGAGACATGTTTCACCCTAACCCATGACCATCAAAATTGACATAATTATAGTATTGTTTCTTCCTGTTTAAAATCATATCAGCAATTATTTTCTAACTATTAATTTTCAAATAGACCCAGCAACATTTTCCTTTTTTATCTCTTAACACAAATCATTTCAACTGAATAATAAAAATACTCACTTGCAATATTATATTAGAAATTATTTTAGTGATTGAGTAAAATGGACCTACCATGACAACCTATGCATACCAAACTTTGAGACTAATTTTCAACTCACAAACTATTATTTTGTTACACAGTTATATTCATGACTTTATATTCACCTTCTCATTGCATGCTTTCCCTAATATTTCTGTCCAGCTAGCTGGCATGACCTCAATACCTTTTAGAAATTTAATCTTGACTCATTTGCACATTCTAAAATACATGAAATGTTTATGTTGTCATTGTCTGCACAATGCCAGAAGGTTCCTATTTCTAGTTAGGCTCCTGGATCAAGTCAGAAATACTCTTCAGTTTGGTTAAAATGAATAGTGTCCAATCTATTCCATCATCCTTTACTACTGAAATGAAGTGTGCTGTATCATGGACTTATTTTTGTCAATATATTTTATGTAATAACATACTTTTGCAAAACATAATTCACATTAATCAATATGTATTATTTCTATATCAAAGAATCAGACACTATATCCTAGACCAGAGGATCTCAGAAGTCATCAGATAAAGTAAGAGAACATATAAATTCATTGTGCTAGGTGAAGGGGAATCAAAAACAAAAATGAAACATGTCAAAGAAACAACATTTTCTTAAGGATGGGGGAAAGAACATAACGTGTACAAAATAAGTAAATAAAAAATAATTTAAGGAAGCCTAGAGCACCAACATTCAAGAAGATCAAAAATGGGTTTGGAGCAGAAGTAGTGCCTGATCCTTGAAGGAAAATAAGATTTCCAAGATTTAAGGGCAAAAAGAGAGTACATCTCCATTATAGGGGATTGGAAACATAATGCCAAATTTGTGGAACAAAAGTAGTCCATAGGCTTCCTTGATTGGAAAATAGATCATATAAAAAGTAATAGTGTGAATTTGGAACTGTGCTCTATATGTAACTAAACTGTGTCTATGCTTTGACCTAGTAATACCACTACTAAGCATATGCTCCCAAGAAAGCAAAGGCAAAGGACCCATATGTACGAAATAATTATAAGTATTTTTTATGTAGAAAAAAGGTGCCTATTAACTGAGGAATGCCTGAACAAAATATACTATGTGAACATGGTGGATTAATATTGTACTTTAAGTAATGTTGAAAGGAACAGATTCTAGAAATTTAAGAAGACTTGGAAAATCTGATGTAAAGTGACATGAAGAAAAGCAGGACAGTAATTTATACAATGAATAAAATGATATAATGGAAAACAACCTTGAAAGACTTGAGAGCTCTTATCAATGAATGAAATGAACAACCATGACCCTGGAAGTGTAAGAATGAAGCATTATCCTTCACCTATTAGCATAGGTAATACAGTGGATATAGTGCCCAGTTTGGAGTCAGGAAGGTCTGAGTTCAAATCCATTCTCAGGTACTATCTATATGAACTTGGGCAAATTGTTTCACCTGTTTGCCTTAGTTTCCTCAGTTGTAAAATGGGGATAACAATAGCACCTACATCTGAAGTTGTTATGAGGACCCAATGAAATAATGATTATAAAGTGCTTAAGTTCTATGTAAATATTATTATTATTATTAAATTCTGCCTTAAATTATATATGTATGAATATATTTTCAGACAAAATAAACATATGATCTTGTTTTACTTCCTTGTACTTGTTATGAAGAAGTGGTTTTGTTGGGGGAGGACATTGTCAGAGAAGAAAGTGTAGGTTGTTAGAGTGGTAAAAAATGAAGAAATGAGAATCAATTAAACTTCAAAAATTAAACAGAAGGTACAGAAGGAAGCTGAGAAGTGGACACAGGTAAGCAAGGAAGTGTCAGCACTACTATATTAAATGGAATATACATATATATATATATATAATGTGTGTGTGTGTGTGTGTATCCCCAAAATCCTGGTTCACAATTTCCTACATTTGCCAAAAAAAAGTGAGAGTTGTATAAAGATTACCATGGAAAGATAATTTAAAATAATTTAAAGTCAGACTTTTAGAGAGCTTTATATGTCAAGCTGTGGGATTCATATCTTATCCTGAAGAAAATACAATAGAGATAAAAGTATTGGTCTTAGAATCCAAAAATCAGAGTTAGAAAACATTACTAAAAATCTGTCCTTAGACTTATCCTCTCTGAGCCTAAGTTTAATTCAACATGGCTAAGATGTTTTTGTTGTTGTTTTTAGGAAGACTTAATTTTGAGGTATGACAGGGACAAAGATCAAAGGTGGTACAGAGTACTGCTAGATAGGATAATTATAATGGATGATATTGAGAAGGCTGAACTATTCCACTCTTATTCTATTGTATCTTACTTTCCTTCTTTATTTCAAGGAGAATGATTCTTGGATCATGGTGTATATAATAAAAATAGTTAACAGGGAGCTGAAAAAAATGAAAAAATGAAATCTTAAGACACAATATAGCCGTGGTCTATCAGTTCAAGCTACTAATGTTGAACAAATTATATCCTACCTAGATTATTGAAAGAAAATGAAATTGTAATTCCTGAGCTTCTTCCAATTTTGGTTGAGAGATATTGGGGTATGAAAAATATATTAATTGAAGAAGCGCAAATGTCTAGAATTTTTTTTTTTAGTGAAGAGGGTGAATATTAAAGGAATGATTTGTGTACATTTAGAAAGGCAAGCAGTAATCATTTAAATTCAGCACATTTCATTTAGATCAGGTCATGTATACTAATCTCATGGATTTTTGTTTGTTTGGACAATAGCAGTAGCAGGGAGATCTACTGAGGGAAATTCTTGGCATAGCTTATTGAGATTTCAGAAAACTGTTTGATGAAGTGATCATGTTATCCTTGTACAAAAGAAATTCTGGGAAGGATGAAATAGTATTTAGTTTAAATCAAAATTCATTGGATGACCAGACCCAAGGACTAGTCATTAATGACTCAATATAAACTTAAAAGGTTTCTAGATGAGAATTCCAGAGACCTATATCTTTTTTTATTATTATCATTTTGCTCAGTTGTTTTCAGTTTTGTCTGGTTCTTCATGACCACTTTTTTTTTTTTTTGGCTAAGATGCTGGAATAGTTTGCCATTTCCTTCTTCAGAACACTTTATAGATGAAGAACTGAAGCAAATAGGGTTAAGTGACTTGCACAGGGTCACACAGCTAGTAAGTAGCCAAGGCTAGATTTGAACTCAGGGAGATGAATCTTCCTTAATCCAGGCCCAACACTCTATCCACTATACCACTTAGCTGCTTACCTATATCTTTGACCTTCTACTATTAAACATTGTTAATCAGTGCCTTAGGATAAAGCATAGAAGATATGTTTATCAAATTTACCAATAATAAATCTGAGAGGACAAGATAAAACATTGAAAAACAATTTAATTTTTTTTGTGTGTGTGAGGCAATTGGATTAAGTGGCTTGCCCACAGTCATACAGCTAGTGTTTGTTATGTGTCTGAGGCCAGATTTGAACTCAGGTTCTGTGACTCTGGAGCCAGTGCTCTATCCACTGAGCAACCTAGCTGCCCCAGTTTAATATTTTTTAAAAGAGATTAAAATTACTATCCAGAAAATAATACGACATTTTATCCCATGTGGAGACAGAGATCTGAGGTTTTATAATGTTTCAATATTAGTCAGCAATGTGACATGGCAACAGCAGCATCAATAACAAAAACAATGAAATATTACATATATTCATATATCTTCAGATAGAATTATAATAGATATTTGGCTAGGCTTTTTTATGATAGGTATGTTCTCCACAATGAACAAGAGAATCACTGCATAGTGTTATGTTCTAGTCAGACCATGCCTAGACTGCTGTGTTCAGTTCTTGGCAACACACTTTTGGGAGGATACAGACAAGTTCAAATTCATTTAGAAAAGGAAAACCACCTGAGGATCAGAAAATAATCTCTCTCTCTCTCTCTCTATCTATCTACCTAATATTATTTTTATATCATTACATATCTGTGTACTTATTGCTATAGATATATAATGAAAAAAATCACAATGCTTAGAATGGAAAATGGAAAACTAAGCAGTCTTCAACTATTTGAGTGGCCATACATAAGAGGTATTACCTCTTATATTTGTTTGGCTCCAAAAGACAGAATTAGAGAGTAGAAATTATATAAGAGCAGATTTATGCTTAGTGTATGGGAAAAACAACAACAAATAAACAAGCAAACATCTCATAACAATAGACCTGTAAAAAACTGACTGCCTGGGATGTAATGAGCTCCCTATCAAGGATATTTTTAAACAGAGTCTGGATAATCACTTCACTAGAATTTTTGTTCTGTTATATGTTTATCTAAATGGCCTCTAGATTCCTTCTTAGATCCTGTAATTTCTCATCTGTACAATGGGAATAATAAATATTTATGCAACTCATTTTACAGGTTTTTTTTTCTTGGTAAATTTTTAAGACAGTATATAAAGAGAGCTATTAGTTTCATAATCATCCTGAAATGGTATACATGCTAATTACTGCTATAGAAGATCACACAACTTAGAAACTAAGTTATTCAAATAGTCAAGTGAACATCTTTGAATGCAATTTATCCTCCAATGGAAAACCATGAAATAAAACTCTGAGCAAGCTGATAGGGTAATGCTTTCTTTCACTGATCTCTTGCCATAATTTTGGTTCAAAAGACTTTAGAAAAATGCATGCATATCCATCAAAATATAATTTAGCTTTTTGCAAACTGTATCATATTACCAAGAAGAAAATTATACATCCTACCAATTGTTACAAAAATGTAAGACTGTGTATGCTAAATAGCTGAAAGGCAAAGATCTGACTTATTTATTGTTCTTAAAGTTATAACCATTCTTAAAACATATAACTCTATAAAATGAAAGATTAACCATTTAATAATTTGCTATATAAAATGTTTTAAACCCTTCTTAAATTTTTCAAGCACATGTGCTCAAAGATATTATCTTTCTCACTGTTAACAGTAGAAAAATGATTTGTATCTTAATCTTAAAAAGGTGAGTATGGCATCTCATTTTAATCATGAGAATGTTTAATTTTAAGCAATGGGATTTTAGGATATTGATATTTCTATTGTCACATTTTTTCATTACTAAGCATACAGCTTCTCAAGTGTATACTCATTTAGCATTTAAGATACCCATAAATGTCTAGTTAACTTTTTTATTTTATAGATGAATTAACAGAGAAATCAGGAGATTAAATGAAATTTCTAGTCATGCTGGAATATACTGGACCTAAATTTGGATCCATTTCATTTAAATTCAAATCCAGTGTATCTCCCACTCCCCTGCTCTGACTACTGTGTAGTTACACTTTGTTTTTGTTTACTCACAAAATTATTTTGTACTTATGACATTTTAAATTAAATAAGTATTTTCAAATATCATTCACCTGGTGATCCATGTGATAAAAGTTTGCTTTATATAGTTGTACTCTTATTTGTCCTTTCCCTAAGATGTTTGCCTTATTTTTGTGTTATAAATGACAATTAACTAGAATTTTATGTTTTTTAGGTTGAATGAGTAATAGGAAAAACAAAATAGAGTGATTAAACTGGCAGACTTCCCAAGGTCTCACAAACAAACACATTTTTAAAATAAATGCCTAACTAGAACCCCCCAGCAAAGAAGGAGCAGTGTAACAAATAAAGAAACATATGGAAATGGGTCAACTTTAGAAAGATTATATAATAATAGAAATTAAAAATGATTGGTAAGAGTATAGTAGAGATCATTCAAAAAAGTAGGGATCAGGATATAGTTGCAAAAAATGAAATTTCATGAAAATCCTAAAGCTTTGAGATTAGTCTGGGATTAGGAGAGATTATACAGGGGTGGCAGAGAGCAAGATAGAATTAAAAAGAGAAATGACTTGTCTCTGGCAGAGATAAACTTGTATAGGGAAAGGCCTGTATTTGGTGGCCTGGGCAGATTAAACTTGGACTGAAGAATTATTCTTTCTTTCATTCATTTGTCCATTCATTCAATAACCATCAATGAATGTCCCCAATGTGCTTTGCACTGTACTAAGGAAGAAACTTATCAAACTGCTTTACCTGTCTATCTTCCTACTCTCAATCAAGCTAGAGGAGAAGTTTTTAACTCGGTATTTGAGAACTTTAAAAAAAATTCAATATATAAAACATTTCTTTTGTAATTGTATGTATTTAAAAACATTATTTTGAGGTGTCCAATGGCTTCATTAGACTGTTGAATAAGTCCCTGAGATAAAGAAAAGAAAAAGAAAAAAAAAGAAAAAAAGAAAATCTGAGCTAAAGCCTTCATGAAATCTCTGCTAATCACCAAGGGATCCAGATTTTACCTTGAATCCAGTACAGACCCTATTTTTCCCCAAACATTGTTCAGTTTCTCTTTTTTTTCTGAGAAAGTATATATAGTATTACAAAAAAAATTCAGTAAGTTCTAGAATGGGGAGGAGAAATAATTATTATGAGAAAATTTAACATGGAAATTAAATAATTCATTCACTAACATTCATTTGATTTACATGACCTAGACTTTTATTTTTTAGTACTATGTCATTTCCCCCCTCTTCCACAATATTTCTTGCTTTGTCTTTTGAAAGTACAAAATTCTGAAAATAGTTGAAAAGACTGAATGTCAGCATTAACATTTGATTTATATTATCATACTACCTTAATTTGATACTCACATGAGTAATCAGTATTCTGACTGTCAACTGAAAAAAAAGAGAATTTGGTGAAGAGACCATGTCACTATTAGAGGTAACAAAATTATAAAGAAAAAAAAAAAGAACTTCATTACAACATGTCCAAAAATATAAGCTAAACTCTAGAATACATTACCTGAAAAGTGTGATCCCAGAGACATTTGTACATGATGTGCAAAAGGAAAAAAACTGATCAATTCTTTGTCAAATAAAATTATACTGACATGTTGTTTTAAAGAATTATAGATTTTGAATAAAAATTAGCAGGCTGTTTCTTTCTCTAAAATGATGGATTTGGTTAAATTCATTGACAATGGAAAAAATGAATGACAAAATATCTATTTCCAATGCAGCTAGAAAAATCAATAAAAAATTAGAATGCCTAAAGAAGAAGAAGATATGATGTTTAGGGTATGATTTCTGTAAAGCAGGCATCATTGCTCAATCTGTCAGCACACATGTCCTGGGTCAAGTAGGTAACATCGTATAGCAAAGAGAAATCTAAATAACTAGGGATCCTCAATTTTTCTGCCCCATATAGAAAATGAAACACAGCTATGTGAAGGAAAACTAAAGATTTCGGGTCTTAAAATAAGTTGTGGTAATTGAATTTTCAGTTGCTAGCAGAAATAGAATAATATAGTATAGCTACAGGATTCCCTTAGGGAGCAGACTAGGTTTTCAAACTACTTATTTGGATAGAGTAACATTCAATTATTTAAGAGTTTTTATGTATGGTAAGCTACATTTTGCCATCTTCATCTTGAACCAGGCAATCTTATGATCTGTATTCTTCTACCTCATGTTCAGTTCAGGACATCTGTAATACTAGGTTATATGCTTCTTTATACATTCTTCATTTCAGTCACATAGCAGTAAGTGGCATTTATGCAGTGATTTAAGGTTTGCAAAGTACATTTTCTCATTTGATTTTTCAGAATCATATGAAGTAAATACTACTGGTATTATGGCCCCCAATTTTATTATAATTATTTTTATATTTAATACTGTAATTATATTTATTTTATTTATTATCATAATTATTACATTTATTTTATATTTTAAAGTTTTATTATATTATGGTTATTATTATAATTAATGATTTCTTATAATAATATTATTATATCTATTATTATAATTAATAATTCATTTGATGTAATTAATATTATTAATGATGTTATTAATTGATGTTAATTTGATTGCTAATAAGGCTTATAAAGTGCTTTACAGCTATCATCTCATTTGACCATCACAACAACCATGGTAAGAAGGTGCTATTATTTTCCCCATTTTTTATAGATAGGGACACTGAAACCATCAGAAGGTACAAGTGATTTGCCCTGGGTCACACAAATAGTAAGTGTCTGCGGCTGGATTTGAACTTAGGTCTTCATGTTTTCAAGTTCTGCACTCTACCACTGTGCCTGGAGATAATGGTAGAGGAAATTGAGTCTGGGAATGGTGAAAAGACTTATTCACAGTGACACAACTGATCAATCACTAAAGCAGAATTCTACCCCACATCTTCCTTTCTCATAGTCTAGTTGTCTATATACTACACAATGTCCAGCTGGACTACTTGCCCTCTCCAAACACATTCTACCTTTCACTTTATCTAATTTTTTGGTATTCCCAGCCCAATTCCTGATAAATAGTAGGTACTTAATAAATGCTTCTTTCCTTCCTTCATTATTTTCTTCCTTCCTTCATTTCCTTCTTTCCTTTCTTTCTTCCTTTCTCCTCCTTCCTCCCATTCATCCTTCCTTCCTTCTTTTCCTCTATCCCTTTAATTTCAATGCTTAGCCTTCTGCTTTTCATATTATAGACTCATAAGTATTGTCTAAATTGAATAAAATTGAAGGGCTTTGATTTTAAGGGGGTCTTCCCTACTCCTCCATTCTCTCCTCTTTCAATCTTTCCTTATTCTTGTTGTTTTTGCCCATCACATAAATATAAAAGCCTTAGAATATTATGATCTATACTACATAAACATTGTAGGTATCTTTTGTATTAAAGAAAAGGTATTGGTGGGCTGCCAAATATTTTCAAGGATCATTTTCTTACAAGGAGTGGAATAAAAATATATCATCAAGGAAATGTGTGATTGGCCACAAAAGCAGGCCAGTCATATAGTACAAGCTGAAGATATCTGAGATGCTCCATTAGTAACAGCAAAATATTAAAGGCCTTTGAAGAAAGCCTTAGGAATATTTTATAGATCCTCTTGGTGGCATTCCTGGGAAAATCTGAGCGAGAATCAGAGAAGATAAAGTGTGAAAGTGTTTTAATTTTCACTGATAGAAGAAGTACATAAGAAAGAACCTAGACTCATTTCTGCCTCCTGGGTTCTTTCAAGTATCAGCTAACATCCTACCTTTTACATGACCCCCCTTAATTCTAATACCTTCATTCTACTCATTATTTCCATTTTCACCTGAATATAGTCTGTTTATACATAGTTGTTTTCATGATGTCTCCCCCATTTGACTGTGAGCTCCTTAAGTACAGGGACTCTTTTGCCTTCATTTGTAGCCCCAGCAATTGGAATGGTGTTTCACACATTGTGTGTATGTCTGTCTGTTTTTGATTGGTTAATAAATATTTATTGATAGAGTGATGAAAACACTGATCCAAAGTATTAGATTTTTCTATTCAAACATGGAATTTTGGCTTGACCTACTTACTTCTTCTTACATACTTGTTCTATTATAAGCCCAGTTCCAAAGTACATTGGTGTGGGGTGTCTCCTCATTAATAGGAATCATCATGCCACACCTACATGAGTGGTGAAGCAGAACTTGGTGAGATCAGAAGAGAACAGAGTTCTTCAGTCTTCTTTGTGTCTCTTGAGTTGTTCAGGGCTCTGCAGTCACTTCAGGTGCTTCTGTCCTCCAGTGAAGGATGTCTCCCACATGGAGCATGGAGCTGTTGTGTGACTGAAATGGAGGAAAAGAGACATTTAATAACCTCCTGTCCCTGACTTCTCTTTAAGGGAAACTTTAATTCCTTCCAGAAGGAGAAGCAGGAGGTTGGCTGCAGAGGGTTGGCCACTCTGCTGTCCTAAGACATAGGAACTAACAGGATAGAATTCTAGAATTATATCTGCTCCCTCAAATATTAGTGGTATAGAGGATGTGATTTTCAGGGTCAAGCTAACTTCTGATCACTGTTTGATTAGTGTGGAGGGAAGTATGATCCTAAGTTTATATCTAATTCTTCTTCCCTCTGCACACAAACAAAAAAAATACTAGTTCCATAATGAATATGTGTAACAGGTAACAAAATCAAACCAAACCAAAACAAAACAAAACAAAAAACAACCATTAATCCAAGTTAAATAGCAAAATAGAAATCAGAGAAAGTATATATAGGAGAATATATACCAGATAAAACAAAGCTCTCCCATTGGGAGTGAAGGGAGAAAGAGAAAGAGACAGACAGAGAGAAAGAGAAAGACAGAGAGACAAAGACAGAGGGAGAGACACAGAGACAGAAAGAGAAAGATAGACAGAAAGACACACACACACACACACACACACAGTCTCTAGTATAGCAAGCTGTGAATAAGGACATTATGTAGACTACCAATTCCTCTCTTGTTGACTTCTCAGAATCTTTTCCTCAGTAATTTGAAGTGAGGTTGATATCTTCCATCTTTTTTCTTGAAGCTAAAAGCAAGAAATGTCCAAACCATTTCTTTTGCTCTTGCCAATTTTCCCCTGTCCATCATGCAGTTGTGGAATATTATTTCCCCTAAGGAAAGAATCCCATGCTAATGGATTTTGGGATGGGGTTACCCTTAAAGCACTACATAAATATGACATTTTATTGAGTCAGTTTGCATCACTACATATATGTATATTGGGGAATGGAGATTATGGTTATGCATATTTATGTATAGATATAGACTTATCTATGTTCATATGTTTAACATCTATCTTCACTATAGAAATGCATTCTGTATTAGCAATTTTAGGTCTGATATTATTGGGTAATTTGTCCTTTTGTAGGTATTTTTTTCTACAAGAAATTTACAGTTGAAATTTTCTGGGAATTTCATGCTTATTTCATTTCTGGGTCATTGATAACTAATCTCTTTTTTTTTTCCTAAGGGGAATTTGTGACTCTTTTGTGGTAGTGTTCAAACCATTAATCATGCTTCATTGGCCAGTTACAACAGGTCTACAGGATTTTAGGTGCCCTGGCTAAGGTAAATAAACAAGCTTTGCAACTTGAATTCCAATAGTGGAAATTAACATTGCTTTTATTATATGTAGCTGGATTCAAACACTTCTGAGGTGGAGGACTCTGCAAATAGTCTACTTGGACATGAGATATAATTATCCCAAAAAATATGATCTTCAGCTACAATTTTACATATTTCAGGATCTTTTTTATAATCACCTCTTGTATAATCACCTATCAGCTTGTTCCTGTACTTGGTACTATATTCTCTTTATAAGCACTTTTCCATTTCTCTCACTTCTTTTCCTCCTCTTCCTGCCCCTTCTTCTTGTTCTTCTTGTTGTTCTTCTTGTTGTTTTTCTTCTTCTTCTTCTTTTCTCTCTCTCTCTCTCTCTCTCTCTCTCTCTCTCTCTCTCTCTCTCTCTCCACACACACCCTTTCACCCTCCCTATTTTCTTAGGCTTAAATAGACATAATTTAAAATATATAAATATGCAATTGTGAGAAAAGATCATATCCATAGACATCACTATTACTTTTGAATGAATCTCAATTCAGAAACACAGTTCCACTTTCAGTTCTCAAAGTATCATTTGAAGTCTCAAGATTTTTCATGTTTTCACAAGATGAAAATTACTAGGAAAATCCATTCTTTTCACTGCATCTTCTTAAATGATCATTCACATACTAAATTTAGACTCTAGCATAGCTACTGGTAAAATTAACTTGAGCACTGTTAAGGGTAGGTGCTGCCACATAACCATCTCATTCATTGAAGAACCTTAATATGATCACTAGAGAATGTGTAATCATAAATTAAACTTCACTTTTATGGACTTGCAAGGATGATTTAGCTGTAAAGCCCTCCCTCAATAAACTAGTAAATCAACAAACATTTATTAAATATCTGTTAAGCACTAGGGATTGTCCTAGGTCTTGGGGGATATAAAGATCAACAAATGAAACTGATCATCACTTCAAGTAGCTTACTTTCTATTGGGGAAGACAAAATGAATGCAAAAGTATATACAAATATATAGATATAGGTACAGACATATATACATATATTTGTGTGTATATGATCTATATGTATATATTTATATATACATGAATATACATGGCAGTAAGTGTTGATAATCCTGTAAGATCACTTAAGTGTTAGAAGAAAAATCTGCCAGTTTATAAAGTTCTAGATGCTGAAAACAGAGCTCCAATGTTATGGTCCCAACACCAATGTCTCCCAGCTTTAAGTGTGAGAATGCTAACTGCTGCTGCCCCTCCCTCACAATTGCATCTCCTTGACAAGAACCAGTTAGCAGTCAGTAGGACATGATTCCCATGGCTAAAAGCAGGAAGATGTGCCCAACTAATTCAGTACAGCAAGCCTCCATAAGCTATTTGACAGTGATACTGAACCTTATCTTAATTGACTTTATCTCTTGTGACTCTGACTTACTGCTTTTGCTCTGGACTCTGATTTAATTTCTTCTGCTGAGTTTATTGTGGTCTTGCTCCCCTATAGTTGCCAGGTGGAACCAAAATACACTTTCATGGCTAGTTCTTCCAGTCTCTATTCTAGGTACTGCTGATCAATTCACCATGACATGGACCTTGTCTCTTCTATCTAGAATCACTGTCTGTCGTTTGGTCCCAGACAGATGGGCATACTAAATAAAGGAGTATCAGTCTATCTTCCCAGTCTAGTTGTGATTTCCAAGCTGTCTGGGGGAATCAAGTGAGTCTCAGACTTGAGCATTAGTTATCAAATCAAATAAAATGTGATAACATATTTAAAGTACTTTGTAAATCTTAAAGTACCATAAGAATGCTAGGTATTATTTTTAATATGAGAGGGGAAGGACAAATGGAAATCTAAAACAAAGTCTAGCTGAAGCAACCAGCTGAACTCATGCAGATTTACAGCCAATGGCATATTATAGTCTCCACTTGCCGTCCCCACCATTATAGTGTGACTTGGTAGAGTTATGGACCAGGACTCAAAGACAAGTTCAAATTGAGCTTCAGACATGTGTATGTATGTAACCCTGGAAAATCACTTGACCTTTGTCTGCCTTAATGTCTTCTCCTGTTGACTCAATAAGTGTCTTCTTCCTAGGACTATTGTGAGGATAAAATGAGGCAATATCTCAAATTGCTCTGCAAATCTTAAAGAGCTCTATATCTGCTAATTATAATTATTATCATTATTGCGGGCAAAAGAAAACACAGGTATGATACCTGCTGGTAAATAATGATTTGATATAGGTATGATGCCTACTGGTAAATGCTAACATGATAGTCCTAGGGAATACTTCATGCGTTGGGGATTTCCTTTCCTAGAATATCAGTAGTGATTTCCTATGAGAATACTGAATAGTTTTTTTTAAAGGACCATCTAAACTTTTAAGTGTTGCTTTGTTTTCTTCCATTGGTTTGTGTTTTCAGTGATGGTGACAATTAGTGCTATTTCCTATTATTTGCAGTGAGCAACTTAGCAGTCTGTGTTACATGTATTTATAACTCAGCATAAAGAAGCACAAAACCAAATAAAAAACATATGGTCAAACTACATGAATACCATCTAATTTCAAATGGTTTAAATGAAAAAAAAGTGCAATATTTTTGCAAGGGCAATGTAAAATTTACAATTATAATATCTTAGATCAAAGGTGTGTGGGTATTAATTCTCAATCTCATGTTCAGTCACCTTTGCCTTTTTAAAAAGGAAGACAAATTGCAGAAGCCATTGTAAAAACTGTAGAACACTTCTGAAGTATAACCCAAGTGGAAACTGGACAGAGCTGAATGGAATAGATGTGTAGCTCAGAGCAGAGTCATAAAACAAAGCCAATGCATAAAACCAAGAGAGGCCTTAAAAGTGCCAGGCTACCTTAAAGTTGAACTCAAGAGCATAGCTCTTAAAGGCCGTTATCATTATACCTGTAAAAGAAAAGGTAGTTATCTACAGTAGTTTTAAAGGTCAGTGCTATATTCAGCAATAGGTCAGTTAGAACTGTAATGGCAAAGCGCCATGTTGACACCTGAAAGGGTGACTCTGTGCTTTACTTGCCCTTATGAGGCCTTCTTCGATGAATGCATTAGAACTGAGCACTGGTGGCTGAAGCACTGAAGGCTCTCAGGGTTATTGTGGAATGTACTGTGAATGAGTACTATTATTACTCTTAGTTTATATAAAATGACAACAGAAATGAATGATGAAGTAAGGCTAACCAGGGGTTTTCAAAACTAAATTATTTTTTCCTTCTTCAGGGGAATAAAGAGTGTTGCACAGCAAACTGAATGGCTAAATATGGTCACACTTTATGAGAGAACAAGAAAAAAAATCACACGCCTGCTTGGGAAGGTAGAATTATATCCATGAACTCACTGACATTCTAGATGAGGGGAGCACACAGAAAGGGTGACGGCTGAGTTGGAGAATTTGAGAAAGTAGGAAAGCATATCAGACACACCAAGATTATATTTGGCTGGAGATTGACAAATATAACTCAGAATTTGAGCTGAATCAGGGTAACCTTTTCATGACTGTATCTCCCTTCGCTGTACTTCATCTGACATTCTAAAATTAAACTGTCTCTTTTCAGTTAGCTGAAATTTTTTCAGATCTATTGAGAATAGATTTTTTTAGTTTTTTACTTAGATCAGCATTCAAAGCTAGTGGAAATGTGTGTCTTTCTATGAGGTGGGTAAAGATAGAATGTTGGTCTAATACTCATGAACTAGGAAGACCTATTAACAAATTCATTCATTTAGATTACCTTATATTTCAATTATCTATTGAAATATTCAACTTACTTAAATTAAAATAGGGCTATCTGGCATTTATTTGACAATTACATATCAGCCACAGTCAAATAGACTATACCTTAACCTCAAAACCCTGATGTCATTGGTCCTTTTAGAGTGCAAGGATGATTAACAACAACTATTTATATAGTAGAATGCTAGACTGGATTCAGCAAGACTTGAGTTGAAATTCTGCCTTGGATACTTACTAGCTGCATGACCCTCGGCAAGTCATTTAATCTTTGCCTACCTCAGTTTCCTCAGGTAAAAAAGGCAGATAATAATAGCACCTACTTCCCAGGGTTATGGGAGGGAAAAAAATGAGAAAATATTTATAAAGCACTTTTCAAAGAATCTTTAAAGCATTATATAAATATTTCCTATTGCTACTGCTACTGTTATCACTGCTGCTGCCACCACCACTTCCACACAATATGTGGCACCATTATGCTCATCTCTTGTTTACCTTTGAGAAAACAGATTTGGAGGTTCTAGAGTCAAATGGTTATAGTTGGAGTAATGATTTGTGCCTAGCCTTCACTTCAGTTACTCTTCCTTTCTATAAATTTTTGGACATTATCTCAACAAAATAAACTCACACTCTTGGCCTCTTTCTATGTCGAGTTCTTTAATCTGTCCTCATAATGAGAAAGTTCTTAAGAATTACATTTAGCACCTTCCTATATAGGAAAGTAAAACAGTTTAATTTAATTATTGAGTCCCTTATGATCACTCTTTCATGTTTACCTTTTTATGCTTCTCTTGAGTCTTGTGTGTGAAGATCACATTTTCTATTTAGCTTTGGTCTTTTCATCAGGAATGCTTGAAATCCTCTATTTCATTAAATATCCATTTTCCCCCTGAAAGATTTTACTCAGTTTTGTTGGATAGGTTATTTTTTGGTTGCAATCCTAGCTTCTTTGCCTTCTGGAATATCATATCACAAGCCCTTTAATCCTTTAATGTAGAAGATGCTGAATCTTGTGTTATTCTTACTGTGGCTCCACACCATTTAAATTGTTTTTCTGGATAGTTGCAATATTTTCTCTTTCACTTAGGAGCTCAGGAGGTGATCAATGGATTCCTTCAATTTCTATTTTACCTTCTACATCTACAATATCAGGGCAGTTTTCCTTGATCATTTACTGAAATATACGTCTATACTCTTTTTTTTTTTGATCATAGCTTTCAGGTAGTCTAATAATTCTTTTTGATCTGTTTTCCAGGTCAGTTGTTTTTCTGAGATACTTCATATTTTGTTCCATTTTTTTTATTCTTTTGACTTGGTTTGATTGTTTCTTGATGTCTCAGCGAGTCCTTAATTTCCACTTGTCCAATTCTAATTTTTAAGAAAACATTTTCTTCAGAGGAATTCTATAATCTATTTTCCATTGAGCAAATTATGTTTTTTATGGCATATTTTTCTTCAGTGAATTTTTTGTGCCTCTTTTACCATTGGGCTGATTCTCTTTTTTAAAGTGTTAATTTTTTTTTTAATATTTTTGTTCCTATTTCATCCTAATATTAATTCTCTTTTAATAATTTTCTTACATCACTCATTTCTTTTCCCAAAATTTCCCCTACCACTGTTATCTTCTTCTTTAATTTTTCTAGGAATGTTTATTAAATTTGAGTCCAATCAAGCCTTTGAGCCATTGTTTGTAGATGTTTTCCCATTGCTGAGTTTATCTTGTTCTTTCCCATCACTGTAATAGCTTTCATGATCAAATTCTTCTTTCATTCTTTGCCCATTTTTCTAACCTGTTTCTTTCTTGACTTTAAACTTTATGTTAAAGTTGGGTTCTGCCCATTTAAGGGTGTGGAGGCATTGTCCCAAGCTTTAGGCTTTTATGTGCTGTTTCTTTCATTGCAAGTTCCAAGTGTCTGCAAATTTGCAGTATTTCCAATGTGTTGTGATTTGAGGAGAGGTGTGGTCCCTGCTTTCCTGATTTGTGCTCTGGTCGTTACCCAGGAGAGGCTCCTGCTCCCCTGCAGTTGCAAGCACTAACATTGCTTTTCATCCTGGAATTGTGATCTGGTATGTTGCTCTCCTGCTGTTGCAAGTGTTAGTGCTTCTCTTTGCCTTGGAATGCTATCAGTTCCCTTGCTTTGTTGTGACTTACCACAAGTGCTTTGGAACTGTGACCCAGAACTGCTTATGGGTAGTGGAGTTGCCACTCAGCACCCACTGCACTCCATGCTAGCAAAGAGTCCCCTATAATCTCTTTCTGACCAGTTGTCCTACCCTCTTACTGGCTCTGGATTGACAGATCCCAAAGTTGTTGCTGCTGCTGATGCTGCTGCTACACTCTACTGTCTCCAAGTCCCAGCACTGGTACTGTTGGTTTGCTCCAAGCCAGCTCTGACCCTGGGGTTACAGATCTCTCCTGCAGACCTCCTAATTTGTCTTAGACTGGAAAAAAAAATCTCACTCTGGCCTTTTGTTGACTCTACCACTCCAGAAAACAACTTGAGAAGTTATTTTAAAGTTGTTTGGAGCAGAATGTTGGGAGAGTTCAGGTGGGTTTTTGCCTGTACTCCACCATTTTCCTCACTTTCTGCCACCATATTGCCTCCTTATGTAACAATGCATTATTATTATTACACATATTGTATTTCTTTGTACATTACTACAGAACTCTGATTGGAACTCTAATTTGTTAATTAGCTATCATTTGCTTTTTATACATTCTGGACCAGGTGAGATGACATAAGTTTGATGGAAATTTGACTGATTTTTCAACACGTGATCCTTATATAATCAAATGAATGTTGTCTATATCAAGATAGTTAAATTTGAAGGGAGAAGAATCCTTGTTTGATCTTCTGTTTTGGAAATTCAATAATCTGATATATTCTTTATTTTTTGGAAATTCAACAATCTGATATATTATTTAAAGTATCATAAATTTTAACAAATCTTCCTTTGAGGGTGGATTTGTGAAGTAGTCAAATGATATGTAGAAGAAAGTGTGATAAATGGAATGGGTAACTCAGCTAAGTAATAGATTTAGGAGATAACAAAAACAGTTAAAAAAATGGAAAATCATCTATAGGCTTATAATATGACTCTGAAGACAGTATCCAAAGAGAATTTTCCAAAAATCATTTAAGCAACCAAATGTCACTGAATATGTATATCGTTGCCTTAGGTTTGAACCATCTTGAAAGTCAACAAATTCTGGTATGTGTGTGTTTGAGTGTAAATAATTATTGTATAAAAGTCCTAAATAGTGTGAAGGTCATTGGATCATGGACATCATCTGGTCCAACCTGCACTGTTTATAGACGAAGCAACTTCAGCCTAGATAAGTGAAATAACTTGCCCCCAGGTCACACAGGTCATTGCTTAATTTAGAGTTCTATGGATACTTCTCCTTCTCAGGTGTATGTTGATGCAAAACGAATGCAGTCTAGCCTTGCACTTGTTCTTCTGATACCCTTAGTTATGATGATTGAAATTGCTAAGTTAGAAGCTACTAGATATCTTTGCTAAAACAATCAAAGTGTGTGGATTTACAAATGTCCTAAGGGGATACAAAGCATATGGTAAGGGTTTATAAGTGCTTACCTGGATCAGTCTCTACACAGCTAATTCACTGTTGTTTGTTTTAAAATAAAAAGCTGATTTTTATGATGAAAATAGCTCTAACTTTGTTACAGAGTATCTAAATTTACTCACTAAGAGGCAAAACCCACAGTCATCACTTACTGCAACTGAGAGCAGAAAGGGTGGGGGGGAAAGGATTGTTTCCAGAATAGAAATAGAACACTGATTCTATGTAAAAGGTTATGACTGTAAATGACATCATTATTAAAGACAAGCCCTTTATTAATTAGTGTAATGTTTGAAGGACTATTTTTGGCTAATGAAAATTAGATCTGTTTCTGAGGATTAAAGTATGAGAAAATCATGATTTGTGCTGAAGAAATTGCAATCCTTGTAATAATCAATTAAATCCTACCTCAGGCACATATTGGCTGTGTGACCCCGGCAAGTCACTTAACCACTTAGGAGTCCCACATGGCTCTTTAAAACTAGAAGTTATAGATGAGATAGAAGACTGTATTGGTAAAGGAGGTATTCTCATTAAACTCCCTGTATTAATGAAAACAGAACGAAATGTTTCTTAAGTTGATTTTTTTCCTTCTCTAAGTTGTAGTAAAGGATGCTTACTTGTTTCTCCTCCTATTGACTAAATATAAAGGCCAGTCTGTATGTCTATAACCATCAATTAATATTTAGGTTTTTTGGGGGGGATGACAATAGGCAAGGAAGAGGGACACCTTTATCCACTTTCTCTTTCTTTCTCTCTCCTTGAAATCTCTGCAGAGATAGAAATCAGTTGTAAGAATATTATCAATAAGTGTGTGTGTGTATGTGTGTGTGTGAGTGTGTGTGTGTGTCAGAAAAAGAGAGAGATAGAGACAGAGAGAGAGAGAGAGAGAGAGAGAGAGAGAGAGAGAGAGAAATATAAATGTTTCTGGGAGATATTTATATGAAAATCACAAAAAAATTATAATCTTCCCTCTCTTTTTTATTGGTTAAGTAGCCAAATGAAATCTTCCTTCCTTACTTGTCACCTTTCCTTCAACTTGTTTTGTTTAATAGTTTTTTAAAATTAATTTTCTGAGCCTTTTTCTAAAAATATATTTCCTTCTGTCATCTATTTTTTATTCTTTGATTCTTGGCTTTTATTTATTTCTTCTTTAGTCTTTATATTCCTTATGGAATCAAAGCTTCTGGGATACCTATTTCGAATTTCTTCTTCTAAATAGTTTCTATGATCTTGCTATCTATATCATCTCTTGGACACCTTTTTCTGTGGTATACCTGGTCACCTTTTTTCTGGATTGCCTCAGTCTTACAAATTATTAATTCCTGCAAATTAAAGACAGGATAAAATAATTGCCCAATAATAGAACCATTCTTTTATTTCTGATTGTGCAGGTCTTTACTGCCCTTTGTCTTTTCAATAATCTTTCCCCCCATTTGCCACCAAAATCTCCTCTCTGAGCTCATTCTCTCCTACCTATGAGGGATCTAAATGACACAACAGAGTGATATGTTCACCTAGGGGAGGCAGATATATGATCTAGGGCAAACAACTATTTTTTTCCGGGTTAGATTAAATTATTACATTAGAAAAAAAAATCATTTCTCTCAAGATTCGAATTAAAGGGACTGGGAGGTTTTTAGCCCGTAAGGATTCTCCTCAGCATGGGATGATTTGAAAAGACCTAAATTGGTCCAGATGAATTGACTTAAACTATTTTATGTTGGTATTAGAACAACATCATACCTTCCTGGGAGTTATCCCGTGAGCTAGTCTCAGAAAATTCCAGTAACAGGAGATTATAGACAGAGGACAACTTCAAAATTCATAGATGTAACATTTTTTTTTTTTTTAGTGTTGGTGATACTGAAGTTTTTACAGTATCTTTGAGGACAGAAGTAGAATTGACTTCCCATGAAGCATAATAAATCCCTATTCCAGCCCTTTATTTTAAGTCTGTGCATGTCTTTCTGTTTCAAGTATATTATAAAAAACACATTGTTGGATCCTGTTTTCTAATGTGTGCTGCTATCTGCTTCTGTTTTATGGATGAGTTCATCCCATTGACAATTACAGTTATGATTGTAAACTGTGTATTTCCCTCAATCCCATCTTTTATGTTTCTCCCTCTATCATCAATGTCTTTGTCTCTCTGTCTCTCGCTTTCTCCTCTCTCTTTTTATTTCACCCTATCCCTCATTAGAAGTCTGTTTTATTTCTGACCTGCCTCTCTTAATCTGCCCTCCCTCTTATAATCACTCCTTCCTACTTCTCTGTTAATTAAGATAGGTTTCTATACCTGAGTGTGTGTATAGATTCTTCCCTCCTTGAACCAGTTCAGATGAATGTGAGTTCAAGTGATGCCCATTTCTCCTCATTTCTTTTCCATTAAAAAAATCTCTTCTTTGTGCACCCCTTTTATGTGAGCTAATTTTCAAAATTCTTCCTCTCTAATCTTCCAATACATCCCTCTTTCTCAGATTTCAATTTTTTGAGACCATCTCAACATAACAGATTGACAATGGTGCTCTCTATCTAAGAAGAGTCCTTCAAAATGCCCTAATCATGATAAGGGTCTGGGGGATTACTTCTGTCTTTTACTCATTTGGGAATATAAACATTTTAACTTTGTTAAATTCCTCATGATTCTTCCTTCATGCTTACCTTTTTTATGCCACTCTTGAATCTTGTATTTAAGTGTCATTTTCTCGTTACCTCTAGTCTTTTCATCAGGAATACTTGGAAGTTCTACACTTAACTTTGAAGTATTACACTAAGCTTTTCTGGGTCTAATATTACAGGTGTCAAAATGGACATGTGCTGTAATCATACCTTTTGTGCCTCCAGAATATAATATTCCAAGTTTTCTACTCCTTTATCATGGTAACTTCTAAAACTTGTATGATCCAGACTGTGGATCTATGGTATTTGCTATTGTTTTTTTCCTGGCTGATTACATTATCTTCTCCTTGTCCTGGGAGCTCCAGAATTTGGGAATTTGACTACAATATTCCTGGGAGTTTTCATTTTGGGATTTCTTTCAGAAGATGATCAGTGGATTCTTTCAATTTCTATTTTGTCCCTTTGTTCTAAACTATCAAGAAGTTTCATTTTATAATTTCTTGAAACATGATGTGTAAACTCTTTTTTATCATAACTTTTAGGTAAAATAATAATTCTTAAATTACCTCTCCTTTTGTAAATTATTTTTAATTTTAAACTTAAATACAAAATGAGAAAAGAAAAAAAGACATAAACAAATACTAAAACTAAAATAATACAAAATAAGAAAAAGAAAAAAAGAGCATTGCCATGTGTACAACAGAACATGAGAAAAGATTCAAAATATACAGCAATTAATTTCCATTTCAAGAAAACCCATATAATAAATACTACACATTGTGTTGAGAGCTGTCCATCTTTTCTTTGCTTTCTTGTAAGTTTTCTTTTGTTCTCTGCTGTGCACTTTTTACTGTGTTCTTTCCTCATCTTCCTCCCTTCACCCCCAGAAAGCTACAATTAAGCATAGATACACACCTATACACATACACACACACACATATACACATACACACATATACATACATAAGTCCAAGGCCACAACTTTGCCAAGTCCACGAACTTGTAATTTCCTACACCACAGCAATATTCCCACCTTATACTGTCTAGTTGTTTGTAATAGTCCAAAATGATGTTGATAAATATGGCTCACACATTGTTTAGTTTCCCTATTTTTTCTTTTGATTAAATCTATTTTAGCCTTAACTCTGTGTAAGATCATTATTACCACCCCTGCTCCTTTTTCCCTAACAGATTCTGCTCCTGTGCTTTATTTTATGTTTATGTTTATCTCTTATTTCCTATCCCTTCTGACTCCTCTACTTCTACCCGCTTCCCTGCCCTCCTATTACTTAACCTCCCTCCCTCCAAAGATCCCTTTTTTATCCTCCCATTCCCATTAATTTAAACACCCTTTTATGCACCCCCTTTAACCTATTCCCTCACCTTTCCCTTTAAAGATCCTTCCCTTATCCTCATTCCCTTCCCTATCCCTTTAGCATTTTATTTTTTTCTGAATTTAGAAGACTTTTATACTCATATATATATATATATATATGCATGTATGTATGTATGTGTGTATATATTGTTCCCTCTTGAACCCATTCCCAATGAAAGTAGGTTTCTAGAACTACCAGCCCTCCTCCCCCATGTAATTCCTTTGTGTTGGTTCTTCCTTTTACACCTCATTTGTATAAGATAATTACTCTTTTTACCTGTTCCTAAATGGTTTTACTTTCTAAAATCATATCCTACTCAGTTCTACCCCAATTGTTCTCATGAACTACCCATTCACTAATAACAATACTACACATATATTTTACATTTTACATACATAAAAGATAAACATTCTGTCCTTATTGAGTCCCTTGTAATTAGTCTTTGGTATGTGCCCTATATTTCTCTTGACCCTTGTATGTCAAATCTTCTATTAAGTTCAGTTTTTTTTGTTTTGTTTTTTGTTCTTGTTTTTTGTTTTTGTTTCTGTTTCTGTTTCTGTTTCTGTTTTGTTTTGCTTTTTTTACAAAGTCCTGAAAGTCTGAAAGGATTATACTTAGCTTGTCTGGGTATGATTTTTTTGGTTAGAGCCCTGGTTCCTTTGCTCTTTCATGTATAGTGTTCTAATACATGTGATCTTTTATGGTCACTGCTGTTAGTTCTTGTGTGGTTCTAACTGTGGCACTGCTATATTTAAATTTTTTTCTTGTTGTTCACAATATTTTATTCTTGATCTGGTGGTGTCAGAATTTGACTATGATATTCTTCTGGATTTTCTTTGTAGGATCTTTTTCAGGTGGTGGGTGAAGGATTTTTTTTTTCTATTTCTACTTTCCCTCTTGTTCTAATGCTTCTGGACACTTTTCTGTAATTATTTCTTGTATTATTATATCAAGATTCAATTTTTTATCATAGCTTTCAGGTATTTCAATTATTCTTATGTTTTCTTGATCTGTTCTCTATATCAGTGGCTTTTCTTATGAGATGTTTTATTTTCTCTCCTATTTTTTCTTTCATTCTTTACATTTTGTTTTATTAGTTCTTCATCTTTTATAACTTCACTGGCTTCCCCTTGCCTAATTCTTATTTTGAAAGAGTCATTTTTTTCTTTAAGGTTCTGGATACCCTTTTCTAATTAGTTTACTTTCTTTTCATAATCTTCTTGTTTTTCTTGCATCATTATTTTCTTTAATCTCTCTCATTTGATTTTAAAGTTTTTTTAAGTTCTATGAATTCTTTTGGGCAGGTGAACATTTGCCATTTTGGGATGGAAGAGTTTTTCTTTGCTCCAGTATTGTCCTTTGAAGATGAACCCTGGTCTTCTCTATTCCCATAGTAACTCTCTATGGTTAGATTCTTTCTCCTTTGCCTTTTCATATTTATAGCAGCTTAATTTTTGTAATTACCTCTAATACTGAGAGATGAGGATTAAAGCCTGTGGCCTCAGATCTTCCTTTAGTTTTCCCCACTGTCCTGGAACCAAAACCAAGAACTCCAGCATCCTGTAAGTGCCCATAGTCAGGGGTGTCCCCACCCTAGTGCTTTTGCCCTCACCAAGTGTGTACTGATTCCTTCTGTTCACAGTTGGGTCTGGACTTCCTTGTCAGCAGAGGTTCCCTTAATCTTCCCTGGCTCAGATGCCCAGTTCACTGTCCTGGGAGTAAAAGTTCCTGTGACTGAGGCAAAGGTAACCTTCCAACCCAAATAACCTCAGGGCTTGCTGCTTGTTGTTTAAGCTGACCTAGTTTGGTGATGTGTACTCTTCACCATGATCAAACTTCTTCCTGGGATTTTTCTTCAGATCTTCTCTGATTGTCTCAGGAGGACTATAGTTCTGCCCCTATTCCACTCTATGTTCACCCTGAGGCACTATTTTATCTCCTTTGTTTAAGAAATCTGGAGAGCTTGGAATTTTCTGACCTACTCTGCCATCTTTCCAGAATCTCTCAAATTATCTCTCCTTGATTGCTTGCCTAGTTATATTATTTTTTTATATTTCACATTTTCTTCTTTTTTATTCTTTTGACTTTATTTTATTGTTTCTTGATGTCTCAAAGTCATTGTCTTCCACTTGACCAATTCTATTTTTAAGCAATTATTTACTTCAGTGATTATTTTTACCTCTTCTTAAAAATTTTGGCCAATTCTGCTTTTTAAGGAATTATTTTCTTCAGTGTTTTGGTCTCTTTTCATAATTTTCTTGCATTGCCCCCATTTCTTCTCCTATTTTCTTCTACAGCTTTTATTTGATTTTTAAAATCATTTTTTTCTCTTTTTCTCTTTTTCTTTAGCTCTTTTAGGAATTATTTTTGGCCTTATGTCCAGTCTGCATTTTTGTAAGGCTTTGCTTGTAGATATTTTCATGTCCTCATTTTGTTGTTGTTGTTGTTGTTGTTGTTTGTGTCTGGAACTTCCTTGCCATCATAATAGCTTTTTATGCTCAGGTTCTTTTTTTTGTAGTTTGCTCATTTTCCCAGCATATTTCTTGCCTTTAAAATTCATATCATAGCTGTGCTTTCCTCATCTCTTGAGAGTGAACCATACTCCAGGCATTTTTATCCTGCTGTTTGCACAGGTAGTTCTGGAAAGTGTATAAGTTTTTACTGCTTCCAAGGTAGTATGATCTGGGGAAAGGTGTGTTCCTTGCTTCCTTGTCCGTGTTCTGGTCCTTACTTAAAAAGAGACACTGCTCCTTTGTGACAGCAAATTCTAGGGCCCTCTCTCCACCCTGGAACTATGACTAGGAACATAGTAATGTGCAAAAAAATTGTAAAAAATATAGTGTCTGTTCCTGTGCTCACATACTGGTCCCTCAAAGGCATCCAATCCTCTTACCATCTTTAGATGAGAGTTCCTGGTATTGCTGGTGCTGCTGTTGTCATTCTCCTCATCTATCTACAAAACCCTCAGTTCATGTCACTGTCATGTTGCACTCCTAGTCAACCCCCATCCCTGCTTACAGACCTTCAACTTAAGTTTTCTCAGTACAGGAAAACATCTTACTCTGACTTTTTTTTTTGGTGACACTGTTCTCAAATTTGATTTGTCGCATTAAGGTTGTTTGGAGGGCAATTCTGGGAGAGTTTAACTGGAATGCTCTTTCTATTCCATCATATTGACTGTACCTCCTGAATAGGAATTGAAAATCTTAATGAATTCTGATGACAAAGTACTAAAAATCATGTACTATGTACATGGATGAAGATGGTGTAGAACTGTGTTTTTACATGTATAGGGAACTCATATCATATCCATGCACTAATACAGATCAGCAACTGGGCTGTAACTTAGAGTTCTTTCAAATTACCTCAGTGTGGAGACTGGCCTATTGCTAGGCTCTGACTAACAGAAGTGACTCCATATTTGATCATTGATTACCATGTGTCTATACTGGGAGGTTCCTATGTACCCAATAACTGGTTTGGTAAGCTTAATTTAGACAAAGAATAGTAAGGCTTTCCTGATTATAATCAGTTTAGCAAACTTTATGTTAATCTATGGATGCAAAGTTAACAGTTTCCTAGTCATAATGCCCTTTCAATTAATAGGAGAGCATGAATCTGGTTGCAGTTTGACTGCTTGCTGATTGACTATCCCTAAACTCCTTTTCCCACTCAGTCCTAGTGAACTTTCCCAGAATAAAAATCAGATTTAAGGGCAGAGACCCATGTTTTTCTATAGGAATGAAAGGTTTGGAGGTGTGGATTTGCATGCCTGGGAGTAATAAAGTGTCTGATTTTAGATTCATTGAGCACTTGTATTCCTTCTTTTACCTCACTTATAATCTTCTCACATTGGGGATCTCTGAGATTGTCCATGGTGACATAGCTAACACATGTGAGAAAGAAGATTTCATCCAAGCTCTTTCTGACTTCAAAGATAGGCCCCTATCCACTATCTCCCACTGTGTATTTTATGTAGAAAGAATTGAATAGTAATTGCTTGATAAGATTAACTATTTAGCTTCTGAGGACAATGGTGAGGAAAGGATGGAGAAGAATTAATTGGGGTACTAAAGCCATTGACAAATATAAAATTGAGAGGAAAGTAAGTTGGGTATATAAATAATTTTACATATATTCAAATCATCAAAATGTTATAGGTAAAGAGCTGGAAAGGACTTCAAAGATAATCTGAGTCCAAAATAGTCACTTTATAGATTATAAGCCTAAGATCCCAGGACATTAGTTGACTTACTCAATAGTATGAAGGGAATAAGTTCCAGAGGTGGGATTTCAACCCAGACCCAGAGATAGCACTCTTTCTATCAAACTCATGTTATTAATGTATATACACATGCACACAAATGTGCATGCACACACAGACACAGAGTGATAGATGCTGTTTTTCTGCTTACGAGAGTATAATGACATTAAGGACATGGAACATTCTTTGCTACTCCAGCTAGATGTTCTAAGAGGAGTCTTTGAAGTGAATGCATGAATGAAAGAAAAAAAAATTGTTTATTTAGTCCTTTCTAGAATATGTGTAAATCACTGTCCTTTAAAGCATATTCAGCAACATCACATCTGCATTCTTTACTGTATTTTCTGACAATATTCTTAAAAACTGACTTTTTACATCCTGAAAGAAACACCAAGAATACTTCTACAAGAAGCTGGAAAATCATATTTGTTTGACACTTACCAAATGTAATTGTTCCATACTAAATAATATCATCCCAAAAGATCAGATAGATTTAGAGTTGTAGTTTTTTTTCCTGCCTCACACATCAAGACAGTCACATCAGTTTACCTTTCCTAGAAACTGATATTTAACAGAAATCATGATGAGGTGCATTTGTGAACAGTATGGTCAATCTGTAAAAGTAACCTTCATTTTTTGTGGCAAAAATCTTCTCTTTCATGTAATATAAAACATGGAATTTGGGGGTCTAAGCAAAGCACTTCTAAAAGTGATTGAGGAGACACAAAATTATTTTCTGAGAAAAAAAATATTGGCTTTATTTGTATGTACCTATACTACTCACACCTGTGCTAAAGTGTATTGGCCTTGTGTCCAGACAAAAAGAGAAGACAATCTGATTCTCAAACTTCTTGAAAGGAGAGCCATTTTCCTCCTTGACATCTGCTATCAGGAGCATATGGTTCTCACTTAAACCAAGATAGAATATCAGCACTACAGGCCCTTGTTAGAGGATTTCATCATGCACTCACTACAGTCCAACACCTGCTCATTTTAGAACCTGATATTTGAGAGCTAGAGATGGCCTGGTGGACATATTAATTCTCTAGTTTTCTAAATTCTCTAAGTTCTATCCATGAATTAGGTTAGATCATCAGAAAGCCAAGTACCTGGACTGTATTATCTGTGCCCCTTACAGAAATGACTTCACTGAATTGCGATTTGATAGAATGTTCTCTGCCTTTAGAGAGGGTTGATAAAAAGTATTCATCATTTCTCTGTCTTCTTTAAAATAAAACTTCTCTAAAAGTTGATGTTATCATGTACTCTGCCAATGCCATTTAAACAATAAACAATGTGATAATATTTTTCCATGACTTTCATTCTGGGGTGGGGGGTATGTACCTGTAGATTAATTTATGCATCTTACTTTGGTTAAAAACTACAACATATAACCAACATTTCTCTTTTGTGACTTTTTATATCTCCCCCCCAAAATAAATCTATTTCTCAGGTGGAATCAATTTTTCTTGGTTACTATTTTGTATCTACTTCTGTTTCAATAGACATTAGTTTGGTTGGAGGCTTTTTTTTCACTGTCTTTTAAAACTTTTAAGCTTCCTCAAATCTTCTTGAGGACTGGTTTGCATAAATCTTAAGTTAATTCAATTATTTCATCAGGAGAAAGGGGAAAGGTGAGAACATAGAACTCAAATGCAATACATTTAGATCATTTCCTCTACCCAATCCCTTGCTCCATTCAACTACATGTCAGAGGAAATATACTTTCATTATAGCCAAAAACAATGCAATGCTGTATGAATGCCATAAATTTTCACTTCACTTAGAAATGCTATTTATATAAACTTTATAAGTTCCTGCCTCCTCTTTCTAATTTATTTTTTCTCCATCCAGTAAGATTAATAATCAAGTTCAACCTCATTCTTACAGCTGAAAAAAGGGGCAGGAATTTCTAGATTGTATGTAGAATTTCCCACCCCCACCCCTGTGTCTGCTTATCATTAGCAGAGCCAAAGTCTTCCATTTCTCTACAAATAATTAATGGGGCATGAAATGGCATTTCCCCCCATTCCAGAGAGGAAAAGATAGGTTAGTTGTGTGTAACAGCTATTATTGCAGACAAAACACAAGTTGGCTGTGATTTGTTGTGAAATTCTCCCATTATGAAGTTCATTTTTTATTTATTAATGAAAAAAATTCCTGCATTACATACTAGTTTAAAAAGTCAAACAAAACAATATTTGAATTTTATTTGGCTGAAGTATTATTCCTTTGAAAAATGTTTAAATTACCGGCTTTCCATGGCTACTTATCTCTGGCTAATTCTATGATTATTTCTCTAACTTCAGTTTGAAATAAATTGTGTTAGTTTGAAATTAAATGATACATTTTACACTTGAATAAGATAAAGATTATTGAATATTAATTATGTAGTTAACCAAGTTATCAAAAAGGAATAGCTGCTAATTCATTAAATAGATTCTGATTGCATTGGTGTTCAGGAGTTTCATCATTTGTTAAGAACTTGTTGCCTTGAAGTGAACTATTACCATGGGAAAATATTGACTGAGCATGGGTACCTGCTAGGAAATGCAAGCTTGGGTAATCTTCATGTGCTTATAAAGTCCAAGCATATTATCTCTTCCCCACAGGTAGTCTGATGCCAGCCTTTTGGGAATGAAAAGAAGACAGCAAGGTCAAAGGAAGCACACAGTGCAGTTGTTGGAATATACAGAAAGCTAGTAAAGATTGATATTAGGTGGGAAGAAATGAAGCCTTAACCCTTTAATTGAGGCAAATGTACAAAAGCAGAAAAATTTGAGATATTACATCTCTATTTTAGATCTAATAACTAAAACTGAAGGGCATTGCTAGAGTGTTTACATGGCCAAAGATTTATCATCAAATTTATAGAATTTTGACTAGTCTTATGATATTATATTTGAAGTTTGATAATTATGTTAATAGTCTATTAGACTGGATAATATCGATGACAACTTAATATTAGAGATGAAGAATTACAGGGAGAAAGATACATAAATAATCAAATGGAGCTCTCTATTTTTATTTTTATATTTCATTGATGATTTCATAACAAGGATATCCTGCAGATCATCATGGCACTTAAAGTACTCTCGATTTCTCTTATATTGATTCTGTATTTATGTCATATTGGTGGTATTATAGGGGCTGGTTGAGGGCTATGTAGTCTCCAATCAATATACTGGATCAAGTGGAGTTAAGTACATATGGAATAAGCCTGGTACTTGGTCAGGCCAGCTGGGTTAGTTGCTAGGAGAACAGAGAACAGGACTGGGTTATTGTGTTGGGTATAAGCACTGGAGGAAAGGAACATTGTCCTCAAAGAACTCTAGACAACTACTGGGGCTGAAACAAAAGGGAACCAGAGGTGGCATCCCCAAAGGTTACGAGGTAGCTGCAGAAAGGTTTAAATGAAAGAATCTCAATCACAGAGCTTTAAGAGGGTTGAGATAATACTCAAGATTGCTACTTGAACAAGACTCTGGAAGCTCCTGTTGACTTCTATTCTGGTAGCTCAGGCTTGTCCTCTGAGCCATACCCAGACTTTCTGGATTCATGTGGAACTGAAATCAGTGGACTTTTGCACATTTATCACCAAATCTTCTCCTTGTTGGATGACCCCCTTGCCTCCCTGTTCAAGGGGACAAGGGGACCACATGTTGTAGGAGCTTTTGGCTTACCTTGGGTGAATGCTCTGCATTATTGCTATTGTTCACTGAAACTCCTAGGTCTTTAGAGTATATCAACACTTCTGAGACTTTTCATTGTGATAACTCTCCTGATTCTTCAGCCTCATTATTAAAAGTGGGAAAACCATCATTCCCAGCAGCCCATGTAGCAGGTAGGGCTAATCTGTGAAAGTTGAATCAAGGGGCTTCTGAGCATAATTAGAAAATGTTCAAACATTACCTCCAAATAGGCCTCCCTCTTCTCCCACCCCACTACAACAGTTCCTCTCATTACTGTTTTATGTAAATTTCCTCTGCCAACATCTGTGGAAGGGATTCATAGAATCACGGAATCCAAAAACTGGTTGGTTATCTACTTCACCCCATGCCTAATGAAGTATTCTCTTCTTTGGTTGTTGTTTGTTCTTTGTGTTCAAAGAGGACCAATGACATCACAGGGCAATGTATTGACTTATGTTTGAAATGGATTTAAATGAGGCAGAGTTGCACAAAGTATTAACCTTACTATTTCTTCCCGAGTCACTAAAATTTAGTGACAAGACAAAAGTCGGGATGATTGGCTATGGTACAGAATGCAGTGGATGACCTTGGCCTCTTTGATATCAACCAAGCTCTAATTGGTCCACAATACCTGGTTGTGCTGCTTTCATAGCTGTTGGAACAAATTTTTCTCATCCACCCATACCACATCCCCCTAACTCACTGATGAGTTTAAGGACTGTCTGTTATCCTCGACCTAACTTAGTCCACCTGCTGAGATGATTTTACTAGGATGCGGCCACTGTGCATGCTACAGCTTCTTGGAGATACAAATGGGAGTTGGGTGACAAGTGGACACCAAATGTAGTTGAACAGCCCTGGAAAGGGCTCAGAAAGCCCAACTTATTTCACCAATCAGAGGTGCTAATCCTACATGCACACCCCATATGGTACATGTTCTTCTATAACCTTGCCAAGAAAAAGATCTTGAAAAGCACTAATGAGGGAGTATATTCTAATTCAATCTTTTTCTATGATTGGACAGAATTATTTATTAAGAGGTTTTTCTTTAGACCAAGCCTAAATTGGCTGCAACTTCTATATATTTGTCCCCACTCTTCCCTCTTAAGGGAATCAATTATAAAGCTAATAATCTTTTTTTTCCCCAATTTAATAGCCACTCAATATATTACTATGTATCTCTTATTTCTCTGAAGCTAAACATCTCTAGTTGTTCAGACGTTCCACCTCCCTCTTAATCAACATTATGTCTTTGCCAAAGTAGCCTCTGATAATAGCGATATTGAAGTTTCCATGTCACAATATGTGGAACAACTAGGTGGCTCAGTGGATAGAGCACTGGGTCTGGAGTCAGGAAGACCTGAATTCAAATCCAGTCTCAGACAATTCCTGCATGTATAATCCCGGGCAAGTCATTTAAACCTGTTTGCTTAAGTTTCCTTATCTGTAAAATGAACTGGAGAACGAAATGGCAAACCACTCCAGTGAGCAAGAAAATTATGAAAAGAGAATCAACAGCTTGGGAAAGGAGGAACAAAAAACAAACAAACAAAAAAAAACTAAACTGAAGAAAATAACACCTGAAAAAGCAGAATTGTCCAAACAGAAAAAGGGGTACAAAATCTTACTAAAGAAAATCATTCATTAAAAATGACAATTCTACCTAAGCTAATTTACTTATTCGGTGCCCTACCAATCAAACTACCAAAAATATTTTATACAGTTAGAAAAAATAATAAGATTCATTTGGAATAACAAAAGGCCCAGAATATCAAGGGAACTAATGAAAAGAAATGGAGAGGAAGATGGCCTAGCTATTCCAGAGCTTAAATTGTATTATAAAGCAGCAATCATCAATACTACTTGGTACTGGATAAGAAAAAGAGTGGTGGATCAGTGGAATAGGTTAAGTATGCAAGATACAGTAGTCAATGACTATAGAAATCTATCATTTGATATGTCTAAAGACCCCAGCTTCTGGGATAAGAACCAACTCTTTGACAAAAACTGCTGGGAAAACTGGAAAAGAGTATGGCAGAAACTAGGCATAGATCAAAATCTCACACCATATACCAAAATAAAGTCAAAAATGGGTTCATGGTTTAGATATAAAGGCTGATACTGTAAACAAACTAGGAGAGCAAGGAATAGTTTACCCATCAGATTTATGGAGAACAGTAGAATTCAAGACCAAACAGGAGATAGAGAACATTATGAAAAGCAAAATGGATAACTTTGATTACATTAAATTGAAAAGTTTTGCACAAAGTCAATGGAACCAAAATTTGAAGGAAAGTAGAAAATTGGGGAAAAGAATTACAACCAGTTTCTCTGATAAGGGCCTCATTTCTAAAATATATAGAGAATTATGTCAAATTTATAAGAATACAAGTCATTCTCCAATTGATAAATGGTCAAAGGATATGAACAGGCAGTTCCCAGATGAAAAAATTAAAGCCATCTATAGTCATAGGAAAAAATGCTGTAAATCACTATTGATTAGAGAAATGAAAATCAAAACAACTCTGAGGCACCACATCACACCTATCATATTGGCCAACATGACAAAAAAGGAAAATGCTAAATGTTGGAGAAGATGTGGGAAAATTGGAACACTAATGCATTGTTGGTGGAGTTGTGAAATGATCCAACCATTTTGGACAGCAATTTGGAACTATGCCAAAAGGCTATAAAAATGTGCATACCCTTTGACCCAGCAATAGCACTTCTATGGCTATATCCCAAAGAGATCACACGAATGGGAAAAGGACCTATATGTATAAAAATATTCATAGAAGTTCTTTTTGTGGTGGCAAAGAATTGTAAATTGAGAGGATGCCCATCGACTGGGGAATAGCTGAGCAAGTTATGGTATATGAATGTAATGGAATAGTATTGTGCTATAAAAAATGATGAACAGGCAGACTTCAGAATAACCTGGAAAGACTTGTATGGTCTGATGCTGAATGAAGTGAGCAGAACGAGGAGAATGTTGTACACAGTAACAGCCCCATTGTGCAATGACTAATATTGATAGATTAAACCCTTCTCAAAAGTACAAGGATCTAAGACATCTCCAAAGACCTCATGATGGAAAATACTATCCACATCCAAAGAAAGAATTATGGAGTTTAAATGCAGATTGAAGCATAGTATTTGCTAATTTTTTTCTTCTGTTCTGTTTTGTTTCCTCTTTCTGGTGGTTCCTCCTGTTGGTTCTAATTCTTACAGCAACACTAATGTGAAAATATGTTTAATAGGAATGTATATGTATAGCCTATATCAGATTGTGTGCCATCTTAGGGAGGGTGGTGGGGAGGGAGTGGGAGAAAAAAATTACACTCAAAAGCATATGGAAGTGATTGTTGATAATTCAAAATAAATTAATTAAAAAGAAAAGAAAATCATTCATAAAAAAATTAGAATTGGACAAATAGAAGCTGATGAGTACATCAGATATGAAAAATAATGAAACAAAATCAAAAGAATAAAAAAATAATAAAATGTGAAATATTTCATTGGAAAAATAACTGATCTGGAAAATAAATTGAGAATAATTTGAGAATTATAGGAATATCAGAAAGCCATGATTAGAAAGAAAAGAACTTAGATATCATATTTCAAAAAATTATTAAGGAAAACTGTCCCAATATCTTAGATTCAGGAGGCAAAATAGAAATTGAAAAAATTCATAAACCACCTCCTGAAAGAGATCCCAAAGTGAAAATTCCCAAGAATAGTAGAGCCAAGTTCCAGAGCTCCCAGGTGAAGAAGAAAATATGGTAAGTAGCCAGAAAAAAAAAGGCAAAAAGCAATTAAAATATTGTGGAACCACAGTAAGATTCACACAATATTTAGCAGATTTCATAATAAAGGATTAGAGATCTTGGAATATGATATTCTGGAGGGCAAAGGAGCTAAAATTACAATCAGAAATAAGCTATTCAATAAAATTGAGTATAATCCTTTCAGAGAAAAATGGATATTTAATAAAATAGTGGACTTTCAAGTATTGCTGATAAAAATACTAGAACTGAATAAAAAATTTGACATTCAGATATAAAACTCCAGAGAATCATATAAAGGTAAATATGAAAGAATAATCAGAAAGGCTTCAGCAAACTGTTTACATTCCTATATGGGAAGGTGATAATTGTAACTTCTAATTTGTTTTTATCATTACTAGGGCACAGATTACTAAAGTCTACATAGACATAATATATATATATATGAGTTGACTCCATGAGATGCCTTAAAAAAAAGAGGTAATTAAGAAGGATGCAGTGGCAGAAGGCAGAAGGAAGAGGGAGAATAAAGAAAATTATCTCACATAAAAGGGATGTGAAGAGAGGAGCTTTTACAATGGATGTAAAGATGGGGAGGGGCAGATAATGTTTGAACCTTAGTTTCATCAGAATTGTTCAAAGAGGGAATATCATATACATTCAGTTGGGTATATAAATCTATTTTATCCAATAGGGAAGCAAGAGGGGGATAGGATAGAAGAAGGGCAGGGGGACTGAGAGAAGGGTGGTCAGGTTAAGTGAGACAAAACAGACTTTTGAGACAGGGTAAAAAGACAGAGATAGAAGGATAAACAGGGACAAAATAGGATGAAACAAAAAAAAACCTAGAAGAAATAAATTAAAAATCTACAATTAAATACAAAATTGGAAATCTTGAAAATCAAAGAAAAGATTAATAAAATTTAAAATAAGAAAATCATTTTACCAATAAATAAATTGAGGTGCTGGTTTTATAAAAATAACAACTCCTCCAAAAAGAACACCACAGTAACAGATATACCACTGGTTAATTTGATCTTTAAAAAATGAAGAAATTCAAATTACCACCATCAAAAATGAAAAGGGTGAATTCACCACTAATGAAGAAAAAATTAAAGCAATTATTACACTTAGATTTCTGGGAGCCAAGATGGTGTAGCAAGCAGTAAATCACTGTTGCTTTCCCATACTCACCACAAAACACCCATAAAATAGTGCCTCAAAATGAAGCCTGTAAGAACAGAGCTAGCAGAAAGATGGAGTGGAGCACTCTTTTATCCCAGGAGACTTGGAAGATCAAACAAGAAAGGTCCATCTCACTATGGTAAAGGGGGAGCACAGTCCAGGACAGGAAGTGTCCTAGCAAGCCAGCAGCAAGCCCCATCTGAGCAAACCAGCAGGAGATCCTGAGCCCTGGGATGCTGGAGCAAGCAAATGTCAATACCAAGACCCTTCACATGGTGAGTATAGTCAGGGGAACAGGTAGAATTGAGCTCTGAGAACCACCAGGTGCTTCAGCATAGCCCTGAGCAAAAAGGCATTCTCCAGTGCATGGAGAAAATAGGCCAGACCTCCATGCACTTCAGCACAGCCCAGGGAAAATAGGCATCTTCCAGTGGCCTGATCTCCATGGGCTTCAGTGTAACCCCAGAGTAATGCAGAAAGTAATGCAGTCTCAGCACATGCCAGACACCAACACTAGGACCCCAGCTCAGCACCAGGAAAGCTTACAGACCCTATGGCATTCAGCAGTGCCAGTCACCCTCCACCACACACCCTTAACACAAACCCTTAACACAAAACCAAAAATGAGGATCTTCCATGGACTTCAGGGCAGCATCAGTGTAGCACCAGGTAAACAGCCAGTACCTGAAGCCCCTGGCAGAAGAAGCCTGAGACAATGCCCCTTCCACCCTGGTAGCACAGATCAAATTTAAAAGAAAGGAAAAAAGGTAAAAAAAAAATTAGCAAAAAACAACAACAACAAAATCTGACCATAGCAAGTTATTATGGTGACAAGGAATATGAACACACAAACTCAGAAGAGGGCAGTAAAGTCAAAACATCTTTAGGCAAAACCCCAAAGAAAAACTGAAAGTGGTCTCAAGCTCAGAAAGAACTTATGGAAGAGCTCAAAAAGGAGCCTAAAAATAATATGAGAGATAGAAGAAAAATTGGGGAAAAAATGACAGTGATGCAAGAGAATTATGGGGTAAAAAGTCAACTGCTTGGGAAACTTCTTAAAAAGGAGAATTGGCTAAATGGAAAAGGACATACAAAAATCCACTGAAGAAAACAACTCTGTGAAGAGTACCATTGACCAAAGGGAAAAGAAGACACAAAAGTTAATCAAGGAAGACAACACCTTAAAAGCTAGAATTGAGCAAGTAGAAGGTAATGACTCTATGAGACATCAAGAATCAATCAAACAAAATCAAAAGAATTGAAAAAAAATGGAAGAATTGGTCTATGAATGTAATGGAATATGATTGTGTTATAAGAAATGATTAGCAGGCAGACTTCAGAAAAACCTGGAAAGACTTATATGAACTGATGCTGAGGGAAATGAGCACAACTAAGAGAACATTGTACACAGTAACAGTCACATTGTGTGATGACTGACTTTGACATACTTAACTCTTCTCAGCAATGCAAGGCTATAAGACAACTCCAAAAGACTCATGATGGAAAATGCTATTCACATCCAGAGAAAGAGCTATGGAATGTGAATGCAGATGGAAGCATACTAGTGGCTCGCCTTTTCTTTTGTTGTTTTGTTTTATTTCTTCTTTCTCATGGTTCCTCCCATTAGTTCTCATTTTTCTATACAGCATGACTAATGTGAAAATATGCTTAATATGAATATATAAGTGGAGCCTATATTAGGTTGCACACCATCTTTGGGAGAGGGGAGGAGAGGAAGGCAAAGAAAATTTAAAATTCAAAATCTTATGGAAGTGAATGTTGAAAATGAAAAAGAATTATAAAAAAATTAGAATACATCATTTTTATTATATTAAATTGAAAAGCTTTTGTACAAACAAAACAAATGCAACCAAGATTAGAAAGAAAACAGAAGTTGGGAAACAATATTTTCAGCCAGTGTCTCTGATATCTTTCTAATCTTGGTTGCATTTGTTTTGTTTGTGCAAAAGTTTTCAATGCTTCATTTCTCAAATATATAGAGAACTGAGTCAAATTTATAAGAATATAGGTCATTCTCCAAAGGATAAATGGTGAAAGGATATGAATGGGCAGTTTTCAGATGAAGAAATCAAACATATCTATAATCATGTGGAGAAGTGCTCTAAATAATTTTTGATTAGAGAAATGCAAATTAAAACAACTCTGAAATACCACCTCACACAAATCAGATTGTCTAATATGACAAAAAATGGAAAATGATAAATATTAGAGAGGATGTGGGAAAATTGGGACACTAAGGCACTGTAAGTGGAGGATTGAATTGATGCAACCCCTCTGGAGAGCAATTGGGAACTATGCCCAAAAGATAGTCAAACTGTACATACCCTTTGATCCAGCAAAACAGCCCTAGGTTTGTATCCCAAAAAGACTATAAAAAAAGGGAAAAGGACCTACATGTGTGAAAATATTTATAGCAGCTTTTTTTCATGGTGGCAAAATAATGGAAATTGAGGGGATGCGCATAAGTTGAGGAATGGCTAAACAAGCTGCGGTATATGAATGTAATGGAATACTATTGTTCAATAAGAAATTATAAATAGGAAAATTTCAGAAAAAAAATCTGGAAAGACTTGTACCAACTGATGCAAAGTGAAATGAACAGGACCAGGAAAACATTGTACATGTATCAGCAACATTGCGTGATGATCAGTTATGAATGACTCAGCTCTTCTCAGTAATACAATGATCCAAGACAAGTACAAAGGACTTTTGAAATAAAATGCTATCCATATCCAAATAAAGAACTGATGGACTCAGAACATAGATTGAAACATTTTTCCCACTTCCTTTATTCTTTCTCATTGTTTTATTTCCTTTTGATCTCTTTCTTCCTCAGTAACGGTGACAAAAATGGAAATATGTTTTACATGATAGTACATGTATAAACTATATCAAACTGCTTACCATTTTTAGAAGAAGGGAAGGGAAGGAGGGATAGAGAAAAATTTGGAACTCAAAATCTTGTAAAAATGAATGCTAAAATTTTTCTTGATTTGTAATTATGGAAAATTTAAAATACTATTTAAATAAAAAAAAGAAAAAAAACTAAAGAAAAGATGGGAAAAAATATAAACTACCTCATGGGAAAAACAACTGACCTGGGAAATAGAGCCAGGAGAGACAATGTCACAATCATTGGATGACCTCAAAGCCATAAGCAAAAAAAGTACTTGGACAACATCATTCAAGAAATTATCAAGGAGAACTGCCCTGGGATCCTGGAACAAGAGGCCAAGTAAGCATTGAAAGAATCCACCGATCAAGAAAGAGATCACAAAATAAACACTCTAGGGAACATTATAGCCAAATTTCAGAACTATAAGGTAAAGGTAAAAATGCTGCAAGTGGCCAGAAAGTAATATTTCAAATATGGGGAATCACAGTCAGGATTATACAGGACTTGGCAGCAGAAACATTAATGGGCCAGAGATCATGGAACATGATCTCTGGCAAAGGAATTAGAACTACAACCAAGAATCACTTACCCAGCAAAACTAAGCATAATACATCAAGATAAAAAAAAAATGGTCATTCAATGAAACAGAGGGATTTCAAACATTCATAAGAAGACCAGGACTAAACCAAAAATTTCATCTCCCATATCAAGACCCAATAGAAGCATAAACAAGTAAAAAGGTAAAATCAAACATTCAATAGCACTAAACTATTTACATGCCTGCATAGGAAGATGATACTTATATATCTTAAAAATTGTATCACTAATAATACAGTGAGAAGGGATATACATGGACAGAAGGTATGGGCATAAGGTGAATTTGAAAGAATGACAAAAAAATTAAAGGATAAGAAAGGAGTATATTGGGTTCAGAAGGAAGGGAGAGGTAGAATGGGGTATATTATTTCACATGAATGGGTGCTAAAGATCTATTACAGTATAGAGGAAGAAGAGAGAGTGGGTGATGAACATCACTTGAACCTTACTCTTATCAGTATTGGTTTAAAGAAGGAATAATATGCACAATCAGTTGAATATAGAAGTTTAACTTACCCTACAGGGAAGCAGAATGGGAGGAAATCAAGGTGGCTAGAGATTGACAAAAGGCAGAACCGATCAGAGGAGGTGGTAGACAGAAGCAAAACACTGGTGAAGTGGGAAAGGGTGAAAGGATATAGAAGACAGACAGGAAGAAAAATAGATTGGAGGGAAATACACAGTAATCATAACTATGAATGTGAATACCAGGGCTGAGATCCAGAACTCCAGGTGGCAGAGCAGGCAAGCACCAACACTAGGACACCCGAGTGCCTCAGTATGGACAAGGAAACCAGTGAAAACTAGCTCAGAAAACCACTACATGCCATGGAGTTCTCTGGCAGCCAAATCTCCCAATGCAAAATTCTGGGAAGCACAACTTGAAGAGGGACAGCTCCAGACAGAGAAACATCCTGCAGCAGTAAAACATCCATCTGCAAGGAGCCAAAGAAATGAGCAAAAGGCCCAGGTGAGCAGGCATTCTGCATGCCCCCTTCAGGGTCCAGACTCCCCACCCCTACCCCTAGAGCTCCAGTGTTACTGATTCCAACCCAACACCAGGCAAGCTGCCAGAATCCTGCAGCCTCCAACTGCCAGCATCTGAGGCCCCAGCACACAAAGCCAGTAACTGGGCCTTAGGCTCCCAGCACAAGAAGTTTGGGTCAGTGACCCCTGATCCCCAGCAGAAGAGTTCAATTTTTTTTAAAGAGTGGGAAATAAGCAAACACCATGAGCAAAAAGAAACATACCACAGATTCTTATTATTGGCACAGTGAAGATCAAGGAAAAAAATTAATTTTTTTCTTGAGTCATATTTGAAAGTCAAATTTTCTATTTAGCTCTGGTCTTTTCATCAAGGATACTTGAAAGCCCTCTATTTCACTGAACACTCACTTTTTCCCTTGAAGGAATATAATCAGTTTTGCTGGATAAATGATTCTTCATTGTAATCCTACCTCCTTTGACCTCCAGAATATCATCTTCCAAGCCCTCTGGCCCCTTAATGTAGAAGCTGCTAAATCTTGTGTTATCAAGTTTTCACAATACTTGAATTGTTTCCTTCTGACCTCTTGAAATATTTTCTCCTTGACCTGGGAACTCTGGAATTTGGCTATAATATTCCTAGGGGTTTTGCTTTGGGGATTTCTTTTTTTAAAATTTTTTTATTAATTTATTTTGATTTATCAATAATCACTTCCATATGCTTTTGAGTTTAAAATTTTTCTCCCCCTTCCTCCCCACCACCCTCCCCAAGACGGCCCACAATCTGATATAGGCTATACATTTACATTCATATTAAACATATTTTCACATTAGTGATGTTGTAAGTAGAAATTAAAACCAATAGGAGGAACCATCAGAAAGAGGAAACAAAACTCAACAGAAGAGAAAAAAAAATAACAGTTCGGCTTCCATAGTTCTTTCTTTTGGTGTGGAAAGCATTTTCTATCACAAGGCCTCTGGAGATCTTAGATCCTTGTATTGCCAGGAAGGGTTAAGTTTACCAATATTAGTCATCACACAACATGGCTGTTATTGTGTACAATGTTCTCTTGGTTCTGCTCACTTCACTCAACATCAGACCATACAAGTCTTTCCAGGTTTTTCTGAAGTCAGCCTGTTCATCATTTCTTATAGCACGATAGTATTCCATCACATTCATATACCACAACTTGCTCAGCTATTCCCCAGTCGATGGGCATCCTCTCAATTTACAATTCTTTGCCACCACAAAAAGAACTTCTATGAATATTTTTATACATATAGGTCCTTTTCCCATTAGTGTGATCTCTTTGGGATATAGCCCTAGAAGTGCTATTGCTGGGTCAAAGGGTATGCACATTTTTATAGCCCTTTGGGCATAGTTCCAAATTGCTGTCCAAAATGGTTGGATCATTTCACAACTCCACCAACAATGCATTAGTGTTCCAATTTTCCCACATCTTCTCCAAAATTTATCATCTTCCTGTTTTGTCATGTTGGCCATTCAAATAGGTGTGATGTGGTACCTCAGAGTTGTTTTGATTTGCATTTCTCTAATCAATAGTCATTTAGAGCATTTTTTCCTATGACTATAGATGGCTTTAATTTCTTCACTTGAGAACTGTCTGTTCATATTCTTTGACCACTTATCAATTGGGGAATGTCTTGTATTCTTATACATTTGACTTAATTCTCTATATATTTTAGAAATGAGGCTCTTATCAGAGAGACTGGTTGTAAAAATTCTTTCCCAATTTTTTACCTTCCTTCTAATCTTAGTTGCATTGACTTTGTGCAAAAACTTTTCAATTTAATGTAATCAAAATTATCTATTTTGCTTTTTGTAATGTTCTCCATCTCCTGTTTGGTCTGGGGATCTCTTTCAGGAGGTGATTGGTGGATTCTTTCCATTTCTGTTTTACCCTCTGCTTCTAGAATATCAGGGCAATTTTCCTTGATAATTTCTTGAAATATGATGTCGAGAATCTTTTTTTGAGCACGGCTTTCAGGTAGTCCAATAATTTTAAAATTATCTCTCCTGGATCTATTTTCTAGGTCAGTTGTTTTTCCAGTGAGATATTTCATGTTGTTTTCTATTTTTTCATTCTTTTGAATTTGTTTTACAGTGTCTTGATTTCTCATAAAGTCATTAGTTTCCATTTGCTCCCTTCTAAGTTTTAAGGAATTATTTTCTTCAATGAGCTTTTGGACTTCCTTTTCCATTAGGCCAATTCTGCTTTTTAAGGCATTCTTCTCTTCATTGGCTTTTAGGATCTCTTTTGCCATTTGGGTTAGTCTATTTTTTAGGGTGTAATTTTCTTCAATATGTTTTGGGTCTCCCTTAGCAAACTGTTGACTCATTTTTCATGATTTTCTTATATCACTCTCATTTGTTTTCCCAGTTTTTCCTCTACTTCTTTTACTTGATTGTCAAAATCCTTTTTGAGCTCTTCCATGGTCTAAGACCAATTCATATTTTTCTTAGAGGTTTTGGATGTAGGAGTTTTGATTTTGTCGTCTTCTTCTGGTTGAATGTTTTGATCTTCTTTGTAACCAAAGTTAGATTCTATAGTCTGAGCTTTTTCCCTTTTGTTTGCTCATGTTCCCAGCCAATTACTTGACTTTTTTTAAACTGTTTGTTAAGGTAGAGTTCTGCTTCCAGTGTGGAGGGTGTACTGTCCCAAGCTTCAGGGGTTTTGTGGACATTTAAATTTTCAGTTCTTCTAAGGTGGTATGATGAAAGGTGAGGTATTTATTCCTTTTCTGGCCTGTGCTCTGGTCTATGAGAGACCATAAGCACTCTTTTCTGCCTTGGAACTGTGAGGACTATTCCCTCTCCACCACCAGAAGCTCCACCAGGCCAGCGCTCCTTCTCACTTCGGGACTGCCAGCAAGGACTGTGGCACAGGCAAAGCAAGAGAATCTTGCTTCAGCACTAGCACAGAGATCCATGCAATCCCCCTCTGATCAGCCACTTGATCCACCCACAATCTGTGGGGACTAGAGCTCTAGTAGTAGCTGCCAACCAGGGGCTATGCTAGGCCTGGGGCTGGAGTGTGCTCTTCTCTTAATAAGGTCTGGCAGACTTTTGCTACTGACCTTCTAAATTATCTTTGGCATTTGTGGGTTGAGAAGTCTGGAAACCACCACAGCTACCTGTGTTTCATTTCCCTGAGGCCTGCCCCAGGTTCTCTGAGGCCTGGTCTTTGTTTGTGGGGCCCACACTATACTACACCCCTCTCTTAGCCTGGCTCAACTGACCTTTCCAATCAACCATCTAGGTTGTCTCGGGCTGAAAATTTGTTTCACTCTTTTTGTGGGTTTTGCTGCTCTAGAGTTTGTTTAAAGCCAATTTTTACAGGTATTTGGAGGGGTTTGGGGGAGAGCTCAAACAAGTCATTGCTTTTACTCTGCCATCTTAGTTCCATCCCAACAATCTTTATTTTCAAATCAATATGAGAGTTCTATTTGAATCTTTAAGACAATTTTCAAAGTTCATAGCCATCAGAATATGCTTTTTTAGAAAAAAAATGACTATTTTAGAAAATTATTTAATTTTAGGATTTTTTTAGGATTGTTAGACTAAGCTCAAATTCTGGCTATCTTAAACCCTTTGAATCAGATGAATTTACTTTATTCAATAACCTTCAAATCTATTTAAAATTATCAGGTCATACTATTAACCTACGTCAAAGTAGTTCAAATGAATCCAATTTAAACAGGGGAGGGAGAAGCAGGAAATAAAAGAAAACATTAGTTTTTCCCCATCATTCTGACTGCAGTGTCTTTTTGACCAAAATCTTCAGGTCATTTAAAGTATCACGGCCAAAAAATGGAGGGGTGAGAATGTTCAGTTCTTCAAAATGATAGAAAAATTTGTGACTTTAGCTTGTATTTCATAATAGTAATACTTCAGTTAAAGTTCAGTTCGAAGGTAATGGAGGATAAACTAATCTCCCATTGAGGACTGACCGTGTGAAATCATAACTGATGAAAGTAGCACTTTAAAACCACTGAAGCACAACCCCTGAGTGTAATTTCAAGTCTAGCCCTCTCAGAGAGCAGAAAGGAGACAGAGCAAGATTAGATTGATAGTGGGCTCTGTGAGTGAGGAGAAAGGTGAGAGAATATCAGCCTGCTTGACATTGAAAGGACAACATTTTATATTTGTTTTCTCTCCCCTCCATGACAGTGGTTAATGTTCTCAAAGTCTAAAGAGAAAACTAGAGCTGAGGAGAAATCAAGTAGTGGATAGAAGGCTAGGGCTCAGGTAATCGAAAACTTTCCTATTCCCATCTGCAGAACATCATTGCTTAGACTTGCCCTTTTGTCCTCAATGTCTACTTATTAAAACTGTATCCAATTCTTATGCTTTAGGACAACAAATCTAACATGTCAAGGTTGGCTTTCATTATCTAACTTTTAATATTGGATTTTTTTTTATTAGTGCAGTTGCACTAATATAACTAAAAATATCGATAAAAAAGGTAGGTCTTCACATACAGTTAGTTAAATGAAACGGTCCAGTCATAAATCTTTATCTAACCTAAAGCAGGACTTTCTTCAGTTCCTGTGACTGTCATTTGTTATCAAAGCAAATTCAATCTATGTCACTAAGTTCCATTGTTTTCTTTTGTATTCATTTAAGTACTAGTAAAATTCCACCCCAGAAACTATTAAGTGCCTTCATTCCAGCTTTATTTTATCTTTTTACTTTTGTTTTGTGCTGATTTAGATTCTCACTCAAAAGTATAAAACACTTTTAAGATAATTCATTAAAATCTTTAATATTCCTTCAAAATCTAGGTTAATTAAAGCCAGATATAGTTCTATTTATGATACCAGTTTGAAAGTAGTGGAAATATTCACATGACTCAAGTCTTTAATATTGATTGTGTTACCATGTTTGTGAGATACTTTTTTAGACTCCTGTTATAAACTCCATGGACTATAATTGTTTGCCAAAAATGAATGGTGTACTTAAGAAAAAAAAAAAGAGAAAACTTTTTTTTAAGTCAATAGCATTTTAATGATAAAAGGCATTGCCTAGTCCTTAAACAGTTTATGTAATGAGTTTTTCTTCTGAACTCATTTTCTTATCAGACCACTTTCTATTTTATGTTTCCTCTTTTGTACCTTATTCTCTCCTTCCACTTTTTCTTTGTTTAAAAAAAATACATCCATTGCCTTGTTATCATTGTACAGATCACATAATAGTGGTCACAATGTTCTTGTTGGGGATAGTGGGTTTTTTATTTTTATTATTATATTTCTTTCTCTTTATCTTCTTGTGCAAAATTGTCTTTTCTCAGTCAAGTTAAGCTAATCAACAGCTTTTGAAGTAGTTGTTATAATTCTTCATTCATTACAGAACTTTTTTTTTTCAGGAGTTTTTTTTTTTTCTCAAACTGACCAATAGGCTCAAACTAAGAAAACTAAGAAAAATTTAAAACTAAGAAAAGCACAAACGATATTGTAAAAAGGTGGATAAATATAATTTAAGTTCATTATTATCTTTAAGACTTCCAAAGAACTAGAATTTCAAAAGTGTTGGTACTCCAAAATACCACAACTTCTACACCCTTGGTAGATAGGTCCATGATGGACCATGAACCAATTACCTGCTCCAAAGAAAAAAAAAAAGTCATTGTCTGGTGACCAACCATCTGCTCTATAAAGAACACAGAGAGGCAGATTCTCTAATGGAAAACACAGAGTTTATTTCTTGTTCTGTATCTTAAACATTTCTAGCTTGATGAGTTCTTATAGGAGCCCAGAACTATCAGCACAAGTTTTGAGAACTAAGTTCCATGCTGAAGTCATGAAGAGACATTATAGGAGGAGAAGGGCTTAACTTCATAAAATTAAATTCCAATGACTGGGTTGCATGAAGGAGACATAAGTGAAGCAAAGTGCTTGACACAGTGCATATTCAATAAATACTTGTTGAGTTGAATGCCTTTTTGAAACATGATTTCTGGTCAGTTTTACTGTGTTTTAAGACCTTTGAATATATTTGGTAGATGCCTGCCTTCTTTTCTAAGGACAGCCAGTTAAATTCGGAGTTGTTTTTTTTCTGTCTTATCACCTGATGATGTTTTTATTTGATTGTTTTATTCTGTTTTATTAGAACAACACATAATATGTAAAAAAAAAGATAATGTGCATTGTATAAGAAGTACTCACACATACAGATTTTTCAAAGAATACAAATGTTAAAATTTTGCAGAGAGAGATAAAAAGACAGACAGAGACACAGAGACACAGAGACAGAAAGAGAGAGACAGAAAGAGAGAAAGAGAGACAGAGACAGACAGAGACAGACAGAGACAGAGAAGACCCAGTCACTCAGTTAGCTAGCAAATGTTAGTACTTACTAGGTTCCAGGCACTGTGCTAACCATTACAAAAACAAGAAAAGGTAAAATAAATTAAAAAAAATATGAATTAACAAAGAGAATCTCTGCTTTCAAGGAGATCACAGTCTATAACAGAGGAGAAAACATGCAAAAATGTACAAAAATGTACAAAAAAAGTACAAAAAAATGTGCATATAGAATAAATTACAAGTAGTATCAGAGGGAAGGAATTAAGATTAAGCAAAATAGGGGAAAAATTGAGAAATTCAATTCCTAGAGAAAGTGAAATCCTAAGTTATAAATTTGAGTGATGGAGAGGATGGTGGTACCCTTAAGAGTAACAGGGAAATTAAAAAGAAGGAACTTTTTTTTTTGGTATTTATTCATTTATTTAATTAATTTATTTTGATTTATCAACAATCACTTCCATATGCTTTTGAGTTTAAAATTTTTCTCCCCCTCCCTCCCTACTACCCCCCTAAAATGGCACACAATTTGATATAGGCTATACATATACATTCCTGTTAAACACATTTTCACATTAATGTTTTTGTAAGTATGAATTAGAACCAATAGGAGGAACCACCGGAAAGAGGAAACAAAACTCAACAGAAGAAAAAAATGAGCAAATAGTGTGCTTCAATCTGCATTCAAACTCCCTGTTTCTTTCTTTGGATTTGGATAGCATTTTCCATCTTGAGGCCTTTGGAGATGTCTTAGATCTTTGTATTGCTGGGAAGAGTTAAGTTTATCAATATTAGTCATCACACAACGTGGCTGTTATTGTGTACAACATTCTTTTGGTTCTGCTCACTTCACTCAGCATGAGACCATACAAGTCTTTCCAGGTTTTTCTCCTGTTCATCATTTCTTATGGCATGATAGTATTACATTACATTCATATACCACAACTTGTTTCAGTCATTCCCCAATTGATGGACATCCTCCCAATTTCCAATTCTTTGCCACCACAGAAAGAGCTGCTATAAATATTTTTGTACATGTGGATTCTTTTCCTATCTGTAAGATCTCTTTGGGATACAGCAAAAGGGAAGGTTTATGGGAAAAGGTAATGATCTAATGGAGCCAAGAGGACAGATTAGAGGCAGCAACCAGGTTAAACTCTCTCAACACTCCCTTCCAAAGTAATTTAAAATAAAGCCTCAAATAAAATTTTGGAGTGGCAGAGTAAGGTAAGGGTGAGACGCTTTTCTGGACTACAAAAACTTAGGAAGCCTGAAGAAGTCTGTGGCACCAGGGTGCAGGCCTTTCCAGAGCATACACATGTAGCCACAGCAGCAGCAGGCACAGCAGCAAGAGAAGCTTGAGGAATTTTCAACCCAGAGATAGTTATGGAGTTGGAACACTGACCATAAAGAGATTAGAGGGAACACTTTGAGGGCACTGGGTACAGCTGCAATGATTGGCAATTCTATTTCCCATTTGCAGTTCAGGGATGCAATTATAGGGTGAAGAGTCAAGTTTGTGGTTTGTAACAATTGAACAAGGGCACAGAGGTCACAGTTCAAAGGTCAAGAAGAGGTCAAGCACTTGCAGGGCAAGAGAGCAACACATCTTGTCACAGTTCTAGGGCCAAGAACAATGTTATCTTTTGTGGCTGCAGGGTAACAGGGTCCCTTCTTGGAAAAAGACCAGAGTGATGAACAACAGAGTAGGAGCACACCTCTTTGTGAATCACAACATCTTGAAAGCACCAAAAACTTGCAGGCCCCCCAGAACTAGGTCTGAAAACAGCATCATGAAAAAGGCTGAAGTTTGGGACAGTACCTCCCTACTCTCAGGGGAGCAAAGCCCAACTTTAACATAAAGTTCAAAGTGAAGAAGGAGGCTGAAAAAATGAGCAGACAACAAAGAAAGAACTTGACCTTTAAAAAGCTACCATAAAAAGTGTCGAGGAAGACTGAGACATAAACTCAGAAGACAACAATGTGAAAACAGGTATAACCAAAGCCTCAAAGCAAAAACTTAATTGAGCACAAGCCCAACAAGAATTCCTGGAAGAGTAAAAGAAGGAGATAAGAGTAATAGAGGAAAAACTGAGAAAAGATATCAGAATGATACAAGAAAATTATTAAAAATAACAACTTGGTAAAAGAGATACAAAAAAACAAACAAAAAACAACCAAAAACCAGAATTGGCTTAATCTTAAAAAATTTATCTTTAAGACTTCCAAAGATCTAGAATTTCAAAAGTGTTGGTACTCCAAAATACCACAAATTCACTGAAAAAAAAGGAATCAGATTTGGCCAAATTAGGGGAGGGGGAGGTACAAAAGCTTATTGAGGGAACAAAAATTCCTTGAAAATTAAAATTGGGCAACTCTCCCAAGCATCACTTTTTTTTTTGTGCTGTTGTTTTCAAAGCTAGCTTTGGGGATCAGTAAATTTTTAATACATCCTAAGTGGTATAATCTAGGGAAAGGTTTGGTCACTTTTCTCCTGGCTTGTGCTCTATGCTCTGGTCTGTGAACATCCACAAGCACTCTTTTCTGCCTTGGAATGTGACCAGAGTCCCTGCTTCTGCTAGTGTTCCTCCTCACCCTGTGACTGTGCCTAGAACGGCATATGTGAAATGCAACAGAATCCTGCACTTAATGCCAATAAAAGGACTCCAATAGCTTTTTTTTTTTTTGCAAGTTGTCAGATCCTTTTACCATCTAGCTGAGAGCTCCAGAAGTCACAGCCTCTAATTCGATCACCTCCAAGGCTTGCTGCTGGCTTGCATGGGTGGGTCCATGCTAGACTGCACTCTACTGTCGTCCCAGGGAGACAGACATTTCCTGCTGATCTTCTAAGTTGTGTTGGGTTGGAAAATTGTTTCACCCCATTCTCTTGTTGGTTCTGTCACTCCAGAATTCATTTTGAGATGTTATTTTTAAAATTGTTTGGAGAGTAATTTGGAAAAGGTCAGATGAGTCCCTCCCTTTAACCTGACATCTTGGCTCTGTCTCCCAGGAATACTATAGCTGAGTTCCAGAGCTCCCAGGTGAAGGAGAAAATATTTCAAACAGCAAGGAATAACTTAAATAGTGTGGAGCAATGGAGCCACAGTCAGGATCACACAAGATTTAGCAGCTTCCATACTAAAGGAGTGGAGAGATTGTAACAGGATATTTCAGAAGACAAAGGAGCTATGATTAACAAGCAAGAATAACCTATGCAGCAAAACGGAGTATAATTCTTCCATGGGAAAAGTGGATACTAAATGAAATATAAGAATTTCAAGTATTCCTGATTTTTTTAAAAAAGAGCTAAATAGAAAATTTGCCATTCAAACACAAAACTCAAGAGAAACATAAAAAGGTAAATATAAAAAAAATTATAATGGACTTGACATAATTTAACTATTTAAATTTTCATGTGGGAATATGATATATGTAACTCCTAAGAACTGTATCATTATTGAGGCAGTTAAAAGGAGTTTACATAGACAGAGGGCATGGTGTAAGTCAATTATATTGAAATGATCTCCCAAAATATGAATGGGCAAGAAAGAGGGATGCATTAGAAGAATGAGAATGGAGAAATAGAATGGGGAAATTTTCTCATATAAAAGAGACATGCAAGGAACAGCTTTTACATTGGATGGGAAAATGGGGGTGTCAGCAGGCAATGATTTTCATTCTCATTGGAATTGGTTCAAAAAAGAAAGAGTTTATATGTATACACACATACGTATATAGTTGTGTATAAAAATTTCTCTTGAACAATAAGAAAATAGAAGGGAATGGGAAAAAATGAGGGATGATAAAAGAGGATAGATTAAGAAAGGCAGTGGTTGGAAACAAAACAGTTTTTTTGAAGAGTGATAGGATAAAAAGAGAGAGAAGAAGAAACAGAAGAAAATAGAATGAAGAGAAATACAGTTAGTCATAAAAACTGTAAATGTGAATGGAATGAGCTCACCCAAAAAACAGAAGTAGATAGCAGATTGGATTAGAAATCAGAATCCAACAATATATTATTTACAAGAGACATACTTGAAACAGAAACACACACACAGAGTTAAAAATAAAGGGCTACAACAAAATCTGATCTGCCTTAGCTGAAGTAAAAAAAAAAAAAAGCAAGGGTAGCAATCATGATCCCAAACAAAGCAAAAAGGAAAAATAGACTTAATTAAAAGAGATAATGGAGTGTTAAGAGGCACCAGAAACAATAAAGTAATATCAAAACATTTTACAGTAGGTTTATCTGACAAAAGTCTTATTTTTCAAGTATATAGAAAATTGAGTCAAATTTATGAAACTAAACCATTATTCAATTGAAATTATTCAAATGGTCAAATGATAGGAACAGAAAATTTTCAGAAGGAATGAAATCTGTCTATAGCCATATGAAAAAATGCTCTAAATCACTATTGATTAGACACATGAAAATTAGAACAACTCTGAGGTACCATTTCTTGCCTACCAAAAATGACAAATACTGTTGGACAGGAGGGGAAATAAGTACACTAATGACCTGTTGATGAGTAGTGACCTAGTCTAACAATTCTAGAGGGGAATTTGAAGCTTTGCCCAAAGGATTATAAAATTGTCCATATCTTTAGACCTGAAAATACCACTATTAGCTATATATTCCAGAAAGATTAAATAAAAATTAAAAAGGACCCATAAGTACAAAAATTGTTTATATCAGCTCTTTTTGTGTTGGCAAAATGTTGGAAACATAGGGAATGCTCATCAATTGGGGAATAGCTGATGATGTTGTGGCATATGATGGTGATGGGATACTATTGTGCTATAAGAAATGAGGGGAGTGATTTCATAAAAAATCCATGGCAAGACCTTTACGAAGTGATACAAAGTCAAGTGAGAACTGGGAGATCATTGTACACAGTAACAACAATGTTGTAATCATGATCAATTGTGAAAGACTTGACTACTCTTATCAGTACAATGATCCAAGATAATTTCAAAGTCCTTATGATAAAAAAAATATTTTGCATCTCCATAGGGTGAACTGATTAACTCAGTGCAAATACAAGTAAAATTTTCTCCTTTTTTCATTTTTGGTTATATGGCCAATATGGAAATATGTTTTGCATGATTTAACATATATACTTAACATCATGTTGTTTACCTTCTCAGTGGGTGGGGGAATGAGTAGAAGAGAGGTAAAAAATTTGGAACTCAAAATTTTTAAAAAAAAGAAAATAATGTTAAAATAAAGAAATAATTTTTCAAAGAAAAAAATAAATGATCTCAATTTTGGATATGTTAAGTTTAAGATGTCTGTAGACCTTCCAGGTTCAGATATCTAATAAGCAGTCAGAGTTGTGAGATTGGAGGTTTAGAGAGATGTTAGGGCTGGACAAGTAAATCTGAGAGTCATTAGTATAGATATTATAATTGAAATTATGGGATCTGATGCAATTACCAAACTTAAAAAAAAGTATGGCAGGAAAAGAAAAGAGGGGCCAAGACAATGTATTGGGGTACCACCAAAGCTGTCAGACCTTATTTAAATCCAGTAATGGCTATGGAGGTGTAGTCAGTCAAGTAAGAAGAGAGAGAACAGTGTCATTAAAAGTCAGAGAAATGAGTATCTTGGAAAATAGGGTGATCTGGAAGTAATTAAACTGGAAGTTTTAAAGACTGTAAAGAGGTCAATGGTAAAGGTTAAAATAGGTCATTATATTTGACAATTAAGAGATCATTGGTAACTTTGGAGAGAGAAGAATCTGTTGAATAATGAGGATAGAAGTCAGACTACAGAGAGGTAAGAAGAGGGTACTAGGAAAAGAAGTTGTGGTACTAATTATAGATGACCTTCTCAAGGAAGTAAGCCACAAAAAAGGAGGTGAAATATGGGGCAGTAATTGGATGAATATCTATCAATTGAGTGAATGTTTTTTAAGGATAGGGATACATGGGCATATTTGTAGGCAGTAGGAAAGCAGCTAAGAGATAAGGAGAGGTTCAAAATAAATGATAATGATAGAAAGGACACTTTGCCAGTAATAATGTGATGAAATGGTATTATTTTAGCAGGAGGATGTGTTTTCCTTGGCCAGGAGAAGGACCACCACTTCTTTATTTGAAAGAAAGGTAAAAAAGAAAACAGTTTCAGAAGGCATCTGAACAATATGAAATGAAGGATAGCAGAGAAGAGACAACTCTCCACAGCCTATTTTTTTCACTGAGATTTGAAGGAAGGTTCTCAACTGAGAGAGTGAGGGTAGGAAGAGATGTGGAAGGTTTGAGAAGGGTTGAAAAGATTTCAAAAAGCTAATGTGTTAAGTAGGATAGTGAATATGTTATGGAGGCAAGGATTGCCTTTGAAATTAAGTGACATAATTGGATCTATTTATGCATAACATGCATTGGACCTATTTAACATGATTTCATGGTTTCTTTTTCAATTTCATTTACAACATTTGTATAGAAGTGAAATAAACACTGTGTAAAAGTCATCCAAAGCTGGGTTTCAGCAGAACAATTTCTTTGATAGGATGAAAGGACAAAGGACTTAAGAGAAGAGGACAGTATACAGTTGAACTGGTTCACAAAAGTTCAAGGTGGAGAAGAGAGTGTAGCCATTGAAGAGATGGTAGATTGGGGAGGAAAAGTTGAAGTGATTGGAAGTCACAGTGTAGAAAGTGAATGGGGTTTAAAATTTCAAGGCAGAGGGAGCAATGGAATGACAAGATTAGGATGCAATAAAGAATTTCAGAATTAATGAATATGGCTGTAGAACATTTGTCAGTGATGGCAAGACAAAGATATAACCAACTCTATGTTTAGTTGGGGTGAGGAAGAGGATTAGATTATTAGAAATGAGTAAATTAAAGAATTAGGGAGTTAAAAGTATTTGAAGCTGTGTTGATATGTAAATTGAAGTCACCCTAGTATGAGAGTGAAAGTTACTATGGAGAGAAAGATTACGATCCACACAATGAACTTATTGAGGGAGGATGGAGATTATTCCAGAAACCTGTAGACAACTTACCAGAATCTTGATTGGGTGATAAATATGAATTGAATGAACCTCAGAAAAGAAGATGATGTTGAGTGATGGTAGTAGGACAGCCTGCACAAGGAAGAATTCAACAGAGTAAATAAAACTAGTAAGTCAAGATTGTGAATAGAAGTACAACCAATGCTGTAAATGATAGCCAGAAAAGCTGTGTCATCAGGAGGCAGCCAGGTTTCAATAACTTCAAGAAGATGGAGGGAGCAAGAAAGAAAAGTATTTAAGATGACATCCAGCTTGTTTCCCGTGGATCAAGCATTCCAGAGAGCATAGTGGAAGGGTTGTGTAGCTTTAGAATGGGAAGTTGGTGGGAGGGATTAGGCTGAGGGTGATGAAAATAGAGTGTTCAGTGAAGGATAGAGATTGGATCTTAAACATTATTAGTTAGGTTTCATAATCACTTAGATGGAATGAGGATGATGGGATGAGAGAGAGACAGAGATAGAGAGAAGGACTGAGATATAGTGAGACAGAAAGAGACAAGGAAAGAGAGACAGAGATAGAGACAGAAAGACAAGAGGCAGAGAGACAGACTGAAAGACAGAGAGAGTCAGAGACAGACAGGCAAGCAGACAAACACATAGGGACAGAGACAGACAGAAAAAGTGACAGAGACAGGGTAATACAGACAGATGGAAAAAGAGACAGAGACAAGCCAAGGTATCAGAGACATGAGAGAGCATAACAAAAAGAAAAAAGTTAAAACAATGTAAGATACTTCACTATCCAAAGTTTCACACAATCCCAGCTGACTGAAGAGGACTCAGGACTGAAATTCTTATGAATTGAATTAAAAAAAAGTTTAAGCTACATGTAAACATCCCTTAATTTGGCATGAGGGAAGTATCTTCCCACCCTCACCTCCATTGGATGAAAGCAGATGAAGCCATACAGGAACTATTTTGTCATTATCTGAAGAGAACAAATCACATTGCATGTGTAAGCTATGTTGAAATCATAGCATGACATTCCAGCAGTGAGGCAGTCAAACTTTGGTAGATTCTAGACGCAGGAGGCAGGACTTTGAAGAGATGAGCATTTAAATCCTGTATAAGAAAGCATCTGGAGGGACTGGTATTAGGGTGGTGGTGTAAGTACTGAGTCCAGAAAGAATGTTACATTGACCAGATGATGACACCTATGAACTAGAGAAAGTTGGAACATCTGGAATTTCCAGAGGCATTAGTAGCAGTACTCATCATTTGGCAGTAATGTTTCCAGAGCATCAGTACTTGATGGCAGTATATGAATTCTGAACTGACACTCCAACAGCAAAGCAGGCAGGAAAGGTAGCTTCAAAACTTATAAGGACACAAACTCTTTCAGCTAGGCAGAGAGTTACATCTAAGGGGATCATAATGAGGAATATGTTAAGCAAGAAAAGGATTTTTTTCAACCAGCTGTCAGTTTACCCTCCAGCCACATATGCATCAAAATTCTAGATTCTTGACACCATCAATCTCCTTCTTTCTCCCATAAAAAAGACTGGGATTAGGCTTCACTCTTTCTTAGCTCTTAAGAACAAGTTAGATAAGATTCTGACTTCCTTTTATATAATCTTGCCCTTGATATTAACTTTGTTCTAAGCTACTAGCTATAAACATATTCCTATCAGGAATATATATAAGGGCTATGACTTAGTTTTCGCCCCCCCCCCCCAAAGATGGGTCACATAGACTCCAGTCCATCTCCATTTAATAGCTGCAGAAGAAAAATGCATGGAACATTCAGTAGTCTCAATATTTTCCACTTGGCCACTCCCCCACACCCCTTTCTCCCAGTAACTGGCAGTTATATTGCCAAAATGTTCTTGTTGAATGTGTGAGTCATTGCTCCCTAGGACTGTCCTCAGACTAAAAAGTGATTTTATACACAATTCATTCCTGTGTGTGTTACTAGGCATCATTGCCTTTGTCACTACTAAACTAAGCTGGATTTGATCTTATGGTGAAAGACAGTTTCCAAGGCTCCAAAATACATGGAAACCTCTTTATGATGCTGTATATGGATTACAAGCATGGGCTTTTTTAAAATAACAAAGTCCTTTTGCTACTTAAGTAACTAAGTGGATAGAATTCACATTCTATTGAATTTGATTCTATAGTGAACAGTATTAAAGCAAGGTTTTAGAGCACTAATCCTTTGAGTTTGGGGGCCAAGGGAAGGAAAGTTGCTTTTTCCCTTTTTTTCTGTTATTATTTTCCTACCAAAAAGTCCAGGAAGTCCCAGGCATCTCATTTAATGAAGGAGACTCTTCACCTCCCAAAGTTTTGTGAAGTTTTTTTGTTGTTGTTGTTATAGGCTTTTTTTTATGAAAGCATTAGAAAATATGGAATTTTAAAAGACCTAGTAAAGTTACACAAGGTATTTACCTGAATCAGGCAAAGAGTAACAATCAGTCTAGTGCTATGATAAGAGAGCTGAACTTGGATTCATGAGACCTCTGTTTGAATCATAACTTTAATAGATGTCTCTTGGTAATATATTCCTACAAATGAGATTCATTAGGTAACTTTGGCATAGGGGTAACCAAGTTCCCTCTGAAATAACACTAAGAACTGATTTTCCCTTCCTTTCTAGACATGTATGAAAAGGAATATATAACTAAAAGAAAGTGTTTTTTTTTCCTTTCCCTTTGTGTCTTGAAAATGTTGTACAAGTATAAGTGTACTGTATTAAATTTCCTGATTCTTGAGTTCAAGCTTAATTTATAAGTACATCTAAATTTTCTTATGATGACACCCCCAAAATTAAAATTAATAAAATGATAATAGTTAAGTAAGACATTATGTGATTTCTAGTGTTCTTTAATATAAGCAATGAAATTTCATTTTTATTTTGGCCAGTGAATGTAACACAAGAGGTTATGAAAAATACCTACAAAAACCTTATTTGTTAAATAAATAAGCATAGGAAATTTCATATTTACATGTGGCACATGGATAAGAATTTCAATTTCTCTATTTTTAAAGGTTAAGTGATCCTTCAAGTAAAGTATTGCACTGCCATTTCAAAAGAGAATAAATACAAAGCTTCCTTATATTAAAGCAACTCTTTTGAGAGCAACATGAAATATATATATATGCATAAATATACAAATGTACATATATACACAGATAATTTTCAAATTCATGTATTTTATTTAGCTCAATAGGTATGTGGACACATACATAGGTATTGTATATACAAATGTGTAGATATGTGTAAACCTACATGTATATATGTAAATATGTGTGTATACACACACACACCTTCATGCTGTTGTTTCATTATTTCACTTGTGTCTTATGCTTTGTGACCGCATTTGGGCTTTCTTTTTATGGCAAAAATACTGCAATGGTTTATCAGTTTCTTCTCAAGTTCATTTTATAGATGAAGAAACTAAGGCAAACTAGGTTAAGTGATTCTCCCAGAGTCTTACACAGTTAAGGAAGTGTCTGAGGCCAGATTTGAACTCACAAAGATGAGTCTTACTGATGACACGTCCAGCCCTCTATCTACTCTGCCACCTATCTGCTCTTTATCCCTTTTATTTATACACACATATGTATATAAGCACACACATGAACAAATACATATATACATGTAGATGTATTTATCAATATGTAATATAATCTCTCTATATGTATATCTACGTATGAATACAAATATGTCACTATGCATATACACACATATGTGTTCCTGTCAAATCTTTTACCAGAGTCATTGAAGTTTTGTTATTATTGTTACTTCTGCTATTTTTTTTTCTTGTTAACTCATACTATTAAGATTATGTTTTCTACACAGACCTAATAAGAGAGAAGTATAAGCTTAGTTATTCAGGGCATGCCCTTCCTGATGGTTAGGCTCTCTTTGAAAAATTTCAGCAAATCAATGATTACAACAAATAGAGATGGGTAATTTGAAAAGATATTACTATTCCTTAAAGGATTCAGTAACTAAGGGTTCAACACGGCTAAACAAACATTGAATTCATGTGGAGTCGGGACAATATCCTTACTAGCAATACCAACAAATTCATATTTTTCATACAATCCAATCCTATCTTAAGTAGAATCAGTTCACATAATGGATAGAAGGCTGCTTTGGAGCCAGAAAGGCCTTGTGCTAAAGTCTAATCTAAATGTTGTGCCTGAAATTCTATACCTTAAAATGTAAGCATCTCATTAACACTGTAATGACTTCCAAAGTAGGTTAACATCACTCAGACTGTGAAGATACCTGCTTGCCTTCAGAGGACCTTTCCTTTCTTCCTCTTCATTTTCAACTTTTCTCTCATTTCCAAAGGTTAATCCTGGTGATCACCACACGTTAGGGTCTATAGGATACATTTTCTACTTTCTATATAGGAAGATTTTCTATTTGAACTTGATTTTTAAATATAAAATAAAAGGATTATAGAATATAAATATCTTGAGGACTGGAGCTGTTTTATTTGTTTTTTTATTTCTCTCAAGACTTAGGACAGTGACATACATATAGTTGATACTTAATAAATGCATACTGAACTGATTTGAATGCAAATAAACCCATAAGCAATAACAAGAGAAAAGCTGGCATTAGCAAGTAATATTTGTAAGGACAAAGGTCATATAGTAGCAGAACAGAAGCAAATTGAGTAAGCTATTGAAAACCTGTGAAAAGTTATTGGAAGATCATATTAATATATATCTGGTACACAGAATGGAAAACATGAATGATATATCACTCTATTAAAGGCTACATAGAAAAAACATGGAATAGAGACCAGAAAAAATAAAGTTTATTAGAAATGTGATATTCCCCTAATCATCAAAAGGAAAGTAAAAGTCACATGGTTAAGGTAAGAAAAGAAGTCATTATGTACTCTATATAGTATGAGCAATAAAAACAATCAAAATGAATCAAAGTGAAAGACTTAGTAATTTTGATCAGGACAAGACTCATGATGTAAAATTCTATCCACCTTTAGTTAGAATGCTGATGGACTTAGTGCAAATTTTAAGTAATTTTCCTTTTTATTTTCTTGTTTTTTTTCAGAACATAGAAAATACAGAAATATGATTTGCATGACTTCATATATATATTAGGTATTGTGTTTCTTGCTTTCTCAATGAATGTGACAGAGGACAGAGGGAGAAAGAATTTGGAACTAACAAGAAAATTTAAATTAAAAAAATGGAGGAAATGGAAAATATCTGGATATTTGAAAATAGAACATATAGTCACAATAGGTCCAAGACAACAAAAAACTTAAATTTGATCAATCACAAGATAAATTTGGACAACATTAATATAATGAATGATAAAACTTCGAAAGTGGTGACAACTCTTAAGCTTCTCTAAAATGCTGAAAAGGAACAGGGTCAGGTAAGAACCATAATTTCTGGTCCAAATGCTACCAATGGCACATGAATTATTAATAAAGCACATTACCTACTTTTTTTCAGATTCAAATTTTCTTTTTTATTTTTTCTATTTATGATATGTTACTAACATGTGATATAAAGAATAAGTAATTTAGAATGTAGCATCTTTAGGGAAGAGAGTTTACTCACCTTGTGGTTCTATTTGGCCTTAAATTTGCTATCATCATAACTGAACTGAGTATGGACTCCAAGTTAAGGAGTCAAACCAAAATATTTTATGAATCACCCAATATATACAGATAAAATAAAGTTTTATGGCTTCATAAGAAATATTAGTTTCTCCATTTCATATAATCTTTTCTCAGTTATATTAAAATGTCATATGGACTTGATAAGTATAACAGATAGATAGATAGATAGATAGATAGATAGATAGATAGATAGATAGATAGATAGATAGACAGATAGAGATAGAACTTCAATTGAAAGGTTAAATTAAACCAACGCCAGAAGGCAACACTTTAAAACACTTCTGTCTCTTCTAAATCAGGCCCATTGAGAATAAATCTATCAAAGAGAAAACTTTGACTGAGTATGTAAAGAGACTTACCAAAATCTTCAAATAAAAGCTCAATGGAAAGAATAGGATAAAATAAATTAACACTTTTGTAATAATAATCTTATGTTATACATTTGTAACTCTTAAACTGACCATAGAAAATATGGAAACTATACTAAAATAAACCTGTTAAATATCGATAAAACAATAGGCCCATCAACATATGGCAGTAATGGAAAGATTAATACTTCTTCATCAAAAAGGAGGAAAAGGATTTATAAACACAAAGAAGTTTAAATACATGTAAATCCTTTTTGGAACAGGCAAAATTATGTATTCTATGGTCCAATTATTCTGGCCTCTTGCTATTGCTCACAAATGAAGCTCTACCTCCCAACTCTAGGTATTTTCAGGGGCTCTTCCCACTACTTGGACTATTCTTCCTTCTCACTTCTACCTCCTGCCTTTCTTCAAGGTTTAGATTAAATTGCACTTCTCTATCTCCATCTCTATCTCTAACATATTCATTGATTCCTGGTCATATTCATTCTGTTGGTCTACATATTTAAAACAAAACAAAACAGAACAGAACAAATGCTAAATTTCCAAAGAATAATAATGGGTGTAGCTCAGGGGAAACTGTAGGTTCTAAAGGAGCTCTCCTTTTCTCTTTAGGAAAGCTAGGTGGCACAGTGGAAAGAGTGCCAGACTGATAGTCAAGAAGATTCATCTTCCTGAGTTCAAATTTGACCTCAGACACTTGCTAGCTGTGTGACCATGGGCAAATCACTTACCACTATTTGCCTCAGTTTCCTCATCTTTAAAATGAACTAGAAAAGAAAATGGCAAATCACTCCAGTATTTTTGCCAAAAAACAAACAAACAAAACCTAAATGGGGTCACAAAGAGTAGAATATGACTGAAAAATTAAAAAAAATTCTCTTTGAGGTGAAAAGTAAACTTCAGAGAAGTAGTCACAGGCCAAATTATCTGATAAAAACTATACTGAAAGTTGTTGTTCATTACCTCAACTCTCTTTTTAGTATTATGATTAGTATAAACTATACCTGGAGTTTGGACATATCACCTACATCCTTTCATTCCTGCTACATATTTTCTCTTAAGGATTATCAGAGTCCATGCTTGTAAAGAATGTTACTATTAGCACATTGTAAATGTAAATTGTCAGTTGCTGATTCATGTACTCTCAGTTTTTGTTAAGGTTCAGGAAGCCTTTAGGGAGACCAAAACGGCCTGTAAAAAGCTATCTTCCTCTAAGAGCACTTTTCCCTGGCTCCTTTTCCTCAGATAGTTGGTGCATTTTCCAGCTGACAGGGTTGCTTTAAAACTCCACTTTTACCTAAGAAAGGCACTTTGTGATTGTTGACATGTAATCTAGGAAAGTGGCAAGATATCAAGATAAGGCACTTCCCAATGGTAAATTATCATCATCATCACAATTTATCTATTGTTGGGTGATGCACTTCTCAAGCCATATCTGAACTCTGCTCTTGCTTAATGTTCTCACTCTTCCTCCCTCTCTCTTTTTCCTTCTGTCTCTCTCCCTCCTTTCCACCCCCTCATCCTTTCTCACATTTAGGCTTTTCACATTCACAATAATCAATAATCATGAGGGTTCAATTGTGCAATTACTTACATTCCTTCATTGCACTCTTTATAGTGAGGCACAATTTTCTAATGGCATGTTGGTCTGCCTGTCATTTGATTCTTCCTAGACATTCTTGCATGGTTAATTCACTTACTGTTTTAAAAATCATCTGGACTTGGGACTTCTATGAGGAAAGATGGCAGAGTAAGTAGTAAATTTCCATAACTCTCCAATATTTACCTCCAAACAGCCATAAAATAGAGCCCCAAAATAAATCTTGGAACAGCAGAACCAGCAAAAAAGATGGAGTAAAACAAGCTTTGAGCCCAAGAAACTTGGAAGATACGCAGGAAATGTCTGTCTCACTTGAGTAAAAGGGGAGCACAGTCCAAGACAGAAAGTGTCACAGCAAGCCAGCAACAAGCCCCACCTCATCAAACCAGCAGTAGATCCTGAGCTCCAGGGTGGTGGAGAAGGCAAATTCCAACACCAGGACCCCACATGTGCCTCAGAATAGTCAGGGGATAGGGCAAACTCTAACTCTGAAAACTGCCACATACTTGAATATAGAACCTGGTAAACAGTTAGCCATCAATCGGTCCCTAAGTAAATAGGCAGTCTCCAGTGGCCAGACTGCCATGGGCTTCAGTGTATCCCTGGGGAAATGTAGAAATACACCACTAGCTTCTGTACACCACAGTTACTAGCACTAGAACCCTTGCTCAGCACCAGTTAAGCTGCTACACCATGATGGCATCCAGCAATACCAGCCAACCCTCACCTCACCAGCTCAGTGCATCACCAGAAAGAACGGTCCCTTGTGGGTCTCAGGGCAATATCAGTGCAGCACCAGGTGAACAGCCAGGACCTATAACCCCAAGCACAAGAAGCCTGAGACAGCGTCCTTTGCACCCCAGGAGCAGAGCTAAATTTAAAAGAAAGGATCAAGGCCAAAAGAGATGAGCAAAAAACAATAATAAAAGGAATCTGACCTTAGAAAGGTATTATGGTGACAGGGAAGATCAAGACATAAACTCAGAAGAGGACAACAATGTCAAAACACCTAGGGGCAAAACCTCAAAGAAAAATGGGAGGGGGTCTCAAGCCCTGAAAGAACTCATGAAAGAGCTCAAAAAGGAGCTTAAAAATCATATGAGAGAGGCAGAAGAAAAATTGGTAAAAGAAATGAGAGTGATGCAAGAGAATTATGAAAAGAAGAGTCATCAGCTTGGAAAAAGAAAACAACTGCTTAAAAAGTGGAAATGGTGAAATTGAAAAGGACGTATAAAAATCCACTAAAGAAGACAACTTCTTAAAAAGTACAATTGGTCAAATAGAAAAAAAAAGTTAAAAAAGCTAATTGAGGAAAACAATGGCTTGAAAAAGTGGAAGCTAATGACTCTATGAGATATCAAGAATAAGTCAAATTCAAAAGAATGAAAAATATAGAAGAAAATGAATAAAAAAAATTAGAAAAACATCTGACTGGTAAAATAGATCCAGGAGAGACAATATCAGAATCACCAGACTACTTGAAAGTCATAATCAGAAGGAAGACCCAGACAGCATCTTTTAGGAAGTTATCAAGGAAAACTGCCCTGATATCCTGGAAGCACAGGGCAAAATAGACATTGAAAGAATTAACCAATCACCTCAGGAAAGAGATGCCAAAATGAAAACTCCAAGGAATATTATAGCCAAATTACAGAACTAAGAGGTTAAGGAAAAAATACTGCAAGTGACCAGAAAGAAACAATTCAAATATCAGGGAGCCACAATCAGGATCATACAGGACTTAGCAGTGGAAACATTAAAAGGTCAGAAGTCATGGAAATTAAAGGAGCTAGGACTACAGCCAAGAATAACTTACCTGATGAAATTAAGCATAATACATCAAGTCAAAAAAAAAGTTATTCAATGAAATAGAAGGATTTCAAGTTTTCATAAGAAGACCAAAATTAAAACCAAATATTTGATCTTCAATATCAAGACCCAAGAGAAACATAAACAGATTAAAAAAAAAAGAAAACAAGGGTTTCTATAGAGCTAAACTGTTTACATTCCTATATGGGAAGATGATACCTGTAATTAAGAATTGTAACACTAATAGTATAGCTAGAAAGAATATACATAGATAGAGGATATGTGTATAAGGCAGATTTGAGGGGATGATATAAAAAAAATTAAGGGATTAGAAAAAGCAGTACACTGGGTACAGAAGGAAAAGAGAGAGAGAATGGGTTAATTATTTCACATGAAGAGGTGATGAAGACCCATTACAGTAGAGGGAAAGATAAGAGGGTAGGAGATGGACATCATTTGAACCTTACTCTCATTAGTAGTGGCTCAAAGATGGGATGATATACCCAATTAGTTGGAAGTAGAAATCTATCTTATCCAACAGGGAAGTAAGAGAGGAGGAGAATAAGTAAGGGGGAGGGAGGACTGACAGAATGAAGAAGAGTTTAGGGGATGTGGTAGACAGAAGCAAAACACTGGTGATGGAGGAAAGGGTGAAAGGAGAGAGAGGACAAACAAGAAGAAAAATGGGATGGAGGGAAATATATAGTTTGTAATCATAACTGTGAGTGGGAATGGGATAAACTCTCCCATAAAATGGAAGCAGATAGCAGAGTGGATCAAAAATCAGAATCCTACAATGTGTTGTTTGCAAGAAAACACAGAGTAAAGGTAAGGGGCTGAAGCAAAATCTATTATGCTTCAGCTCAAGTAAAAGAAAAAAAATAGAGGTAGTAATCTTGATCTCAGACACAACAAAAGCAAAATTAGACCTAAATAAAAGAGATAAAGAGCAAGGTACATCTTGCTAAAAATGTACCATAGACAATGAAGCAATATCAATACTAAATATATACACTCTGAGTGGCATAGCATCCAAATTGTTAAAAGAGATGTTAAGTGAGTTACAGGCATTATAAAATATAAAATAGATAATTTTTATTATATTAAAATCAAAAGCTTTTATACAAACAAAATCAATGCAACCAAGATTAGAAGGAAAGAAGAAAGCTGACAAACAATCTTTACGTTAAGTGTCTCTGATAAAGGCCTTATTTCTCAAATATATATAGAACTGAGTTAAATCTATAAGAATTCAAACCATTCCCCAAATGATAAATGGTCAAAGGAAATGAACAGGCAGTTTTTGGAAGAAGAAATCAAAGCTGTCTATAGGCATATGAAGAAGTGCTCTAAAAACTCCTGATTAGAGAAATGCAAATTTAAAAAAAAAAACTCTGAGGTATCACCTCACTCCTATCAGATTGGCTAATATGACAAAAAAAAGGAAAATTATAAATATTAGAGAGGATATGGAAAAATTGGGACACTAATACACTGTTGATAGAATTGGGAACTGTTCCAACCATTCTGGAAAGCAATTTGGAATTATGCCCAAAGGGAAATCAAACTGTGCATACCCTTAATAACACTACTAGATCTGTATCCCAAAGAGATCATTAAAAAGAGGGATAAGACCTATATGTACAAAATCATTTATAACAGCCCTTTTTTGTGGTGGCAAAATATTGGAAATTGTGGGGATATCCATCAATTGGGGAATGACTGAAGAGCCTTTAGTATATAAATGTAATGGAATACTATTGAACAATAAGAAATGAAGGCAGATTTCAGAGAAACATTGAAAGGCTTTTATGAACTGATGCAAAATGAAACGAGCAGAATCAGAAAAACATTGTACACAGTATCAGCAACATTGTGTGATGATCAATTATGAATGACTCAGCTCTTCTCGGCAACACAATGATCTAAGACAAGTACAAAGACCTCACAAAGAAAAATACTATCCACATCAGGATAAAGAACTGATGGACTCTGAATACAGATTGAAGAATATTTCTGTCACTTATTTTATTCTTTTTTTTTCTTTTGATATGTTGCTTCTTTCACAACTGTGCCTAATATGGAAATATGTTTTATATGATAGCACATGTATAACTATAACAAATTGCCTGCCATTTTCAGGTGAAGGGAAGGGAGGGATGGAGGGAGAAAAATTTGGAACTCAAAATCTTGTAAAAAAGAATGCTAAAAATTATTTTGACATGTAATTGACAAAAAATAAAATACTAATAAAATCAAATATTATTTTGACTTCCTCTTTCATATCACTTTATTTGATTTCTTGACTGGTAAAAAAAAATAATTCTCATCACAAGGCTTTCACTACTAGTACCTCTACCATTTTGCTAGTGAAGAAAACTACGTTACTGAGACATCTCATCACACTCAGGGTGAAAAATGGCTGCAGATTTTTCAACAGATTTTTCAATCATTCCCTCATTTACCAGCATGCAGACCTGTTTGACAGAGGTATAGTGAGATTAGGCCTTGGCTGTCTGAATTCTTATGCTTCAATGACATGTGTAACTGATATTGTTTTCCATATGATATTAAATTCTTTTTCTACAAGTTTACAAATCATATGCAATGTTAAGTAAGTCTGATATTAACATAACTAGGATGAATTTTAAGAAACATTTATCTATCTGATTTTTTTTCAAATTATTGCTATATTAGGTCTTTAGATTGATATGGTCATCCAGCATAGAAACTCACAATTTGCATCAGATCCAGACAGAGGTGATGGTATTTATTATCATTTATTGACCACTCACTGTGGAACTATATATTGTTAGAAAGTCCCAAGACTGTTCCCCAACACTGAAGTCAAGAGGACATAAGTTCAAATATGGCCTCAGCCACTTACTAACTGTGTGACCATAAGCAAGTCACTTAACCCCAATTGCCTCCAAAAAAAATTAAAAAGATCCAGGAATATCAAGGAGATATTTATACAACATGTACAAATTATAATGCTGTTGAATAATTGAGTCTTGAGTAATTCATTCTTCTCCTTTGGAAGTGGTATGTAACCTACTAAGGCTGAGATCTCAGCCCATGTTAAATCACACATACTAAGGGTTAAAAATAAAGGTTCTGATGATGACTCGTTTGTACTGTTTCCCTAACTGCAGAAAAGAATGAGTTACTTATTGTTGTTCCTTTGATTTATACAATGTTTTTGCCCTCTTCATAGGAAGTGCTCCTTTAAGCAGAAGTATTTTTAATGCAATAAGCAAAGACAGTTACACCAGAGATTGTTTTCTTAACCCTTGCCTTACATGTCTTTCTGTCTGTGGGAAGATACCCTGATTTCTCTGCCACTTGACTTCCATCATGCCAGGCAGTTCATCTCTGTGATAAACAACAGCTTAAAGTACTTCAATAAAAGAGCTAAAAAGGTATCATATTCTATGTAATAAAGTGCAAGCACTTAATATTATGTAGTTAAAAAGTACTTATTAGTCTGAATAAAATTCACACTCATCTAAGAGCTACTAAATATTTCATAAAAATACAAAAATACTTAAGTACAATAGAATACATAGTTAAGAATCAGAATTCATTTATTTTGGTTTTTTTTTGTCTTTAGATATGTACTTATTGTTCATCTTTTGTTCTTGAACAAGACCAATGACATCATAGGGTGATGTCTTAACTTGTGTGAATTGGATTTAAGTGAGGCAGAGATATACATAGTTTTAAGCCTTACTCTCTCTTCCAGAGGCATCAAAGCCTAGTGTCAAAACAAAGTTAAAATGACTGGTGATGGCCTGGGATCTATGAAAATTTTACTTTTCCTAGCAAGTGCTCCTTATTCCAAATACTGCAGCATATTTGCCCTGGGGTCATACAGATACCAGTTAAGCACTTTGGCTTCCCTTTGTTTATCATACATTCTTCCTGATAGAATGGCCCACTTTCTTTTCTGATCATATGTATCTTTGATGATGACCTTTATCTTGCTCCTGCATAATTCTTAACTGATAATATATCATAGTCTAGGCACGTGCACCACAGTTTCATAAACTGATCATTTATTTTTTTCAGAAATTCTGTTAAATTCCATTTGTTCATTTCTATATATTGACAATAAAAGGTGCCTAACATATTGGATGAATCTGCTGTGTTGTGTGTAAATAAGCACATGGATAAAAAAATCATTCTAGAAAAGGTAGGAAGACAGATTGGAGACTGTTTAGGTTTTAAAATTCTAACATGAAGAGTTTGTATTTAATTCTATAGGAAATAGGAAGTAATTGAAAATTCTTAGACCACTGAATGAATGACCTGATCATATCTGTGCTTTAGAAATACTAGGTCAGCTGAAATAATTTTTCTTTTTTTCCTCCCTTTTTTTTCTTTCCTTCCTTTTTTCCTCTCTTCTTCCCACCCTCCCTCCCTCCTTTCCTTTCTATAGCCATACCCTTGTATATTTGTCTTCTTCCCCCTCCACACACAAAAGCATACCTGCTGATTGATAATATTTTTCTATGTGTAGATTTATATGATTCCTCAATGAATTTCTTTTTTACCATTTGCACAGCTGATACATTTCAGTATCAGGTAGAAGTAACACGAACTAGACCACATAATATTTTATATGAAAAGCATCTGGAAGTTTTAGTGAATTGCAAGAGCAATGAGTAAACAGGGAAGCTAAAAAGATAACTCAATTTTAGATTATGTCAAGAGAGATAGAATGTCTAGTTACCTGATGACCCTGACCTAGTTAATATAACTGGATGATTGCATTCAGTAATGAATGCCATATTTTAGAAAGGATTTTGACCACCTGGATTGTCTAGATGATGAACAGGATGAAGCGACTTAGAGCTTCTACCATACAAGTATCAGTTGAAGAGACTGACTGTTTAGCCTAGAGAAGTGAATAGCTGGAGATGTGGATGGTTATTATGATGGTATTCAAGTAGGTCTCTGAGTAATTCATTTCAGGTATATATTAGACTATATGGTCTTTGGCATTTCCTCTCACTCTCAGATGCTATGATTCTGAGGGGATAAATATATCCTTACTCTCAAATAATATATGTAGCACCTAAGGTATCCTCTCGCATGTGTGAGACCACAGAAAATCTATTTCAGATGTAAGGTAATCTGTGGGTCTTAAATAACTTCAAAACATAATTCATAAGTTTCCATTCATATATTTATTTTTACTATCAAGTCAGAAGGCACATTGATTAAAAACAAAAGACTTTTAATAGCAACAACAAAAGCATAGTAAATATATAAGAAAAAAATTCCGTGCACACATATTGTATATTTCACCACAGGGTGCCAGAGTACACACAAAGTGAGTACATACAAAGAAAACACATGCAAATACTGATGGAGAGCACATGTGTGTATGTATAAACACACAAACACATGCAACTTTTTAGGGTCATCTACTGGCTCTCTATTCCTTTCTGCTGAAGTATGGTGGCTAAAGATCTTGTTGTCCCTGACAGAATCCAATAGCTCTTTAATCCATAGGCAGAGTTATGAGAGACCATTCTTAGCTAATGGAAGATGGACTAAAATGAGCCAGAGTGTCTCAGGCTGGGATTAGATACTTTCCTGTGACCACGTCTAGTGCTGATTAGAAATCTATTGTCCCAGATACCTATCTACATTAAGATAGATAATTTAATTATATATCCCATTTAATTCAAGGGTACAATCCACCCCCCCCAAAAAAAAAAACCTCACACAAGAGATACTTTGATACTGGGATGATGAAGACTAATTTAGTACCAAAATCATAAAGTTAATTGACAACAAAATCTAACTAAATGTGACAAGTTTATTACCTGTCTCCATACTGGTCTTCATTTTTCCCTTTATTATTTATTTTAGTCAATGTACAAGAATAATAATACAAACAACTTTTGTACCAAATACTTGCCAGAATAAAAACATTTTTGTCTGTTATCATCTAGACTGGATATGATGTGAAGTTTTTTTTAAATTCACCAAATAGTTGTGCACACAAATCTTTATGTGGACTGCCCTTTGTTCTGACAGAAGAATACATTTTAACATCAGTTAGTCAACAAATTACGTAACCATTTTCTTTTCTTTTAGCAGGCATAACTTGTCATTTGTGGAGATAGAATTTCCTTTTAGCTCTACAGATGTTGATTATTTTCTAAAGTTGATGTATTGAAATGGAATAAAATGTTTCCTCTAGAGCCTCCTAAGTGTTTTTCCCCAAAATATCAATTGCTCTAAGAGTACCATTTACTCTGGATGAGTTTGTGTTAATTGTGCATTACTCTCTGGTACTTCCCCTAATGTTATTACTTACATCTGAAACACTGTTCTGGGATAGGTGGTAGAGGAAAAAGAAAAGATAGGAGAAGAGGGGAATTTGAATATTTTAAAATGGGAGAACAGATATACTTATGAAAACTTACATAATAAAACAAATTACAATGGAAATTCAAGTCAATATTCTGTTATTTAAATATATTACAACCAAATTCATATCATTCAACATATGTAATGAAATATGATAAAGATATTAAAATATGACACCCCCCATCAATTAAATAAGATCTCATTTTGTTCTCACTCATGTTTTCAGGCCTATAAGGTAGTAATAATTTCAAGTAAAAGGGAAAGTAGTAGACTGGAGGAGATAATTTTTTTTTTAGTTTTTATTGTTCAGTTATTTCATTTGTGTCCAACTCTTTGTGACCTGATTTGCAGTTTTCCTGGCAAAGGTACTGGACTGGTTTGCCATTTCCTTCTACAGATCATTTTACACACGAATAAACAGAGTTAAACAGGGTTATGTGACTTACCCAGGGTCACATAGCTAGTAAGTGAGGTAAGATTTGAAATCAGGAAGATGAGTCTTCTTGATTTCAAGTCCTGTGCTCTATCCACTGTGCAACCTAGTTGCCCTGAAAATAATTTAGGGTGTCTGAAAGCTATGTGCTTAGCTACTGCCAATACATTGAAGGAAAATGGTAATTCCCCCATTGACTGGGTTTTACTTTTAGCTATTTCTAAAGATTTTTGCATAGCATAGTATTTACACAAATGTTTTTGAATGGCCACAATTCAAGTCAATCGTATGGTGATTTAGGTGTTATTTTGGTATGAAACGATTGAACTCCTACATTCATCAATTTGGGTCAACAAAATATTTTTAGTCACAGGAGAGGAAGAACATTTAAAATATAGAAAAAATCTATATACTACCAAAAAAACCAGCAGCAAGAAATAAAAAGAGAAATAATTTTTAAAACAAATATAGACAATTTAAAAGACTTGGGGGTCTACCTGCCAAGACACACCCAGGGATTATATGAACACAAGCACAAAGCACAGTTCACACAAATAGAGATCTAAACAATTTGAGAAATTTGAATTGCTCATGGGCCAGCTAAGCCAATGTAATAATAATGACAATTTTACCTAAGTTAATTTATTACTTAGTGCCATACCAATCAAACTACCATAGATATCATTTTGTAGAAATAAAAAAAAATCACCAACTTCTCTGGAAGAATGAAACAAGAATACAAGGGAATTGATTAAAAAAAAAAAACATGAAGGAATGTGGCCAAGCAATCCTACTTTCCTGTAGGGTTTTCTATTACCAATTGAGTATGTGTATATATGTGTGTGTGTGTGTGTGTGTGTGTGTGTGTGTGTGTGTGTGTGTGTATATATACATATATATGTATGTGTATATATATACATATATATATGTATGTACATGTTTGTGTGTGTATATTCACTCTTAATCAATTTAGGTGTGAGTGAGCTTCAAGTGTTACCTCCTCCCACATATTCCCTCCATTGTAAAAGCTGTTCTTTGTGTACTTTTGAGTGAGGCAATTGGGACTGGATTAGGACCCTTGGGACTAGAAGTGATACTGTTCCTCAAAACTTATCCTCCCTCTTGACCGAAAATGCTCATTTCTGCCCTTGAACTGTGACCCAGGAATGGGTATATGCAATGAGATTGCCAAACAGCAGCTGGTCCTGTTTTCAATGCTAGCACAGGGATCCTTGTAATATCTTTTTGAGCAGTTGCCAAGTCTCATTACCTTCTACAGCTTGAAAGCTCCTAAAGATGCTCCTTCTGTCACATCCCTGGTGTTTCATCCGTGTCGGCTCTTGGCCAGGCTTCTCCTCTATGTGACATATCTTTCTTTCTTACCTTTCATGGTGTCTTGGCCTGGAAGATTGTCTCACTCTGACCCTTTGTGGGCTCTACCACTCCAGAATCAATTTGGAGCATTATTTTAAAATTGCTTAGAAGGCAACGTTGGGAAATCTCAGCTGAGTGCTTTCTCTATTCTGCCCTCTTGGCTCTATCCCTAGAAGTCTCTGAATCAGTAGATTGAGCCTACATACTGATATTCCCTACACTACTGAGATTGACAGTATGAGAAGAGGGTAAACTTCCTTTTTTAAAACTTCTGTACTTGAGATGCCAGTGGAACATTGTTTGGGACCAGATTCCAGTTGGTCTAGTGATTCAGACTCAGGTACCACTACAAAATGAGATACTCATAAATCACATCACATTTAGTTGCAGGAGTTAACTCAGTAATATTATGGGAAGGATATGAAATAAGGATACAATATTGGTTGATTCAGTTGGTTGCAGTTTCACAACTTCGTGGCAGTTAAGAAGTTGTGTGGACTCACATGGCAGCAAGGATTCTATTAAGCCTAGAGAACACCAACTCCTAATTCATTTGATTTAATCATCATCATCACCACCCCCAACTGCACCACCACCATCATCATCATCATCCTTTTTTATTAGGTAGTAGACAGAGCAATGGATGGAGCACTGGGCCTGGGTTCAGGAAGAGCTTACATCTGTCTTCAGACACTTATGAGTTGTGTGACATTGGTTAAGTCAGCTAATCTCTCCTTGTCTAAGTTTCCTCAACTGTACAATTGTGATAACAATAGTATCTACCTTCCACTTTTGTTGTAAGAATCAAATGAGACAAAAATTTTGAAGTGTTTAGCACAGTTTCTGGAACATATTATGCATTATATTAGTTATTATTATTATTATTATTAATCATTATTCCTTAGGCCACTAGAAGTTGTGCCAATTGTTCAGGTTTATTCTTTTGGAGTCATTATCTTAAGAGTCATTTCATTGATTTTTTTGGGGGGGGAGTGGAAGTGTCTGGGGACAACAACTATCCTAGTCTACACAGAGAGAAATATTCAGTTTTAGTAAATATTGCCACAGTCCTTCTGCTTTGCAAGGTTTAAAATTTTGAGTCATTCTTAATAATGTCTTTCATATCCATTTACCTTTTTTTTATTCATACAGCCTATTCACTAGGTCATGGCCTTCATTATTTTTCTCCAAACTGTTAACATTCCATATTGTCTCCCTGTTTTCAATCCTTTCCTTCTTTAAGACATCTCAAGATTTCTTGGAATATTTGGATGTGGGTACACAGGAATCTCACACAACTTAGTTTTTTTTTTTAATGTAATAATGACAGAGGGCAAAACAAGTAACAGAGAACATAAGTGTGACACAGCCATGTAAAAACAATGCCAGGAAAACTAAAGCTCAGATTGAGATGTGGCCTGGGATGGGATGATTTAGCAACAGATAACAAATAGATATCTTGTTTAGCTACGTTGGGACAAAAAGTAAAATCAAAGAAGGGGCAAGACTTTTGCTTAGGTAGAATGGGATAATGATGATTGGAAGCAATGAGAAGACAGAATTGCTCAATTCTTATATTGATCCATTTGTTTTTCATTATTGGTGTGCTGTTGATGATGTTGTTTTCCTGCTAAGAATGACTTCTGTTTCACAAAAGACAAAACAAAAGTAATTATAGGGATTTGATACTTCAGGTAAATAAAAAGATAGTAAAAAATAACTAAGGTACCATTAATTCAAGTCATTTGGCCCAGATGGACTACAATTTTGAGTCCTGAAAGAACTAGTTGAGTGGATGGCCAAGTCACTGTCACTCATATTTGAAAAATCAGGAAACTGGAAGAGGTATCACAAGATCAAAGAGATACATGCTATCTTGATTTTTAATGAGGGATAGAGAGAGAGAGAGACAGGATTGCTTATTTAGTGAATGCGGGACGTGCTGTAGAGATAGCTTGCCAAGATTTTAACAAAATTTTTTGATGAAATATCTCCTGCTATTCTTAATAATTTAGTGAATGCATCTCAAGTGCAATGAGAGGATTTCTAATAATACAATGTAATACAAAAAGTATTCATTAATCACTTTCTCCATACAAAGCATTGATCTAAGCGATTGGGAATATACAAAGCTTAGAAAATACCCAGTGCCTACCCTCCAGAAGCTTATGTTTTAATAAAAAAGGAAAACAAAACTAAATAAAATAGTAAAGTTTTTTTTTCTTCCAGTGCAACTGCTATGGGGCAATAAGTCAATATAATTTTGTATATCTTCTTGAACTTATTTAGGTATTTAAGAATATCTAGAGGTGCATTGTGATATATGAAATGTATAGCAATAATCATCCCAATTCTTCCTTAGAATTATTTGTTGTGTACATATTTTTATGAGTACAAAAGTGTATGAAATAGTTTTTCTTCCTTCTTTCTTGCTTTCATCCATTCTACATATTGAATCTATTGACAATCCTTGTTTCTTTCTATACATTTCTTGTTGTTGTTTTTCAGTCTTTTTTTCAGTCATGTCCAACTATTCATGACCCCATTAGGGGATTTCATGGCAAAGATACAGGAGTAGCTTGCCACTTTTTTCTCCAGATTATTTTCAGATGAGAAAACTGAGGCAAACAGGATTAAGTGACTTGTCCAGAGTTACAGAGGAAGTAAGTGTCTGAGGTCAGATTTGAACTGAGGAAAATTAGTCTTCTGGGCCACAGGCCTAGCACTTTATCCATTGTGCCATCTAGCTGCCTCCATTTCATACTTTTCATGTATGTCCCTTGACACATATAGCTTGACAAACACAGCCACTACTGTAGCTGCGTCCTTTGTCATCTCTCTGCTGAACTTTTTCAATAGCCATGTAACTTATTTTTCAATTTACAGTCTTTCTTCACTACAATATATCCTCTATTCTTCAAGACGACTTTTCTAAAGTTTAGGTTGGACCATGTCACTCCTCTGATCAGTGAATTGTAATGGTATGCTATTACCTCCAGAATCAAAAATAATCCCTCTGTGACATTTAAAGCTCTTCATAATAGGAACCTTCCCTACTCTCCAAATTTCGTATAATTTACTTTCCTCTATGCTCTCCTTGACCCAACTACTCTTTGGTTTTCAGTTATGGCTTTCTATCTCCTATCTTCTTATCTTTTCACTGGCAAACAATGAAAATTCATTGTCCTAGTCTCTTCCTTTTAGGTTTTTTTATTTCTGGGAATCCTTCAAGGCAATTCAAATTCCATCTTTCTTGTGGGGTGTTTCCCTATCCTTACCTGTCTCCCTTTCTCAGCTTACCTTTCATTTGTTCTGCATACATCTTGGGTGTACCTTCATTATCCACTAGAATTTGAGTTTCTTGTGGGCAGGGTTGTTTTTGCTTTTTTCATATCCCCAAATGCCTGACAAACAAAAACAGTTAATAAATATCTCTTGACTGTCTGGAATAAAGGCAACAAGGAAACAACACTTGTTAAGCCCCTATTATGTGTCAGGCACTGTGCTAAATGCTTTCCAAATATTATCTTGCTCGTTCCCCACATCTATCCTGGAAGGTATGTGTGATAATTATCTCCATTTTACAGTTAAGAAAACTGAGGCAGACAGAGGTTAGTGATTTACTCAAGGTCACACAGTAAGTGGCAATTCTGATTTGAACTCAGCTTTTCTGGACTCCAGACACAACACTTTGTCCCTTGCATCACTTAGCAACATTAGAAAACTAGGAGAAAAACAAAAAAAGGTTGCTAAGTTGTAATAATCTTATGTGTACAATACAAAGTTGAACCTACAGATATCCTCACTTACTTTCTATTCTTTTTCCATATCTCTTAGTGTTTTTGCATGACTGGATTGGGGATAAAGTTGCTGCATTCCCAGAGAAGTTGCCTTACTTAATTTTATTAAGAAATGAGACCAAAAAATTGGAGTTATAAATTTTTAGTATTATAATTAATGTCCATAAGTTGTACAAACTATTTCAAGCTCTGAATACTTCTTAAAAGACATAATTCATCATGGAATAAATTATAATTATGAGATAATGAAACCTGGGGGAGAAAAAAACAAAAATCTTGATGCATAGTTTGACTCATTTTATTGGTCACTGATATTCACATACATTAAATACTTAGCATAGTAGAAAAGGGAAAAAATATCCAAAAGTCTACTGTTGAAAATAACATAATTATAAATGTCTTAACAGATCTCAAACTTTATTGTGTGTATACATACATATATGCATACATACATACATATATATGAAACTTTTATTTAACCAATCCACATGATGCTATGGAAAGGGTCTTAGATTTTAGTCAAAGGAGAATGAGTCCAAATCCTGGCCTTATTAGCAAAATGAATGTGTTAGACTAGATGACCTGAAAGGTTCTGTCAACCCTAAATCTACAATTATACGTTCTCATTTATTTCAGAGTGGAGAGTTTTCTATCTCAGTTGTGTTTGAGTATAATGGAACCAAATGTATCCTAGAGATATGATTGTCAAGGCTAGGTGAAACAATGCATATACTTTATGAAGTAGGTGATATTCTGAAATAGAACAAGAAATTAGGTCCTTGAAACAGTGTTTCATGGGCTTCCTCTTAAGCCCATAATGATTAAGATAAATGGATGTGGAGGTAAGGAGGTGGGCAAGGCAGAATATATTTTTAAAGGGAATTTGGACATTGAGAACTTGTTTTTGGGACTGACATTGTGCTCTTATGGGAAAATCTTAATTTCCAATCTGGATGAAATTTAAAAGTTGCTTTCATTTGAATAAACAAAAGTTTTGAGAAAAGAGATTCCTTTACCTACATTACAAAGATGATTAATTGATTCAACATTGTGTTTATATTTAGCTGTTGTGACCCAGTCTGTGACACTACATAAGCATATTATTAATGATGACGGTTAATAAGATGAAAGTGACATATCTGATAGTATTTGATCTGTAACAAGAGATACATAAATGATTTTAATAACTGTTAGCTATTTGTACTTCCAATTTGCATAATTCATTTTTGTAATTCAGAATTCACTTAGCTGAAACATGTTGCTTGTTAAGTATTATTCAAGCAAAGAATAGATAGAACAGAATAGCAAAGGCTTTACTTGATCATAACCTAATTACTTGGCCACTAAAACTACATTTGAATATGCAAAGTGTAATGAAAAGCTAAGGCAATTATTTCAACAATTAAAGCAAAATCATGTGATATAATTATCTAGGTATTGCATCACGAAGCATATTAAAGCCACTTTTAGAAAGCTTATGTCAGTAAAAAACATACGTGTACCCAGGGACACAATGGACTACCAGTGATTCAGCTATGATATAGAGGTCATGTTCAAAAAACCTGCAAAGATATGTGTCTTTGAAAAAGAAAAGATCAGAATAAATCTTCCACCATAATTTTAACTGTATTTTTAATGTTGTACACAAATGTTCCAGATTTGAGTTTTCTTTAGTGTAAAAAAAGCTACTTTTTCTCTCTCAATTAATGCATATTGGCAACTTCTGCCAACATCAGAGAGCACTGAGGGGTTGAGTGACTTTTTTAATATAGGAATGCCACTGTGTGTCACAAGTAGGACCTTTGATCTTAAATCTACCTAACTGAGATCTAAGCTTTATTTTCAGGGTTGCCTCTTTTTATCAAACCCAATTGGAGTGAGCTATGTTTAATATTTTTTAAATCAATACTCAGATTCTGAGTGAGTAAAGAACCTAAAGTAAAAGTAAACTTATAGTAAAGATTCTGTTGAGTAAAGAGCTACAAGTTGGGCAAAACAAGCTCCATGTATGGACTATGATATATAAGCACCTAAATGGTGCAGTAGTGGGCAGGGTGTTTGGATTTGGAGTCAGGAAATCCTTACTTCAATCCATCACCACAAAGTTACTAGCTATACAACTCTGGACAAGTGATGAATTGCTGTCTATCTCATTTTCCTCATTTATAAATTAGGGATAGTACTCCTTAATAACACCTACAAGATAAAATGAGATAATAGTTACAAAGCGTTTGGCATATCTAACACTCTTATATAAATGCTAGTTATTGAGTAATTATTTCTACTATGTTTAAAATTATATTTTGCTCCTGGAAGGTAAAATCTGTATCTTTCAAGCAAAGTGTGCATCCACTAAATAGCATATTTTAAGAGGTTCTGGGAACGGCCCTTACCAAACATGTTTTCCCCACTGCCTGATGTCAAGAGATTGGCATTATGCCCAGACAAAGGATCAACATGTGCCAGTTATTAGGAAATTCTCTGGGTGTGAAGGATAAAACTCACTCAGAAGAGAAGAATCAATGCCTATCCAAGGAACCATAAACTGAAAGCCACAACAGATCTGTTGCCAAAGTAACTACAGGATACCAAGATTCAATGTAGTGAGCGAACCAGTTTCTGATCTAATAAGTCAAAGCTAAGCAAATCTAATAAGAATTTGGAAACGAGGATTCAGGTAGTATTATGGAGGAGACAATTTGCTGGACTCAAATTGTTAACCTGAAATTTAGGTCTTTTTATTAAAGCAGTGTGAGTATGACTGCTATGGTATAGACAATAAACCAATGAACTGAGTCCCCATCTAATACAATATATTTATAGACCACACTAGAGGCACAAAAAGCCAATAGCAAAAAACAGTTAATTAAGATATGAAATAACAATTACAAGAAAGATTGGAATAAAGCAGCAAAAGATTTTATGGTTCCACACATAAAGGGGTGTACCCTCCTAAATTTCTAGGGGAGTTATAATTTAATACTATTTTGATCTTTTTTATTTTATTTCCTTACCATAGTAGAGGGGAATCTATTACTTTAGAAATCATAGTTATGAGTAACTGATTAGAACACTGAGACATTTGCTTCTTGGAGTATATTTCTCAGAACTCCACAGTTTGGAAGAATGTTGAAGGAAGGCTAAGAACTCAAACTTTGCTTATGGAGTCATCATGGTCTATACAAAAATGAGGTTTGGGGGAATTCTGGCCATATTATTCCACATTTTCACCTCCTCTTTCTCCATCTTGATTCCAATGTGGAATTTTACTTTGCCTGTTCATATCACAACTCACCCACCACTTCAACATGGCTGGCATTCTACTTTAAAAAAAAAATCCGTCTTACAGCTCATGTTGTGCAAATTAGAATTCTCACCTGCTGATGCCACCATGATGCAGACTAAAGCATAACATAAGCCTTGTAGGAAACATTGTAATAATAATCTCTCCCTTGGAGCAATGGTCTCCCATATTCAAACAGTGTGAAACCTGAAGTCCTATGTGCAAGCTACTTATGGTTGTATACTCCATTCTTAGCAGAGCCAGCCAAATTTTCTTCTGATTTTGTCTCACTACTAAGGCATAGGGTTATACAAATGGAATTTTAGGGAAATATACATATACATTTCTTTATAGCATGGAGAGAACCACCTCTGCTACTTGCAGTACTGCAGAAGTAACCAACAGGGCTTGTGGTTGTTTGTACTGCTGTTCTTTCAGGTATATTTAAAATTGCCTTAGAATGGTGATACTAACTAACTAACTAAGTACTGGTTAGTTGCTACTAACTAACTAATTAACTCCCTCAGCCTCCTAAACCTTCTGATTAGAAGGCCAGAGGGAAGGATACCAAAGGCCTTCCATTGCCTTCCTTTATAGAAGGCAGAAATTTTACTCTCTGCTTACTCTACTTTGTACCAGCTGCCCTACCTGGTTTCCACAGAATGAAATACCCCTCAGCCAGATAACCCCTAGTGGTCCATCACTTCCCCCTCTGCTTTCCTATCTCCCTTTGTATTGTATCCCCTCTTTAGATTTTAACCTTCTTGAGAATAGAGACTATCTTTCTTTTCTTAATTGTATTCCCAGTGCTTAACACAGTGACTGGCACATACTAAGCATTTTATAAATATTATTGTATTGAATGGAAAGGCTATGAATTTATAAATAGACTGGTAAATTTAAAGACAAGTCTTAATGGTAAAATGGATATTGGTGATCTCATTTGTTTGGTGTGTTGACCCAAAGTCAGGTCTATTAGGAAGGAATCATTAGTCTACTCCAGGTAATGTGTGCATGTGTGTGTGTGTGTGTGTGTGTGTGTGTGTGTGGTTATTTGTGTACATATACATATATGAGCACACGTACATACATATATATGTACATATATACAAATATATTTATATATGCATATACACACATACACACACATATATATAACATGTGTTAGTGAGATGGACAGATAGATATAGATATAGATGATGTAGATATATAGATATAAATATAAACAGATAGATAGATCTATTGTTGTTTTATTCAGTCATTTCAGTTGTGTATGACTCTTCATGACCTCATTTGGGGTTTTATTGGTAAAGATACTAAAGTGGTTTTTCATTTACTTCTCCAACTCATTTTACAGATGAGGAAACAGAGGCAAACACCATTAACTGGCTTGCCCAAAGTCACACAGCTAGTGTTTGTGGCCAGACATACATGCATATATTGTATATGTGTGTAAAATATACATATATGTATATATATATATAGAGAGACAGACAGACAGACAGACAGAGACAGAGACAGAAAGACAGAGAGAGAAAAAGACTGACATCTCTATCTATGTGATGGAATTATGAAATTATGAGATGCTCTAAATGACTTCTCTGAATCTACTCTGTGGTAAGTTTGTTATTTTTAGATATAGATATAGATATTATAGATCAATTTATCTGATGCTACTCTGTGGTAGATATATATAACAAGCCTACCACAGAATAGACTGAGAAAAGCCAATTTGGGCATTTCATAATTTTACCACTATAGGAGAAACTCAGTTTTGCAGTAACCCAAGTGAAGGGTTTATGAGGGTCTAAAATAAACTTGGGTTTGAAGGATGGAGAAGAGAGTACAAATTTCATCCCTGTCCTAATGAAACCTATTCTAATAAACCTTGCTTATAGTTCTAAAAGAAAAACCCTGATAATCAGGACCTCTAAATTCAGGATCCCATAGTAAGTAGATACATCTCATGAAGACAAAAGGATAGAGGAAATAATTAGGGTGTTCAATGCCATGCAATTCTCTCTGAGAGAAGTATATAAAGTTTAAAGGGAAGAAAATATTTTACATAGCCCTAGAGAGGGAAACACTGAAACAAACTACTATATCAAGCCAATTTTATTCAATAAACTTATCTTCACGGAAAAAAAGTGTTGTATGAGTGCATTGTAGATGCTTTATGGCACTTAGTTATTAACAGAGAACAAGTAAATTTAATTGTAAATATAGTGAATACTGAAATGAATAGATCTTTATTTTGCATATTTTTAACTGAAGCAGAAAATGGAAGGCCTAACTTGAGCCTTCTCATGATATGAGATATGGAAACCAAGGAAGAGAGGTCAACAATGTACCTGAACCATAGTCATTAAAGAGATAAATTCCCTTTTTAAATTTTTTTCATATTATTTATCAAAATATCTAATTTTAGTGGACTTCTTAAAACTGGACATTTTATTTCATTGGTGTAGGACACTGTATAGGAAGAAACTCTCTGCCAATGTAGATTGACACCCATTCTACAATGTCTTACAGAGCTGCCTGGAGCACTGAGAGGTTCTCATAAAAGCAAGCACGTGTCAACTCCAGCAGAAAACTAGATCTTCCTGACAACAAGACTAGCTCTCTAGTCACGATACCACACTGCCTTTTGGCTTTGGTTGTTAATTGACTTTATTGTTAAAATTTTAGATGTTTTCCCAACTGTCAGAAGCTTCTACATAACTTTAATTCATCCTGTTTTCAACCCCAGTAGTGGTTCAGGTTTAACTAGATATACAAATAAGATTTCTAACTTTCATAGATAAGTAGATAAATAATTGTCAGTCAATGTAATTTGTAGAAATATGATAACCTGTTCTGTCATCTATCTTTAAAATCTGAGGCCCTTAATCTAATGTTCCATGCAAATTAATACCCTCATGTGAAAAATATCATTGCAACCCTGAACATGCCCTCTCTACCTTCCTTATTTAGCAGTGAAAATGGTAGAATTTTCCCCCTTAGGAATTTTATCTAGGTTAAACATGAATTTGGAAATTCATCCATTATTTAAAATAAATAAATACCATATACACATATGTCTATATGTAATTAGAAATGGGGGCTATTAAAAGTACTTAACCATAATATTCAAGTAAGATCTGTTCTAATACTACAAAACTATTGAGTGAGTGGGAGTGGGTAGACAAGTAGAAATAAATCATAAACTAATTCTCTTGTGGAATAATTTCTAAGGCAGCTGGCTTTATTCTCCAGGTATGATAACAAACAAAATGAGTTCAAAAACATAATCTCAAGAAAACGACCTTTCACAGTCTGCCCTGTTTCATACCATCAGATTCCACCCTGGACCCTAGTTAATCATTTTAAAAATATAACCATGATCAGAAAGATAAGATGAAGTAGTGTTGATAGGTAAGTCCTATTATAGTTTTCCGATAGAAGCTAGGTAGTATCATCTTCATATGTAAAGGAAAGTGATTTTCATTTAATGTTTTGGAAAGTAGAAGGACATTTATGTAATCAAATATTCTCTCATAAGTGAAAATTTTTAAAAATATGATGAATTTAAGGAAATTGAGAAATATTTATATGAACTGCTGCAGAGTGAGACAAATAGAACTAAGAGATATTGTAATATGTTATTGCAATTTTGATGACAGGATACTGATGATATAATATCAGTAGTATATAAAACATTACCTTGGTAGAGGAGTGGCAGTCTATAGTTTTTGAATAAGACATACATTGAGAGACATGGTCAATGTGTTGGTTTGTTTTGATTACCTGTACTTCATAGTTAAAATGGAAGATATTTTTTGGGGGGGAGCGTTGTGGTAGAGAAGAGGTGACATTGATGTGAACTGACAACAATATAATAAATCAAATACAAATATAAAAATTCCTCCTTTGGTTCAAACAATCCTATTTTTTTCATGTTCTGCCTTCATACCATGATCATTTTCACATTCTATTTTGCTGCTGCTTCTGATGTTCATGATAGTACTGACAAGTCAAGTTTCTCTGTGGATTTAGCCACAAGTTGCCCACTTTCCTAATTCTTCTGACACAATACTTGTGTATGAAATATAGATACTCATGAAAAATATCCCCTTCTCCCCAGTACATGCACATAAATACACCCCCCACACACTTACATGCACACTGTTTTGTGTTAAATTCCTCAAGCCCCAAATGATGCCATGAGTCCTATAATTCCACACCTGTAGACAGCTGCTGTTTGTGCCTTTGAGCTTTGTTTTTCTCTGGGGCTTGAAGCCTGAGGATGTGCAAGCTTTCTAAAATGTCTGGAAGATAAAGTACTGATGACAAAATCTTTTTCAAGTATTGAAAGCCCAGCTGCATTGCTTCTTTGTGCTCACAATATTCTGGGACACTTCAGTTTTCAAGTCTGAAATTTCAAGCAATAGGTACAAGACCCTAAGACCTCAAAGACTGAGCAATATGACCCCTGTAATGTTTTAACACGTGGAATTGATCTGAAAACTAAAATTATGCTTTAAGAAGTAGCATTAAAATGTGGGAAAAGCATGGATGTATGTGTGTGTGTGTCTGTGTGTGTGTGTGTGTGTGTGTGTGAGAGAGAGAGAGAGAGAGAGAGAGAGAGAGAAAGAGAGAAAGGGAGGGAGGGAGAGAGAGTGTGTGTGCATATGTGTGCTTTTTTAACATATAACATTTTGGCAATGGACAAAATTTAATTTGAGAAAGCAGTCTTTTTCCTTTAATCCCTAGGGATCCAGCTATATGTTTTCCCTATGTTAGCAGAAAAGTTGTTATGTCTATATCCCATGACTCCAGAGATACAAGAGATCTTAGTCCAGTGGACAAGAGATAATTTTTGTTATTGTTTTTGTTTTTAAATTTATTTTAAACTTAAATACAAAAATCTTGCTATGTACACAGCAAATAAAAGAGAATTCGATATAAAGCAATACATTTTCATTTCAAAAAACCTATGTAATGAATACTACACATTATTTTCAAAGCTGTCCATCTTTTCTTTGCTTCCTTGTATGTCTTATTTTCTCCATTACTCTGTACTTTTTACTTTAATTTCCCCATCCCCCCAGAAGGATACAATTAATCATAGATACACATGCACATATACATACATACACATACATACATACATACCTACATACAGATAAATACACACATATACAAGTACACACATATACACATAGACACTCAAATGTGCATACTTAAACCCGTATTATGCTTATTTCCACTTGTCCTCTGTTTCTTTGAAGGTGGATAGCATCTTCCTTCATAAGCCCAAGTGTTTCCATATTTTTCTAAAGCTCATCATTTCCTCTAGTACAACAATATTCCAACCCAATCATGTTCTATTTGGGAGATAGTCTATGAGAGTTTTTTTCCAAAATTTCTGCATCCCCTGTATTCTTGGCTACACAGGTTTTATTCATACAGGACATTTTTAATTTAAAATGATAAAAATTATCCATTTCACACTACAACACTGTTCTTATCTTATAATCTATTTTAAAGGTCTGATACTACTGAATCTATTTTCTTCACATCTTTTCCCCCTGGTTTCCCTGAAGTTCCTGACCATCTGCTTTTCCAAATGGACCCTGTTATTATTTTTTCTAACTTGGTGAGATAATATTTTTAGTAATTTAATTGTGATGGCATCATATAAATAGATTTATTAGGTAAAATTGCCATTTTTTATTATATTAGCTTTACCTACACATGCAAAATAAATATTACTTCAATTATTTACATCTAATTTTGTTTGTATAAAAGGTGTTTTGTGTTTATATTCATCTAGTTCCTGTTTCTGTTTTAGCAGGTATACCCTCAATTTTTTTTAATACTATGTAGTTATTTTATATGGTCTAAAACTATTGATTAATATGGTAATGCACAGTGTAGTTTCCTTATTCTTCTTTTCAGATTAAATCTGATTTTAGCTTTAATTTTGTCTGAGATCATGATTATTATCCCTGCTTTTTTACATGATGAATTCTATTCCTGATCTTAATTTTATGTTTGTGTGTATCTCTTATTTTTATAGCATTTCCTGAAAGAAACATATTGGTTAATTCAAATTTTTAATCTGCTATCAGTTTCTATTTTATAGTTCAATTTATACCATTTACATTCTAAACTATAATTACTTGTACATTTTCCTCCTTCCTATTTTCCTTACTATCCTTCTCACCCTATTCCTATTCCTCCTCACTCCTCTATTGCATTTCTACCCACTACCTTACCCTCTTACTCCTTAATCTACCCCCTTCAAGAATCCTTCCCATATTCTCTCCAAACACCTATGCCCTTACCATCTTATTTATTTTTTAATTTGAAGGTTTTATACCCTTCTAAATGTATATGTTATTCCCTCTTTATCCCATTACCATTAATCTACACATCCTTCTATTCTCCCCCTTACTCCCCATCTCTCTCTTATCTCCTCCTCACTCCCTATTCCCTTACTTCTTATTTCTTTCTGAATTTAGAAGACTTTTATACCTTTCTAAATACATATGTAGTATTCCCTCTTTAACCAATTCCCAATGACAGTAGGGTTCCAGAACTACCCACCCTTCTCTGCCATCTAATTCCTTTGTATCAGCTCTTCCTTTCATACCTCATTTGTATAATTACTCTTTTTACTTTTTCCTTCATAATTTTGCTTTTTAAAATCACCTCATACTTAGCTCTACCCCACTAGTTTTTTAACTACCTAATTACTAATGACAATCTTAGACATATGGTTTACATTTATACATATCTAATGTAAACAATTTGTCCTTACTGAGTCCCATGTAATTAGTTTTTGATGTTTACTTTATATTTCTCTTGGATCAAATTTTCTATTAAGTTCTGATCTTTTTGCAATAAAATGCTGAAAAGTCTATCAATTCACTGAATATCTATTTTTTTTTCATTCTGGATTATACTTATCTTTGCTGGTTTTATATGATATTTTCAGCCATGACCCCAGTTCTTTTGCTCTTTGATATATAATATTCCAAGACCTGTGTTCTTTAACTATAGCTGTTGTTAGGTTTTGTGTAATTCTAATGGCAGCTTCACCATATTTGATTTTTTTTGTTGTTGTTCTTAATATTTTCTACTTAATGTAGGGGTTTCAGAATTTGGTTATTCCTGAATCCAGGGCTGGTGCTCTATCCACTGCACCATCTAGCTGCCTCAAGATCCAGAATCTTAAGGAAAATGATATTCTTGTAGATTTTCCTCCAAGTACATCTTTCAGGTTGTGATCAGTGAATTTTTTTCTATTTCTACTTTCCCCTCTTGTTCTAATATTTCAGGACAATTTTCTTTATTTCTTGTTTATTTTATCAAGATTCTTTTTTAAGCCACAGATTTCAGGTAGTCTGAATATTCTTATGTTTTCTTTCCTTGATCTGTTCTCCAGATCAGTTGTTTTTCTTATAATATATTTCACATTCTCTGCTATTTTTTTTCATTCTTTATATTTTGTTTTGTTATTTCTTGGTCCTTTACAACTTCTCTTGTACCCATGCCTGATTCTAATTTTCAAGGAGTTGTTTTGTCTTGTTTTCCTTAAGATTCTGGATCTTGGGGCAGCTAGATAGCACAGTAGATAGAGCACCAGCCCTGGATTCAGGAAGACCTGAGTTCAAATCTGGCCTCAGACACATAACACTTACTAGCTGTGTGACCCTGGGCAAGTCACTTAACCCCAATTGCCTCACTAAAAAATAAAATAAATAAAAAAGAAAAAAAAAGATTCTGGATCTCCTTTTCTAGTTGCTTGACTTTCTTTTCATAATCTTCTTGTTTTTCTTGGACTGTTCTTACTTAAAAAATGAAACAAAACAAAACAAACAAAAAACCCTCAATCTCTCTTATTTGATTTTTAAGTCTTTTTTTGAGTTCTTGTGGAAATTCTTTTCAGGGAGGTAACCCTTTGATGGTACTTTTTGAGGTAGGAGAGGCTTTTTTGTTTACTTCAGTATCCTCCTCTGAAGATGAACCCTAGTCTTCTCTATCCCAATAGTAACTGTTTATGATCATTTAAAAAATAGCAACTCATTATTATAATCACCTCTAATCCTGAGGTGTAGGGTATGGTGCCTCTGTCCTCAGGTCTTCCTTGCTGTTATTTTTTGAGCATTGTCCTGGGCCCAAACTTTCTACTCCAAGACCCTCAGCATGCTATGCTGGAAATGCTCTTGCTCCCTGATTACCCTCCAGTGTCTATGACCTTTGGTTCTCCCCTCTGGCTGGAAAGCAAGACCAAGAACTCAGCTCTCCTATAAGTGCCCAAAGCGAGCAGCATCCCTGCCTCACTGCTTCTGCATTCACCAGGCATGTGCTGGCTCTTTCTCACCCAGGACCACATCTTGGCAGCACAGTTGGGCCTTGTGTCCCTTGCTCCTGTGGGTCAGGTCAAGGTTATCTCCCAACTCAGCTGCCCCCAGCTTGACACTTGCTATTTCCAGGAATTAGCCTGGAGGTGTTTACACTTCATTCAGGCCAAACCTCCATTTTGTGATCTTTCTTCAGATCTTCTGAGATTGTTCTGGCAGGATCTCTTTTCTGCTCCAACTCTTGTTTATTTTTGCCAGTCTACTTCACCCTGAGGTGCTATTTTGTCTTTTTTTATGGAGGAATCTGGAGAGCTCGGAATTTTCTGATCTACTCCACTATCTTCTGAGAATCTTCTCTAAGAGATGTTTAAAAGATGGAATACAGTTTGAGTCCTATGGGCAAATGACTATCACTGATGGAGCAGCATTCCATTCTTTACCAGTTCTTGTTTCTTAATTCCTATCCTTAGCTCCCACATTCATAGCCTTATTTATGTAGGCATAATCTATACAGTGTATAGAATTCTTGACTTAAAAAAAAAAGTTGACTTGGAATCAGTAATCCCCTTAAAAGACCTGTTGTGAATTGATTATTGAACTGACTCAGCTTTGATTTATGACCCTTTGCTATTTACCCTCTGGCTTGTCTTTTTACCACTTCTCAGTGTGTAGCAGGTCCCCTTTCATAGTAATACAAGATCACTTTCTGGATCCTGACAAGGAATGATCATAGTTATCCATACTAACTGTCATGTCTTCAACCTAGATTTTCCTTACACCAGGTCTTTAACCTTAGTTGAGTTATGGAACTGTTTGGCATTCTGGTGAAGTCTATGAACACTTTTTAAGTATGTTTTTAAATAATAGAAGTAAAGGGTTAATTTCAGCTAGAGGTTAGTGAAAATAAAGAAGAAATTATTTTTCCCAACTAAGTTCATGGGCCCTCTGAAGTTTAGGGGTTTGTCGACCCCATATTAGGACCAGGGTCCTATCTTGTATGTTTAACCTTTCCAGAATACAATTGCTAATTCTCCTTTAATAACATCAAATTCCAGGAGAATATTAAATTTCAAGGCTACTGAAAAAACATGTTTTGCCTTTTCTTTACTTGTGGGCAACATGATAATTATCATTAAATATAAGAACACAAAAGTAAGGGGTGAAGAATGATAAGTAACAAGATTGGAAAGACCTAGTGACTCAAGGAATAAGTAGTGTGGCAAGAACAGAGGTGTATGCTGCTAGATATCAAAGATGCCATCAAAGAAGGGCTCCTAAGCAGGATGTTAGTCAGAATATGAGAGGGTGAATGGATACTAAAAATCCAAGTAGATTCCAGAGTGCAGGAAGCAACATAATTAGAGGGGGAAATGTAGTGGGTAGACTGAAATAGAAGTGCCAAAGCCAAAATCTAGAGTATGCTATATATTTTGCTTCCTATAGGCAGTAAAAATGTAAGAAAGCAAGAATAATTTTGCATCTAGAGATCTGTGAGAGGAGTCAATCATGAAAGAACTATCACAGGACTAGTAAAAAACAAATTTCCTCCATATTAAAAATATTTATAAAAAGCAGTGGATTGACTATTAGAGCAATAGACAGGTGAAATTAACTTTAATTCCTGGCAATTCATAGACTATGATATTAAAATTATGTCTGTGAGCTTTTAGAAAGTAATGTAGTGATAGTTCATCATCAGTGGGTTCATAAAGAACATGTCTTGAAACTTCATTTATTTTTCTGATAAGATTATTAGAGAAATATTGTGACGGTATATTTTGTTTACACTTATCTACGGCTATGTTTTATTCCCCATGAAAGTATAAGCTTCTTGAAAGAATGGATTTTATTTTTTGTTTTTTTTTCTTATCTTTATCTCATAACATACCTCACGTAGTAGGTGTTTTAATATGTTTGTTGTTAGGTTGAACATCTTAATTTGATTAAGGCATTTAAACAATTGTTCAAGATATGATCATGGAAAAGAGAGTAGGCTAGATGAAGTGCATTTAGATGAAAGTGAAACTGATTCAATGACCAGACCCAAAGAAAGAGTAAAATGCATTAAAAAAAATGCATAGAGAAAGGTGAATTGATACTACTATTTTAAATATCACAAGCTCTAGGAAAAGGAGAATCTAAAATGTAATAAGATGAGGCTTGCATTATCCTAAATTTCTAAATTAAAAACATTGCATCAAGGTTCAATGAGATGAATTTACTTGTCCAAAGCCACACAATTAGTAAGATGTTGATTAGGAATTTGAACCCTTGTCTTCTGACTAAATTAATTCATCTTTCTCCTTAAAGTTCATCTAGTCCAACCAATGTATGAACTGCTGCATGAGCATTTAAAGTGTTGTGGAACTCCTGGTTGGCAATTCTTTTTTAGAGCAAGTCAAATGCTGCCTTCCTTTAGATTTTATCCTTAAAATCTCTAGTTCTGTTCTTGAGTAATACAAAATAATTCTCCTTTGTATTCTATACTAGAATCTTTAAAATATTTGGCATATTCAGAAAATTACTGTCTTTTCCCTTGATTTTCCCTTCCCCAGACTACTCATTCCCATGTCTTCAGCGCTCTTCATATAAGGTGTTTTCTAGATCCCCTAAATCAGTGTGGTATCAAATTCAAACAGAAACTGGTGCTGCTAAACTGTACATTAGAGTTGATGCTATGGCACATTGACTTAGAAAACCATAACAGTGTCCATGATCTATTGTATTATATTTATTTTAAGCATTTTCTAAATACACTTAAGCTGGTTCAGGCAGCACTAGAGAGTGCTGTGGGCATTGCAGCTTGGGCAGTGTTTCTGACAACTGTGCCCTAAAACATCCTGGTTGAGCTTTTTTGGACTCTTGAAGTTACCACTTCTTTTTAAAAGTAGCTTACCCAATGCCTTCCCCCTTAAAAATAAACATAGTATTCCAAATATGACAGAAAAAGTGAAAATGACAATGTAGTCATCAATTCCAAAGATTAATTCTCAATAATTTTATAAATATAGCTTAGCAATTACATTTTTAACAATCATATCACAGAATGCTTATACTAAACAAGTGATCAATTAAGATCCTCAATTCTTTTTCACAGACACTTATGCCAAATCATGTCTTCTACATCATTTACATGAAAAATTGATTTTACTCATCATAATTCAGTCCATTTTTTCACTGAAATCATACTTCCTACATATATGTGTATGTATATATGCATACACATCTGTCTATCTGTCTGTCTATCTATCTATCAATCTGCCTATCTATCTATGAAGCTTCCTGAATTCTAGAAGGCTGTGCCAGTTACCCTGAAAAAGCTTTGCATCCATGACCAGTGATAGCCTGTCATTGAAAGACAAGATTAGGATTAAAGTATCTCTTTGCCAGAAGGCTAGCCACATGGACTTGAATTTTTTCAATTAACACACATCATGAAAACCATTCTGTAGGCGTGGAAGGACTAAAGTACATGTCAGTGTAAGGAGGGAAGAAGGGAGGGTGTGCCGTGATGAAACCACAGCTCTTTTGAAGTATTATAGTACAAAACACAGAGTTTTCCTTTTATGTCTGTTAAATTTCACTTTGTTGGTTTCTGTCCAGCATTCCAGTCTATTGAGATCATTTTGAATCTTGATTCTGTCATCTATCATATTAGCTATTCTTCCCAGCTTTGTGTCATCTGCAAAATTGATAAGCCTGCTTTCTATCTGTTCATTCAAGTCATTGTTAAAAATATTGTATTAGAGTAGATTTAAAAACTGAACCCATTGGTACTCCATTAGAGACCTCCTCCGAGGCTGACACAAAGTTATTAATCAATTATCTTTGGATTACAAAACTAGATTTGATTCCACATGATAATAATATAATCTAGGCAGTATTTTATTTTCTTATCTATAAGCGTCATAAGAAACATGTTTAGTTGAGAAATCTATGACTTTTTATGCTGATGTAATTGCTTATATCATATTATCCTAGTATTATGTTTAAGGTTAGACAGAGTTTGTGTTATAATAAAATATTGTATTTTTCCTTCTTTCTATCTTTCCGATAAATTCATAAGGAAACATCCACAATGAAAAATGAACTATGTTTGATAAACAATACAAATCTTCCAATGATAGTCTTGCTCAAATTTTATTTGATTCAGCAACTTAGTGAACATTTACTTAACATTTGAAATATACATGACAGTGTACTAGGCATTTGGAATACAAAAATGGAAAATGATGCAATTAAGAACCTTACAATATAATTAAGTGTTAAAACATTATCAATAAACTTTAGTATTGGTAGAAAATGAAAAATCAGACATGCTGTATAGTTTCTCCTTCAAAGACTCCTGTTGTCCAACCCAATTGAACATACCTACGATTTGGTTTGCTAGTATAAGCTTTATTGAAAAAAAATATGCAGAAATAGAAATGATAGCTGTCTCTAGATGGAGTAGCTGGAAGTATCATTGCACAAAACAGAAACACAGCATACTGGCACTGGGAGTCTACTCTACACAGAATAGAACTTATTAAAGTTAGAGTTTAGGAAGCTATACCCTATCCCAGGACAGTGGTTATGGTTTGTGTTTTATATAGGGTCTTCAGGCAAAGTGTAAGGTTGAAAGGGGACTTAAATTGAGCTCCCCTATCCAAGTGGTATTTTCTTAGCAATTTTTAAAATTTCCCTACCCTGAGATCAAATACTGTCTATTCCCAATTTTTTAAAAATTTTTCCCCAATGTTTATTCCAAATGTTTACAGGAATGGACAAGTTATAATTAATCCTGACCTGTACTTAAATACCCCAATCAAAGCATGACAGATTTATAATAGCTATGATCACTTCCAGAAGCTCCTGAGACTAATCATGAAGGCAATGAAGGACTTCTTTAGGTTGAAATGGGAAAAGGTGAGTACTCAGTTCTAGGAGCCAGGGGTAGTGTGTACAAATTGGGAGAAGAAGTGAGAGAGAGTACAACAGGTTCAGAAAAAAAATTAAGCATTATACTGTGACTGGAGTGTATTTAAAAAAAAGGCAGTACTATGAATTAAGACTTGAAAAATAGTTTGGGACAAAATAGTAGAAGTTAAAAAAAAAAACTCCAGGTTCAGGAATTGATCTTTTATTCAGCATGTAATGTAAAAGCCTTTGAAGGTTATTGAGTAGAGAAGTTATATAATCAGATCTTCACACAAGGAAGACTATTTTGGCAGCCATGTAAATGAGTTATTGAGACCAAGAATGAGAAGCCCAATCAGGAAGCTTTTAAATTAATCCAGTTGAGAACAAATGAAAGACTTAGTCGGATTGATGGCAGGGGATATGGTGGGAAATGCAACAGGTAGATGTGAGACACTTTTGGAGCTTGAGATAATAGATAGAGCTTAGTAATTGATTAAATAGGGGTGTTTGGAGAACAAAGGCTAACTTGGAACTTTGATTTGACTATGATAAGGGTATTACCTTCAACATACATAAGGAGAATGAAAAAAGGATTAAATTTAGAAAAGATTTATTCAGATTTGGAGTTTTGGGTGGCACTAGGAGTGCAGTATGTTGTAGGTAGTTGAAAAAGTGGTATAGAGACGTATATTACCTGAAAACATGCGTATATAGGAGTCATCTGTATAGAGAAGGCAAATTAAGGACTGGGAAAGGATGAGTTTGGTAAGGAAAACAGATTAAAAAGAGATAAGGAAAGGGTGAAGGAAAGAGCCCTGTGACATAATTATACTTAGGAATTGGAAGGTGAAAGAGGGGCATCACCAGCAAAGAAAGTTTAGAAGGAATATTTAAAGTGAAATATGGGAAATAGAAAATCATACTGACATAAAATAAGAGGTTTCATGCCAAATAAGAGAAAGTCCTGGATTTGGACTTAGGAAAGGTAGTTCACACACCTGGGAATCTTGCTCATTTCTAAGAGGAAAGGGTTAGACTGAATAATTTCATAAACAAATGATTTCAACTGTGTGTCTAAACCCCACAAGTCAAAAGATAGGAGAGATTTGAAAAGTCATAGGTCAAAAAATAGTAAAAAAACTAAACCAAAGCAAAAGAAACAAACAAAAAGTACCAAAAAATTGGAAAGGCTGACAATTAAAGAGAGTCCTTTAGTTTATTCATTAAGAAGACATTGGTCATCTTTGGGAGACCAGTTTACTAAAGGGATGAGGAAGGCATACAAATTGAAAAGAGATTGATAAATTGGCTTAATAAAGAATTAGAGGCAGTGAACATTGATGATCCTTCTTTTTTCTAGAATTTTGGAACCAAAGAGGAGAACAAAAATAGGATGACACCTTGCTAGGACAGTAGGTTTAAAGAAATAAGGTTTCTTTCTTTTTTTTTTATTGATAGATCTCAGCCTGTTTTGAGGTAGGTGGAAGGAGGTCAAAAGGAAAAGAAATATTGAAGACGAGACAGAAGGTACAAGTAATGCAATAAAATTCTTAAGGAAAAAAAAAGATCAATATCTCTGGTAAAGAATTCACTTCTGGCAAGAAGAAGAAGTGATACCTTGGTGTGTAAAACAGCCATGCTATATGGTGTCACTGGATTTCTAGTCAAAGAAAATGGGTTTGTATCCAAGTGTTATTATTCACTATCAGAGTGACCTTTGGTAAATTACATAACTTCTTTGGGTCTCAATTTCCTTCATTTTTGTTCTTCCTGCTATTTCCAAACCATACTACCTCCATTCTGGTCATCCTCAATCCCTTCCCACTGAAATCAATTGGACTCTGACCTTGGGTCTCTAGACCATAATAGGTTAGTTTAAGCCTTATCTTTCTTGGAACCAGTCCTCCACATGATTGCCTCCTATCCATTTCTACCTATTATTTTATGTTTGTCTTTTCCTGTTAGAATGTCATTTCCTTGAATTTAGGGACTATCTTGAATATTTGCATTTTGTTTCTTCAGTGCTTACAACACTGTATGTCATGTAGGTACTTAATAAATCCACATCCATTCATTCTAGAACCTCTCATTCTAGGTCCTACATATATGCAGTGATTTAATTTTTTTGAGATTGGAGAGATTGATGAGGGGATAAGAGAAAGAAAAGCTTTGAGGTGTGGAGGAATGAACATCATAAATCCACAGATTTGGAGTTTAAAGTGATCTTACTGTATCTAATTCATCACTGTTTTATGAAGTGAGGAAACAGACCCGGAGCAGTGCAATACTTTCCCATGTCCACAGAAGCAGTAAATGGCAGAGCTGAGATTTGAGCCCATACTACCTTATGAAAGAGATTATATCAAATGACCTCAATTCTTTCAGTAAATTAGAATAAGCTCTGAGGAAGAGAGGTTTAAGTATGGATTGGATACCTTGAGGAATGAAGATTAAATTTGGATTATATACCTTGAGAAGTGCAATGTAGAGTTGATAAAGATAGAGATCATCAGGCGTCAATTTTGCAGTGGGCCTAGTTAATGGGGTTTTGTTATTTCTTCTATTACTGCTGGGGAGTAGGAAAGACTACTAGAAGGGTAGGTCCTAGAAGGGTAGGTTTATGTAAGTTTGTGCATTATCAGGATGGAAGCATCAAAACATTGGTTAGGAATTCTAGAAGAAGGAGAATATTTGATTGTAATATTTGACTATAGAATAAAGAAGTGAAACGAAAAGATTTCAGAACAGTTGGAAAGACCAGAGCAGAAACAAGGAAATGGAAGTTACAATAAGGCTTAAAAATTTTCAAGAGAGAATTAGTATATGGTAAAATTGCAAGGCCCAAGGAACTGTGGTCAGAGTAAGAGATTTTTGAAGTTCAAGATCTTGGAGCTTGAACAACTTCAAATGATGGTAAAGTTTAAGCATTACTACCTGAATGGCTGAACTAGAGTGGAAACAGATGAAGGAATTCACCAAATTAAGGTACTGAGAATTAAAGATGATAGAAGGATCAACGATGGGAATATTGAAGTCACTGAAATGTTAGCAGGGGAGAGAGGAGGATTATGTGCCAGTCGTGGAGTCATAGGGAATAGTGTCTTAAGGGTTGTTATGTGTAACGCCCAAGATTGTGAGATGATGGCATGACCAAATGATAAAACCTTCAAATGAGGTATTTACACTAGATAATAATGGCAGACCAAGGGTTTATAAAGGTAGATTGAAATTAGCAAGCCCAGATTCCCTGTTGTCCTTATGCAATAAGGGTCTTAAGAGGAGTGGACAGTGACAAAGGATGTGATGTTTATGGGAAATTCAGGCTTGAATTGCTAAAAATGTAAAGAAAAGAGAGAAACATAAAAGAGAAAGAATAGGCAATATAACTATGTCCCCAGGCTATAATGAAAGTGAAGGGCAGAGCAAGATAGGGAGGGAATGGAAAGCTGTGGAGCTGAGAGAGATCAGGAAAAAAAGGGAAAGGGAAAATTAAAAGGGAAATGGATTTGGGTAGCAACAATTTGTGATAACTGGGGTGAGGGGAGCGGGTGGTTTGTGTGTTAAGCTAATTATAGGACAAGGACAGTACAGCGTGAAAGAGGTTTATAGAACAAATCAGCCTCAAAGTTCAAAGTATCTCCTAGTATCTTGATTGGAGCTAAGGCAATTCTATGGCTCTGAATGAAAGCCTGAGCAAAGAAGAGTCAGGCCTCATATATAATAGGCTTCATATAAAGCCAAATCATAGTAGAGATAATTTTATTAGCTATTGGCCTTGTATAGAACAGTTTCCAATTAATTCAGACTGTGTTCATTTGTGCAGCAAATTTGTTCTTAATTTATGTAGTTTAATTATCATTCTCTAAAAATGCAAGAACATCTCTTGTCATACTATTTTTGTTTAAGTATTATTAAAGAAAATGGCATTGACCACGAATCTGGTTAATTTTATCATCATAAAAAGCTTAGCCTGACAATAAAGATTCCTAAATTATTTCTTTTGGCCTGAATGATATAGGTAAACAATGAGAGTTCTATCACTTGTACTGATTTGTTGGATCCATGATAACTGGTTTATGCAAATCTCTGTGGGTTTAATGAAGCGATAGCCATATAAACTTTCACAGTTTTTATTTTAATTTCATTTATATTAATTTCTTTGTCATGATACTATTTGTTTATCCTGTCTTTGTGTCTAAGTATAAAGATACACTGCTTCTCTGAATGCTTCTCACTATCCACAGTAAAACAATACTTATTGAGTTTTCATTGTGAATTGTAATAATGAACAAGGCTGGGCTCCAGGCATGGCACAAAAATAATTTAACATTTCCCCCTCTGTGATCATTTTTAAAGGACACAATTTCCCAAGAATCTGGGTATTCAACAGGGACTGGGAAAATGACTTATGAGAATATAATCCCTCAAAGACTTTCAAACAAAGAATTGTGTCTTTAAAGACCTGAATGAAAAAGATATAATTATTTTTAGCTTTACTTAGGTTAGGCCTTTAAGTAGGCTTATCCAGAGAGACTGGAGTTTATTTTTCTTTAGCTATGCAGAATTTAGCTTTTATTAACAAAAGTGAATTATTTGAGAAATATAGTTAAAAATAAAAGCCATGAATATTGCATGCAGAAAATGACAAGGTCATGGAAGATTTACTTAGTGAGCCCTGGATCGATATCATTTTGCTACTCATTATCCTAAGGCCCAAAGAAGATATAAAAATCAACATGGTATTGAAGTAACTATATCTTCTTCACAAGATTTATGAGACACTGAAACAAGAAAAGAAGTTCATTTTACTAGAAGCAGGGATATCAAATTTTCATTAATATTTTCTAAACAGCATCATTTGTATTTGTTTTCCTAGATAAGGAACAAAATTCTAATAAATGCAGTGAAGTATATAGTATATCTGGATACTGTGCAAGGTACAGTATATCATTTATAAAATGAAAATTTCAGATAAAATGCATGTATCATAGTTTAGGTATTGTAGATATAATTCTACCTTCCAAGTTCCAACCTAAGGCAATCTGATTTTTCACAACTCAGATTGTTCATAAAATCTAGATGATTATACCCAAATAGACTTGTGTCTAAATAAGAAATTACTTTAGAGAATGATTAAAGAACAGTAGCTATCTCAGAATACTAGTTAGTGGTAATTCTAAAGGATCTTGCTGTTCCGTTCCAGTGTTTCATATTTCTGAGAAAGTATTTTATATTTTTCAAGGACCCTTGAGCAGAGTTTGAAAAATGTGCAGAACAAAACTGAAGGGCAGATATGTGCACCAGATTATCCAACTTGACATTGAGGTATTTGAAAACTTCAAATACACTAAATTTATTTCATTTGTTGTATGCATTAAAAGATTTTTAATACTACAACCTGATACTTGCTGACCAGCTTGGATGGTTCTAAGACATCATTAAAAAAAAAAGACAAAGTACTTAATTCATAGGAATTTGGCAAAGTACTTTGGGGATAATAGCTAAATTTGAACAGACTCTCAGGATGTCAGAGAGCAGAAGCTTAGAATACTAACTTTTCATCAAAGTACTTTCTTTGATTTGAACCTTTACCATTTGGCAGAGAAGGGGAGGGTTTTTGTTGTTGTTGTTGTTGTTGTTTGCAGCTGGGTGGCACAATGGATAGAATGCCAGGACAAAGTCAGGAAGATTCATCTTCCTGAATGCAAATCTGGCTTCAGCTCCCAACTTGCTATGTGACTCTGAGCAAGTAACTTAGCCCTGTTTGCCTCATTTCCTCATCTGTAAAATGAGCTGGAGAAGGAAATGGAAAACCATTCCAGTATCTTTGCCAAGATAACCTCAAATGTGATCACCAAGAGTAGGACAAGATTGAACAACCTGTGCACAACCTTTGTTTTATTTTGTTATTTGTTTTGTTTTGCACCAGAATTTGGGGTTTTATACAATTAGCTTTCCTTCAACTAGGACATTGATCATATTTTGTAAAATCTTACGGTTCAACTTTCCAAATTTGTTACAGGTTAGTAATTGCAATTCAATGATTTTTAATACAAGGTTGAAGACTGACAGTTAAAAAGTGATTGGTAGTTTGAATCTCATGTTTTTGGGTGACTTTATCAAATCCAGAATTACTGATGTGCACATATAGTCTTTGTCTTCTACCTATTCCCTGGTATGGTATTTATTACAGACAGAAGAGTAATACCAGCTGAAGTATGACCTTAAATGGCTTAGAATTAATGGTCATTTGAAGCTGGTCTCCAAAAAAAGGAACAATTTTCTTGATCCTTTTATGCAGGGACCTTTAATAAAGATTCAGAAACTATGACACAAGTTATATACTGATTTCCAATAGTCATCTTTTGGGCAATGAAACAAATGACAATGTATTAGAAGTCTTTCACATGAACTAACATATTCAAAATGTAGTAAGTTGTATTTATTTTCTAATAAAGTATGGATATGTTAGAAGAAGTACTCTCTTCACTTGCCATGAATGTAGATCTCTCAGGAAGGGTCATGAAAGTACATTTTAAGAAAAGAAAGGAAACTCATAAACTTTCAAGATTCACAATGAGTACAAATGTCATGTTTAAAAAGTGCCACTTGAAGGCTGAAGTTGCACATTAAGGACTGCTCTTTTGAAATTTCAGTCCCTTGCTTACAATAGACATTTGCTAAAGTTTGTTGAATCAAATTGAGTTGTATACTTATACAGTTGATATTTCCCTCAAATATTAACTGAAAGCATCTAAAAGTAATTAATTATAAATGGCATAAAGTTCTTATACTGATAATCCTTATGAATTTAAAAAGTTTTCTGCATGGATAGTCCTTTAACTTTCAATTGTATGAATTATCACACATACTGAATTAATGATCCAGGATTAACACGGGTTTTATGGAAAGGGGAGAATGGTACCCTCATATCCTTAATGTTTCAGTTTAAAACAGAGAATTGTATAATTATAGACTGTAAATCAAGAGTGTAGTTTAATATGCATTACTTGAAAATTGGGCAACTATGTGGTGCATTGAAGAGTGCTGGGCCTGGAGGTAGGAAGACTGATCTTTCTGAGTTCAAATTTGGCTTCAGATACTCATTAGCTATGTAGCCCTGGGGAGGTCACTTAACCCTATTTGCCTCAGTTTCCTCATCTGTGAAAGAAGCTGTAGAAAGAAATGGCAAACCACTTCAGTATTTTTGCCAAGAAAATTGCAAATGGAGTTACAAAATGTTAGACATGACTGAACAATTAACGAAAAACAACTTGAAAATTCACAATATGAAATTTTCATGTTTCTTCATGTTGATATTTTGGCATATAGGTTCTCCACTTGTCTATATCTGACTGCATTGTTAAATGTAGCCTTTTCTTTTTCCTCTTCCCTTTATCCTAAGTTAAACTATTAATTCCTAAAAGTCAACAGCTAATAAAAGTGCTAACAAAAAGGTCAGAAAAGGCAAAGATAGTTTGTATTGGACTGGATTGACATTGTGAAGAAATATTATTACATTTTCCCCACTTACCCTCTAATCCAGGGTTTTTAAAATTTTAATTAGTATTTTATTTTTCTCAATTAAATTCCAAGATAATTTTCAGCATTCATTTTTACAGGATCTTGAGTTCCAAGTTTTTCTCCCTCCCTCTCTCCTTCTACCCCCCCCCCAAAAATGGTAATGTTTATACATGTGCTATCATGTAAAACATATTTCCACATTATTCATGGTTGTGAAAGAAGAAACAGATCAAAAAGAAGAAAACCATAAAAGAGAAAAAAGTAAGTGGAAAAAAACATGCTTCTATCTTCATTCAGAGTACATCAATTCTTTATCTAGATGTGGATAGCATTTTCCTTCCTGAGTCCTTTTGTATTTGTCTTATGTCTTTGTGCTGAGAACAGCTAAGTAATTCATAGTTGGTCATCACTCAGTGTTGTTGATATGGTGTACAATGTTTTTTCTGGTTCTGCTAATTTCTCTTTAATCAGTTCATAAAAGTCTTTCCAGGTTTTTCTGAAATCTTCCTGTTCACCATTTCTTTTTGCACAGAAGTATTCCATCACATTCATACATGACAACTTCTTCATGCATTCCCTATGTGATGGGTATGCCTTCAATTTTCAATATTTTGTCACAACAAAAAAGGCAGCTGTAAATATTTTTGCATGTATAGGTCATGCCCCCCCCCTTTTGATCTCTTTGGGATACAGAACTAATAGTGATATTGCTGGATCAAAAGGTATACAAAGTTTTATAGCCCTTTGGGCATAGTTCCAAATTCCTCTCCAGAATTGCTGGATCATTTTCACAATTCTACCAACTATGCATTGGTGTCCCAATTTTCACACATCTTCTCCAACATTTATCATTTCCCTTTTTTGTCATATTAGCTAATCTGATAGGTGTAAGGTAGTACCTTAGAGTTGTTTTAATTTGCATTTCTCTCATATGCCTACAAATACCTTTGATTTCTTCATCTAAAACCTTCCTGTTCATACACTTGACCATTTATCAGTTAGGGAATAATTTGTGTTCTTATAAATTTGAATCAGTTCTCTATATGGTTGAGAAATGAGGTTTTCATCATAAACATTTGCTGCAAAGATTGTTACCCAACTTTCTGCTTTGTTTCTAATTTTGGTTGCATTTGTTTTATTTGTACAAAAGCTTTTTATTTTAATATAATCAAAATTATCCATTTTACATTTCACAATGCTCTCTATCTCTTGTTCGATCATGAATTCTTCCCTTCCCCATAGATCTGACGGATAGGCTATTCTTCGCTCTTCTAATTTGCTTATGGTTTTACTTTTTATGTCTAAATCATGTACCTTTTTTGACTTTATCTTGGTATGCAGTATGAGATATTGTTTTCCAGTTTTTGCAGTAGTTTTTGTGAATTAGTGAGTTTTTATCCCAAAGGCTGAGGTCTTTGGATTTATCAAACACTAGGTTATTATGGTCATTGACTACTGAGTCTTGTATGCTTAATCCATTCTACTGATCCACCACTCTATTTCTTAGTTAGTACCAGATAATTTTGATGATTACTGCTGTATAATATAGTTTGAGTTCTGGTATTGGTAGGACACCTTTCTTTGTATTTTTTTTTTATTAATTCCCTTCATATGCTTGAACTTTTAATGTTCCAGATTAATTTTGTTATTTTTTTTCCTAGCTCTATCAAATAAATTTTTGGTAGTTTGACTGGTATGACACTGAATAAGTAAATTAGAGAGAATTGTCATTTTTAGTATATTGGCTCGGACTACCCATGAGCAACTGATATTTCTCTAATTGTTTATATCTGACTTTATTGTATGAAAAGTGTTTTGTAATTATGTTCATATAGTTCCTGGGTTTGTCTTAGGAGGTAGGTTCCCTAGTATTTTATATTGTTTACAGTTCCTTTGAATGGAATTTCTCTTTCTGTCACTTGGTCCTGGGCTTTGTTGGTCACGCAAAGAAATGCTGATGATTCATGTGGCTTTATCTTAGATCCTGCAACTTTGCCAATGTTGTTAATTATTTCAAGTAGTTTTTAGTTGATTCTCTAAGATTCTCTAAGTATACCATCATACCATCTGCAAAAAGTGATAATTTTGTTTCCTCATTGCCTATTCTAATTCCTTTGATTTCTTTTTTCTTCTCTTATTGCTATAGCTAACATTTCTAGTACAATATGAATAAAAGTGGTGATGATGGGCATTCTTACTTCACCCCTGATTTATTGGGAAGACAATGCTTGCTGATTATTTTAGACAGACACTGCTTACCATTTTAAGGAATGCTCCATTTATTCCTGTGCTGTCTGGTGTTTTCATTGAAATGGCTGTTGTATTTTGTCAAAAACTTTTTCAGAATCTCTTAAGATAATCATGTGATTTCTGTTGGTTTTGTTATTCATATAGTCAATTATGTTGATAGAATTCATAATATTGAATAAACCCTGCACTCCTAGTGTAAATCCAGCCTGGTCATAGTGTATAATCCTTGTGATATATTGCTGTACTTGCCTTGGTAGTATTTTGTTCAAAATGGTTGTATTGATATTCATTAGGGAAATTGTTTCTCAGTTTTCTTTCTCTGTCTGTCCTGCATTATGTATCAGCACCATATTTATATCATAAAAATAATTTGGCATGAATCCTTCTTCACCTGTTTCTCTAAATAGTTTATATAGAATTAGAATTATTTGTTCTTTAAATGTTTGGTATCATTCACTCATGAACCCATCTGGACCTGAGGATTTTTCCTTAGGTAGTTCATTAATGGCTTATCCAATTAGTTTTTCTAAGATGGGGTTACTTAGGCATTCTATTTCCTGATTTGTTAATCTGAGTAATTTTAATTTTCATCAATATTTAATCATTTCACTCAGATTGTCAGAGTTATTGGCATATAATTGGGCAAAAAAGCTAGTAATTATTGCTTTAATTTCTTCATTGCTTGTGATTTTGCCCTTTTCATTTTTTATATTGGTTATTTGGTTTTCTTCTTTTTAAAAATCAAATTAAACAAAGGCTTATCTATCTTTTTTCATAAAAATCAGGTCCTACATTTATTTATTAATGCAATAGTTTTTTTATTTCTTTCAAGCTTATTAATCTCACCTTTGATTTTTAGGATTTCCAATTTGGTGTTTATTTAGGGAATTTTAATTTATTCTTTTTCTAGTTCTTAGTTGCATGCCCAATTCATTGATTTGTTCTTTTTCTGTTTTTTTTTAATGTGAAAATTTAGAGAAATTAATTTTCTCCTAAGCACTTCTTTGGTTGCATCCCTTAGATTTTGGCATGTTGTCTCACTTCTGTCATTCTCTTTAATGAAATTATTGATTGTTTTTGATTTGTTGTTTAACCCACTTATTCTTTGGGATTAGATTCTTTTGTTTCTAATTCATTTTTAATCTATCTTTCCACTGCCTTGTCAAAAAGAATACTTTTAAAATTTCTGCCTTTCTACATTTGATTTTGAGGCTTTTATGCCCTATCACATAATCAATTTTATGTAGGTGCCATATGATGGAGAAAAAAAGTATATTTCTTTCTGTTCCCATTCAATTTTCTTCGAAGGTCTGTCATATCTAATCTTTTCTATTTACCTCCTTAATGTCTTTCTTGTTTATTTTTTGGTTGGATTTATCAAGTTCTGAGAGGGGACAGTTGAGGTCTCTCACTAGTACAGTTTTGTTATCTATTTCTTCTTGTAACTCACTTAATTTCTATTTTAAGTATTTTGATGCTATCTCACTTGGTGCATATGTGTTTAGTATTGATAGTGCTTCTTTGTCTATAGTACCTTTTAGCAAGATGTAGTCTCCTTCCTTACCTCTTTTAATTAGATCTATTTTCCCTTTTACTTTGTCTGAGGTGAGGATTGAGACTTCTGGCCTTTTTTTTTTACTTCAACTGAATCATAATAGATTCTGCTCCAGCCCTTTAACTTTACTCTTTGTGTGTCTCTTTGCTTCATGTATCTTTCTTGTAAGCAGCATACCGTAGGATTCCTTTTTTTAAAAAATTTTATCTACTCAGCTATCTACTTCCATCTTATGTGATGGTTCTCATTCACAGTTATGATTACTAACTGTGTATTTCCCTCCATCCTACTTTTATTCCTGTTTGTCCTCTCCCTCCTTTCACCCTTTCCCTCCTCACCAGTGTTTTATAAACTCTTCTTATTTCTGTCAGTGTTCCCTTTTTACTCATTCTCCTCCCCTCTTACTTCTCTGTTGGGTAAGATGGATTTCTATATTCAACTTGTTGTGTATATTTTTCTCTCTTTTAGCCAATACTGATGAGAGTAGGGTTCAAGTGATGTCTATTGCCCACACTCCCGTCTTCCCCTCCACTATAATAGGTGTTTTATGCCTCTCCGTGTGAAATAAATTATCCCATTTTACCTCTCCTTTCCTTCTGCACCCTTGCTACTTCTCTTTCTTATCCCTTAATTAGTTTTGCCATTCCCTCAAATTCACCTTATACCCCTACCCTCTGTCTATGTATATACTTTTTAGCTATACTATTAGTGATGTAATTTTTAAGAAATACAAGTATCTTTCCATGCAGTGATGTAAACAGTTTAACTCTATTGAATCCCTTATGTTTTCTTTCTCCTTTTTACCTCTTTATAACTTTTTTTTTGCCTTGAGGTATTATGCTTAATTTCACCAGGTAAATTATTCTTCTTTGTACTCCTATCTCCTTTGACTTCTGGAATATCATGTTCCATGACCTCCAATGTTTTAATTGTAGATGCTAAGTCCTGTGTAATTCATAGTGTGGCTCCCTGATAATTGAATTGGTTTTTTTTCTGACCACTTGTAGTATTTTTTCCTTGACCTTATATTTCTGAAATTTGGTTATATATGTTCCTTGGGGTTTTTATTTTTCAGGAGGTGATCAATGGAGTCTTTCAATCCCTATTTTGCCCACTGGTTGCAGGATGTCAGGGCAGTTTTTCCTTGATAATTTCTTGAAAGATGCCATGCAGGTCTTCCTTTTGATTATGATTTTCAGGTAGTCCAGTGATTCTGACATTGTGTCTCCTGGCTCTTGTTTCTATGTCATTTGCTTTTTCCATGAGTCATTTTACATTCTCTTCTTTTTTTTTTATTCTTTTGAATTTGTTTGATTGAATCTTTATGTCTCACAGTCATTAGCTTCCATTTGTCCATTCTAACTTTTAAGGAGCTGTTTTCCTCAATTAGCTTTTGTACTTTCTTTTCTATATGGCCAATTATACTTTTTAAGGAGTTATTTTTTTTTCTCCAAACTGTTGACTCCACTCTCTTGCATCACTGTCATTTCTTTTCCCAATTATTTTCTACCTTTCTTATATGATTTTTAAGCTCTTTTTTGATCTCTTCAATGAGTTCTTCCTCAGCTCAAGACCACTTCCCCTTTTTCTTTAAGGTTTTACCCTTAGGTGTTTTGCCATTGTTGTCCTCTTCTGAGTTTGTGTCTTCATTTTTGTTACCATGATATCTTTCTATGATCAGATTCTTTTTAATTGTCTTTTTTTTCTTCATCTTTTTTGATCTTTTTTCCTTTCTTTTAAATTTAATCTCTGCTCCTTGGGTAGAAGGGGCATTGTCTCAGGTTCTTTGATCTTTTTTCCTTTCTTTTAAATTTAATCTCTGCTCCTTGGGTAGAAGGGGCATTGTCTCAGGTTCTTTGCCCTGGGTGATGCAGGGCCTGGCTGTTTCTCTGGTGCTGCACTGATGTTTTCCTGAGGTCCTTGTGTTTGATACTATACTGAGGGGGTCATTTGGGCAATGATTTATGCTTTTGGAAGCCATAGGGACCTGACTACTTATCTGGTACTAAGCCAGAGTCCTAGTACAGGTGTCTGACATAGATTGATTCCAGTGGGGTGTTTCTGTGTTTCCTCAGGGATACATAGGAAAGTACACAGAGGTCCAGCCACTTGAGGTTGCCTAGTGTCTGACCTCTCCATCTTTAAAATGTTATTAGTTTATAAAGTGTTTTTTATAAGCACGTGGCGGTTCTCAGAGCTGGAGTCTGCTTATTTTCCTGGCTATGCTGAGGCATATGGGGGGTCCTGGTGTTGGCTGCGCTAGGGCTCAGGATCTACACCGGATTGTAAAGGTTGGGCTTGCTGCTGGCTTGCTGGGATGCTTCCTGTTCTGGATGGTGCTCCCCTTTTACCCAAATAAGACAGAATTTTCTTGCCAATTTTCCAAATTTCTTGGGCCAAAATATTATTTTGCCACTTCTTTTTGTTGGTTCTATTGTTCCAAGGATTGTTTTGGGGCTCTACTTTTTGGTTGTTTGGAGGTTAATATGGAATGGGTACAGTGATTTATTGCTTATTTGGTCATCTTGGCTCCTGGAAGTCCAAAACTTTACTACTTTTTCATTCCAGTTGTTTAACCTGTAGGATCTTTAGTATTTTTGATTCCTCATGATTTTGAAGACACTTATTCTACTTCATATTCCTCTTCCATTTCCACTTTTTGTCTCCATCTTTAAAGTGTTATTAGCTTATAAAGTGTACTCATATGTACTAAAAAATCACATAAAAACATTCTTTTGCTTTTTATATGAACCCCCCCTCCTAAATTCAATCTATTCTTTCTTCTTTAAACCAGGAAATTGAAGTTTATTAGCTCAAAATGGAATGCAGACTTATATTGGCTTAAGTTATTTTCTGTACTTAAAAATCATGGTCTGTCTAAACTTTAAAATAAACCAAACACATACCCTTATCTGTAGACCTTATATAAACTGAAATGTGATGTATGTGACATTGTTCTAACATATTTTGCTTATTTTCATTCTTTTAGGAAAAAAAATAGAGTATCCTATTTAAACAAGTCATATGTTGTTGGCATTATTTTAAGAGGAAAGAACCCATTTGTTTGGTCTCTTTTTGTGGTGGGGAATGTGAGTGTGTGTGTATGTGTGTGTGTGTGTGTGTGTGTGTGTGTGTGCATGTGTGTGAAAACTAATTCCAGAATACTCCAGATTGGCAGTTTCTCACAGACAATCTTTATCACTTTTTTTTCAAATTAATGAAATTTAATTCTGACTTTTGATTTGGTCCCAGTCATCACACTAATTCATTGCTCCTACACCTCCCTCTATTCACCCTGAATAACTGTGATATAGTTTCAATTTGTACCAAATAGTAATATGAGTTCCTCCACAGCAGTAAAAAGTAGTAATAATTATAATTTTACTAAATTCTATCTTTCTATATATTGTCCAATAACTATTTGTGTCTTCTGTCCTCTATTTTTTGTTATTTTGTTATTTTATTTTTTTTATTTTAAACTTAAATACAAAATAAGAAAAGGAAAACAAAAAAACATAAATTTTAAAACTTAAATTCAAAATAAAAAAAAGAAAAAAATTACCAGGTGCACAAAAGAACATAAGAGAGGATTCAAAATATAAAGCAATAAATTTCCATTTCAAAAAAGTCTATATAATAAATGTACAGGTTGAGTTAAGAGCTGCCCATCTTTTCTTTACTTCCTTGTTGGTTTTATTTTGTTCTCTGCTATGCACTTTTTACTTTGTTGCTTTTCCCCTTCTTTTAAGGCTACAATTAAGTATATGTGTTTATGTATGTATTAATGTGTTTATATGTATATATATGTATACACACATACATTTATACACATACATACACAAGGAACATCTGTGTACACATACATACATGTGCACGTATGTATATGCATTTATATGTGTATATGTATCTCCATATGCATGTGTATGTATATGTGCAAGTATATGTATATGTGTATGTATATACATGTGTGTGCTGCTATGTGTGTGCATATACGTATACACACATGTACACACATTCATATATACACACATGTATATACACGCACACATGCATATACATAGACATTTATAATCTTACATATATATTCAATGTGCATCCATTTGCATTTAAGTAAGACTGTACTATGTTGGTGCTCTGTTTTTCTGATAGTGGATAGTATCTTCCTTCATAAGTCCAAATCTTTCCATATTTGTCTAAATCCACCAGCTTATCATTTCCTATGCCACAGCAATATTGTTGCTATTCTCTTTAAATAAACATCTGCCTAAAGAACATTTATTCTACCTTGTGGAAATCAGAAATTATAAATAACAAATATTATAAACATTGATTACATTCATATATTTTATTAATAGTGCTGATTTTTTATTACACATAAATGTTATGATTTATGCTGGCCTTGGTTAAGAATCAATATGACCAGCAGTTTGTTTATGTGACTATTAAGACTTTTAACACCAGTTTTTGTGTAATTCTTGAAATATAACATTTTCTTGAAAGAAATCCCTCATACAAAGGACTATAGAATAAAATTATTTATTTTTCTTTACCATTTCCTACCCTCCATCTCCTCAATATCCTCCGTACCCCACCCCACTCCAGCCCCCAAGGCCCTTATCTCCCTATGGTTGCACAGGGTTCAGAATGGACCTTGAAGAGCTTCTCCCAGATCTACCTACCACTATTTAAGAATGTCACCTAAAGAGTTCTCCTCATCATTGCCCACGTAGCCACTTTCCTGGAGTTTATCTTCTCCAGAAACTCTTTATTCTGCAATATGAAATCATCTTGGAAACATATACCTTCTTATATCATTTCTTACCCTGGATACTTGACTTTATCATGCCCTCTCCACCTCCTCCTCTGGCTTCAGCTAGCTAAGCTATCACTACCTTTATAGATTATTTTTATGTGTTGTTTCCTTCATTAGATTGTGAACCCCATTGAGGGCAAGAGATATTTTAGGTCTTTCCTGATACCCCCAGCACTTGGAATGCTGCCTGGCACAGAGTGTACTCTTAATAAATGTTTATTAACTATTGACTCTAACTCAGAAGAATATAATAGTGTATTTTAGGATTCTCAAATGCCAACAATGCCTTTAGGTTTAGAAGAGGCATGGTTCCAAAGTTCCCTTAACTCTATAAAATAGGCTAAGTCTTAGTTACTCAGAGAACCTACCTTATGAACAGGGTAAGTACTTTTGTCTTGAATGATTTGAAAGGTGTCAGGAAGGCTAACTTTAATCTAAACATCTTCACTATTGCTCTAGCACTGGAATTCATTCTCTTGGTTAAAGCAAACCTGAAAAGGGAACGATGGATGGAGGGAAGGAACAAGCATTTATTAAGGACCTACCATGGGCCAAGAGTTGTGCTAATTTATTTACAAATATTACCACATTTTAAATAAATTTTATGTTAATACATCAATGCATTAACTTATATACATATATACATATGTATATATTCACATACCTACACACACCTATACATACATACATACATACATACATACACACACACATACATTTAACATCTTAGTGTAAATCAATTTGGAGATCAGTTCTATGGGAAAAGGGAGACATCTATGGTAAATTTTGCTCATGAAGAGGATGGGGAGAAATAGGAGAGGATAGTGCCCAAAAATCCAGCTCTGTTTGGGATACGACACTGTGGGGTCTTAGCGCAATCAGAATATGGTACGAGACCACTGGTTTGGGGTTGCTGAGATGAGTTTGATTAAAGACTGACTTTTCCTTCATGGTTGTAGGTTTTCCAGAGCTGACAGACTAATAATGCTTCCTTCTTTTTATTCCCAGCTCTAAAGTGAAGTACGGAAAAAATCTCTGGAGGGGGCAGAGCCAAGATGGTGGAGTGAAAGCAATGACTTGCTTGAGCTCTCTCCCAAACCCCTCGAAATAGCTGTAAAAAAAAAATGGCTCTAAACAAATTCTAAAGCAGCAGAACCCACAAAAAGACAGAGTGTAACAAATTTTCAGCCCAAGACATCCTGGGTGGTTGATTGGAAAGGTAAATTGCTCCAGGCGGGGAAAGGAGTGTAGTTCGGCGTGGGCATGCAGGTCGCAGTGACCCTGGAGCAGGCCTCAGAGGACTGAATCTTGGGCAGCTGTGGCAGTTTCCAGACTTCTAAACTCACAAATGCCAAAGACAACTTAGGTCAGTGGGAAAAGTCTGTGTCTGCAATGAAAGAGAAGCTAGGTCTCAATCGCAAGTTCTGAGCACAGCCTTTGGGGCAGCGGGTGCCTCCTGAGCTTCCAGCCCACAGACTAAAGGGGAATTGAGTGGCTGATCAGAGGGTGATTGCAGGGATCTCTTTGCCATTGCTGAGGCAGGAATCTCTTGCTTTGCCCATGCTAGGATGTGGGTTACAGTTCTGAGGGGCAGTCCTGGGGCAAGGAGGAGTGCTGGCACGGTGGAGCTTGTTGTGGCAGTGGAGAGGAAACACCTAGCCCCTTATCATAGCACCCTGGAAGAATTGAAAATTTACAGGCCCCTAGAAGTATCTCTGGAAACAGCTATACAAACCCCTGAAGCTTGGGACAGTAGGTTCTTCACATTGGAAGCAGACTCTTACCTTAAAAAAGAGTTTAAAACTCAAGTAACTGGCCAGGATCATGAGTAAGCAGGGCAAAAAGAGTCATACTATATAATCTCACTTTGGTGACAAAGAAGATCAAAACATACAACCAGAAGAAGACAACAGAGTCAAAGCTCCTACATCCAAAGCCTCCAAGAAAAATATGAATCAGCCCCAGGCCTTGGAAGAGCTCAAAAGGGATTTTGAGCAGCAAGTAAGAGAAGTAGAGGAACAACTGGGAAGAAAAATGAGATCGATGCAAGAAAATCATGAAAAACAAGTCAACAACTTGCTAAAGGAGACCCAAAAAAATACTGAAGAAAATAACACCTTAAAAAATAGCCTAACCCAAATGGCAAAAGAGGTTCAAAAAGCCAATGAGGAGAAGAATGCCCTAAAAGGCAAAATTGGCCAAATGGAAAAGGAAGTCCAAAAGCTTACTGAAGAAAAGACTTCCTTAAAAATTAGAATAGAACAATTGGAAGCTAGTGACTTTATGAGAAATCAAGACACTGTAAAACAAATCCAAAAGGATGAAAAATTAGAAAACAATGTGAAATATCTCATTGGAAAAACAACTAACCTGGAAAATAGATCCAGGAGAGAGAATTTAAAAATTATTGGACTATCTGAAAGCCATGATCAAAAAAAGAGCCTAGACATCATCTTTCAAGAAATGATCAAGGAAAACTGCCCTGATACTTTAGAACCAGAGGGCAAAATAGAAATGGAAAAAAACCCACCGATCACCTCCTGAAAGAGATCCCCAAAGGAAAACTCTTAGGAATACTGTAGCCAAATTCCAGAGTTCCCAGGTCAAGGAGAAAATATTGCAAGCAGCCAGAAAGAAATAATGCAAGTATTGTGGAAACAAAATCAGGATAACACAGGATTTAGCAGCTTCTATATTAAGGGACCGCAGGGCATGGAATATAATATTCCAGAGGGCCAAGAATCACCTACCCAGCAAAACTGAGTATAATCCTTCAGGAGAAAAAATGGTCATACAGTGAAATAGAGGACTTTTAAGCATTCTTGATGAAAAGACCAGAGCTGAATAGAAAATCTGATTTTCAAATACAAGACTCAAGTGGAACATGAAGAGGCAAACAGGAAAGAGAAATCTTAAGAGATTTATTAAGGTTGAACTGTTTACATTCCTGCATGGCAAGATGATATTTGTAACTCATGAGATCTTTGTCAGTATTAGGGTAGTTGAAGGGAAAAAATTATATCTATGTATGTATATAGATAGATAGATAGATAGATAGATAGATAGATAGATAGAGGGCACAGGGTGAGCTGAAGATGAAGGGGTTCATATCTGGAGAATAAAATTAAGGGGTGAGAGAGGATTATACTAAGAGAAGGAGAAAGGGAGAGGTAGAACAGGGTAAATTACCTCACAAAAAACAGAAAAGGCTCTTACAGTGGAGGGGAAATGGGAGAAAGTGAGAGGGAATGAGTAAATCTTATTCTCATAGGATTTAACTTGAGGAGGGAATAACATACACACTCAATTGGGTATGGAAATCTGTCTTACTCTACAAGAAAATGGGGTGGAAGGGGACAAGAGAGTAGGGGGAATGACAGAAAGGAGGACAGATTGGGAAAGGGGGTAATCAGAAGCAAATACTTCTGAGGAGGGACAGTGTCAAAAGAAAGAATAGAATAAATAGGGGGGCAGGATAGGATTAAGGGAAGTAGAGTTAGTTTTTCACAGTATGTCTACTATAGAAGTGTTTTGCATAACTGCATATGTATAACCTATAATGAGTTGCTTGCCTTTTCAATAGGGTGGGTGGGGAAGGAGGAAGGGAGAAAATTTGGAACCCAAAGTTTTAAAAACACATGTTTAAAAAAAATGTTTTCACATGAAACTGGGAAATAAGAAATACAAGAAATGGGATAAAGAAATCTATCCTGACCTACAGGAAAATAGAAGGGGAAGGGGATAAGAGAAAGGGGAAGAGACAGAAGGGAAGGCAGACTAGGGGAAGGGGTATTCAGAATGCATGCCATCTTGGGGTGGGGGGAGGGGAGAGATGGGGTGAAAATTTGGAACTCAAAATCTTGTGGAAGTAAATGTTGAAAACTAAAAATAAATAAATTTATTAATAAAAAAATTAAAAAAAGGAAAAACATGGAAAGACTTGAACCTATGAAGGAATGTGCTATCCACATCCAGAGAAAGAGATGACAAGTGGAAATATGCATAGTATAGTCTTACATATATGTGTATGCTTATGGATATCTACATATAGATATCTATGTATATCTATATGTTTACCTATAGTTATATCTATCTATGTATCTACATATATCTCCAAGTTTAATTGTAGCCTTTTCTAGGGTGGGGGCAGGGGAAGAAGGGAGGGGGAGAAAAGCAAGAAGCGCATAGCAGAGAACAAAAGAAAACCTAGAAGGAAGCAAAGAAAAGCCGGGTAGCTGTGCAAACAATGTGTAGTATTTATTATATAGGTTTTCTTGAAAAGAAAATTTATTGTTTTATATTGAATCCTCTCTTATGTTCTGTTGTAGACATGGAAATGTTATTTTTTTTCTTTTCTCATTTTATATTTAAATTTAAAACAAATAAAAAATTACAAAAAAATGAAAAAGAAAAAATCTCTGGAGTATATACGTGTTCTACCAGGGACCCAGTTTTTGTTTTGTTTTGTTTCTTAACTATAAGCTTTCTTTCCTGCTGACCTGCCTTCTCCTTTGCATAGCTGAGATTGAGGAAACCTGAAGTTTGCAGTGAAAATCCAAAAATAAATTTTGTCAAAAAGAGGCCAGCTCAAACTGTTTTCCAACTTAGTTGTATAATTGGTTCTAGATAAATCACACACAATCATGCCAGTTCTAAAATCCATTAAAATTACAGGAATACATACACGTATCTATCTATGTATTTATATGTATATGTGTATACGTGTGTGTATGTGTGTACACACAGAAATACATATACAATTATCTTTCCTCCAAATGATCACTTATGTAATTATTACTAAGTTATTAGTCTTTTAAATGAAAGGATCTTAATTTTTATTTAAGTTCTTTCAGTAGCAAAAAATCTGGTAGGTTCATATAATATTCTATATCACTTAGATAGCAAGGTTGCACTCCTTTCTCTCTCTCTCATTTTTTTTTTTGATTGGGCAATGGGGGTTAAGTGACTTGCCCAGGGTCACACAGCTAGTAAGTGTTAAGTTTCTGAGGCCAGATTTCTGAGGCCAGATTTGAACTCAGGTCATCCTGAATCCAGGGCCAGTGCTCTAGCCATTGCACCACCTAGCTGCCCCACACTCTTTTCTCTCTTAAACAATCTTTTTGAATACATCTAGGATATAAGTAGCTAGTTGGGAGATCATTCACAGCTCATGTAAATACAGGTATATATGTACAAATATATAAGCTAAGTTCAAAAACGCTACTCTTAAGTTATAAAAGAAATAAGCAAACTAACCTCAAGAAATCCCAATAATCAAACCTAATAGAACTGTGACAATGTTATGTGATTTTGAGGAGTGCTGCAAGAAATTATCTTCCTCCAAATCTCAACCCTGTCATGATTCTACCCTTCTTTCTTGTTTGACATGAAATTCCCTTGTCTGAGCTAGATGAGAAAGATAATGACATTGTTTCCAACAAGAAAGACATAAACATACATGCTAAATATGTTAGCCATGACCAGGAAAAGCTGAATTTGGGGGAGGAAAGTTGGTTCAACTATCTCTAGCTATCAGGGTTCTGATAGATTTGTCAATAAAATGAACTAGAATTATAATGAACATTCTGGGAGATGCAGGAGGATTGAGCTACAGTACAGGTTAATTTCCTGGTAAACAGAGTAAGAAGTTTATGGCAGGGAAAAAAAATACAAGAATTAAATCAGTTGCAGTAAGGTGCTCAAGGGCTTAAAAATGATAGGTCAAAATACTGAAGACTTGGGCATATTGTAATGTGTGATGCTATGTGAATTTCTTAAACTATTTAACATTCCTATGTGCTTTGTGAATATATTATTGCCAATTCACAAAATATCAGTAAGAAGGTTTTAAAGATTCATCAATGTAATTTTTTTTATAACCCAATTTAGAGCTGGACGGATCAAGAGACAGAGCAGGTCAGTGGCAGAGACAGGGATAATACTTAATACTGTATTTCAGAATTATTCATTTCCCTTCTGGGTAACTTCTCTGTCTTCCTTGATCTTTGTCCTCTTGAGGGATAGTTTTCATCCAGCTATGTGCTTTACTTGGTACAAAAGCAGCATGACAGATCAAATCCATCTTAACATCTTTTGAATGTATCTATTTACCTATCATCTATATCTGTCTCTGTCTCTCTGTCTGTCTCTGTTTCTCTCTCACATCTATCTCTCTCTCTCTCTCTCTCTCTCATAATAATCTATTACTCTGAGAATTTTTATCAAGTCCTTCTATTTGCCTTCTGGTGTAACATATAATGCTATGTAGCTCACTCTCCTAATACTCATGTTTCTCAATTACATTCTAGTTTACTCTTTTCTTTGAATAACTGTGCCTTAGATGATCAGAAGTTAAACATCTTCTTGACTCTTTTTAAAAATTCAACAAGAGTTCAAAAGAGCTATTTTACTTGGTACAAAAGCAGCATGACAGATCAAATCCATCTTAACATCTTTTGAATGTATCTATTTACCTATCATCCATATCTGTCTCTGTCTCTCTATCTCTGTTACTCTCTCCCATATCTCTCTCTCTCTCTCTCTCTCTCTCTCTCTCTCTCTCTCTCTCTCTCTCTCTCTCTCTCTCTCTCTCCCTTCCTCTCTCTCTCTGTTGTAATAGTCTATTACTCTGTTTGTATTAAAACAGAATTCTAGGAGGCTGGATTATCTAAAAATTACTTAAAATTTAGAATTAAAGTAAAAGAAACAGAAACTTATGACCAGGCTTCTGTACTATATCAATTGAGAGAATATTAAAATAGCTCTTTTGAACTCTTGTTGAATTTTTAAAAAGAGTCAAGAAAATGTTTAACTTCTGATCATTTGAGGCACAGTTATTCAAAGAAAAGAGTAAACTAGAATGTAATTGAGAAACATGAGTATTAGGAGAGTGAGTGAAAATAGCAGAGTAAAGGCAAAGACTCACTTGAGCTCTCCCAAATTTCTTTATAAACAACTTTAAAATAACCCTTCAAAACATTCTAGAGCAGCAGAACCAACAAAAAAATGGGGAAACAATTTTCCAGTCCAAAATAACTTAGAAGGTTGATAGGAAAGGTCAGTCTCACTGGGGTGAAAGTGGAGCACAGACTAGCCCTGGCTTCACTGTAGCAAGTCAGCAATAGGTCTGGAATGACTGAATCCAGTGATGACTTCCAGAGTTCTTAGCCAACAGAAAATAAGGAAGTAGGAAACCTGGTCAGAAGCAGATCACAGGGGATATTTGCTGGCACTCGATCCATGACTCAGTTGTATTGACCATATGAGGATTTGGGTTGCATGCCAGGGTTGCAGTCCCTGAGCAAGGAGTAGCACTAGCACACTAGAGCTCTTAGCCCCAGGGGAGCAGGCACCCTGGTCATAGCTGCAGGGTAGAAAAAAAAAACACTTAAAGCCACTTATAGATCAGAGCACATGACAGGAGAAAAGTGACCACACTGTTCATTAGAATCTAAGAAATTTTATTTAGTAAATAGTAAAAATGAATCCAAACTTCATAGAACAAATCATTTTACAAAGTGGATTTGTTCTGTGAAGTTTGGATTTAGTCAAAGGGCCATACTTGAGAATCTAGAGGGCCACATGTGGCCTCAAGGCCACAGGTTTCCCACCTCTGCCTTGGATTATACCACCTTGGAAGAACTAAAAACTTACAGCTCTCCAGAATTACTCCAAAACCACCAGCAAGAAAAACCTGAAGCTTCATACTATGCTTCCTTCATCCCAGGAACAGAGTCCAATTTTAATATGAAGATAAAAGTTAAGAAATAGGCTAGAAATTGAACAGACAACAACAAAAAGAACCTGATCATATAAAATTACTACAATGACAGGGAAAATTAAAACACAATCTCAGAAGAAGAAAATGAAATCAAAGAAGCTATATGCAAAGCCAAAAAGAAAAAAAATAATACTAAATTGGTGTCAGGCTCAAAAACAATTCCTTGAACATCTCAAAAACTACTTTACAAATCAATTAAGAGAGGTAGAGGAAAAATGGGATAAGAAATTAAAGTAATGCAAGAAAATCATGAAAAAGAGTCAACAGCTTGGTAAAGGAAGCACATAAAGTGAGGAAAAGATGTAAAAAAAATCACAGAAGAAAATAAGTCTAAAAAGTTTTTGTTCAGTCATATCTGACTGTTTGTAACTGTATTTGGGGTTTACTTGGAAAAGGCACTGAAGTAGTTTGCCATTTATTTTTCTGATTCATTTTACAGATGAGGAAACTGAGTCAAACAAGGTTAAGTGACTGACCCAAGGTCAATTAGCTAGTAAGTGTATGAAGCTAGATTTGAACTCAGGGATGTGAGTCTTCCCGACTCTGGGCCCCACGCTCAATCCACTGTGCCACCTTGCTGCCTTAAAAAGTAGAATTCAGCAAATGCAAAAGGAGTTACAATAGCTCAAGAAACTTATTTCTTAAAAATATAGAATTGGGCAAGTGGAAACTAGTGACTTCATAAGAATTCAAGAAAAAAGAAGAAAAATTCAAAATGATGAAAAGATAGAAATGGGAAATGTCTCATTGGAAAAAGAATTAACCTGGAAAATAGGTCAAGGAGAGGTAATAGAATAATTATTAGAGCAACTGAGTGTCATGACAGAAAAAAAAAGCCTATACACTATATTTCAGGAAATTATCAATAGAAACTGACCTGATATCCTAAGACCAGAGGGTAAAAGAGAAATTGAAAGAATCCACCATTATGAAAAACTCCCAGGAATATTTTAGCCAAATTCCATACCTCCCACATCAATAAGAAAATACTACAAGAAGCAAGAGAGAAACAATTAAAGTATCATGGAACCACAGTCAGGAAAACACAGGATTTATAATCTATATTAAAGGATTAAAGGATTTAGAATAGGATATTCCAGTGGGCAAAGGACCTGGGATTATAACCAAGAATCACTTGCCCAACAAAACTGAGTATAATGCCTCAGGGGAAAAGATGGACATGTAATGAAATCGAAGACTTTCAAACATTCCTAATGAAAAGACCAGAACTAAATTTAAAAAAATGATTTTCAAATACAAGACAAGAGAAATATAAAAAGGTAAAGATGAAAGAAAAATCGCAAGAGATTCAGTAAGGGTAAACTGTTTACATTCCTACATGGGAAGATAATACTTGTAATTCTAAAATACTTTATCATAATTAGGGCAGTTCAAGGGAAATACATAGACAGAAGGCACAGATATGAGTTGGCTATTATGGGATTATATTTTTAAAAATGAGGGGTGAAAAAGAGGGTTGCATTGGAAGAAAGGGAAAGACAAGGTAAAATGTGATGAATTATTTCACATAAAAGAGGCTTGAAAAAATTTTTATGGTAGAGGGGCAAATGAAGGTGAGGGGCAATACTTGAACATTATTCTAATTGGAATTGCCTGAAAGAGGGAATAACATATATATTCAGTTGGGTATAGAAATCTATCTTAACCATGAATGGAAGTAGGAGAGGAGTGCAATAAAAGAAGGTGGGGTGCTGATAGAAGGAAGGGTAAATTAGGGGAGGCAATGTTCAAAAGCAAAACATTTTTGAGGAGGGTCAGAGTGAATGGAGAGAAAGAGACATGGATAAACAAGGGAAAATAGGGAAATTCACAGTAATCATAACTGAATATGAATGGATGAATTCACTTATAAAATGGAAGCAGATGGCAGAAAGGATTAAAAACCGGAATTCTACAATACGTTGAAGCAAGAGACACACAGAGTAAAGAAAAGAGGTTGGAGTACAAACGATTTCACAGATGATTTAAAAAAACAACCCAGGGGTAGCAATCATGATGTCAGATAAAGCAAAAATAGACCTAATTAAAAGAGATAAGGAAGGAAACTGCATCTTGCTAAAAGGTACCACTGACAATGAAATAATTTGAATACTAAGCATATGTGCACTAAATAGTACGGGACCCAAGTTCGAAAAGGAAAAGTTAAATGACTTACTGGAGGAAATAGACAATAGAACTATGTACCGAGGGACTTCAAACCCCCCCCCCCCGCCCTGGCAGAACTAGATAAATCTATCAAAAAATGAAGAAGAAAGAAGTTAAGGAGATTAATATATTTTTTTAAAAGCTAGATATGATAGAACTCTGGGGGGAAAATGAATGAGGATGGAAAGGAATATATTTTTTTTTCTCAGTAGTACATGAGGCCTTCACAAAATATGACCATGCATCAAGGCATAAAAACTCCACAATCAATGAAGAAATATTAAATGCATCCGTTTCACATCATTACAGAAAAAGTTATGTTTAATATAGGGTCATAGAAAGATAGATTAAAAATAACTTTAAACTAAATAATCTAATACTGAACAATGTGTCAAAACAATGTATAATTTCTTTAAAAAGAGTAAGCAGTATTTAAAAGAAAATTTATATCTCTAAACTTTTGTATCAATAAAATACAGAAAGAACAGACCAATGAATTGGGCATGAGACTAAAACAAATAGGAAAAGTACAAATTAAAAATTTTCAGTTAAATACTCAATTGAAAATCCTGAAAAGCAAAGAAGAGATTAATAAATTTGAAAATAATAAAACTATTTAAGCAATAAATAAAACTAAAAGCTGGTTTTATGAAAAAAATAAAATAGATAAGCTATTGATTGATAAAAAAAAGAAGAAAACCAAATCAACAATATTGAAATTGAAAAGGGTCAATTCACCACCAATGAAAAGGAAATTAAAGCAATTATTAGGAGCTTTTTGCTTAATTATATGCCAATAAATCTGACAATCTAAGTAAAATGTATAAATATTTACAAAAAAATATAAGTTGCCCAGATTAACATAAAAGGAAATAGAGTTCCTACCTAACTTCATCTTAGAAAAAGAAATTGAACAAACTATCAATGAACTGCCTCATAAAAAAAAAAAAACCTGAAGATTGGATGGATTACCAAGTGAATTCTAACAAATATTTAGAGAACTATTAATTGCAGCATTATACAAACTATGTGGAAAAATAAGTAAAGAAGGAACCCTACCAAATTCCTTTTATGACACAAATATGGTGCTGATACTTAAACCAGGAAGAGCAAAAACAGAAAGAAAAATATAAACTAATTTTTCTAATGAATATTTATTTAAAATTTTAATTAAAATACTAAAAAAAATTGTATCAATAACAAAACCAACAAAAATCATATGATTTTCTCAATATATGCAGAAAAAGCTTTTGGCAAAATACAACACTCATTCCTAGTTTGAAAAGAAAAAAAAAACACTGGTTGGGGAGCCAAATGGCAGAGAAAAGGCATCAACTCACCTGAGTTATCCCCCAAATTACTTCAAACGCCTTTAAATAATGGTATAAAATAATTCCTGCAGTGACAGAACCAAAAAAAGGATGGGATAATAATATTTTGAGGCCAAAGACAAATTAGAAGTTCAGCAGGAAAGTTCTCACCAAGGTGAGAGTGAAGCACAGACCAGGGTAGACTGTGCCAGAACAAACCAGGACCCAACAAACCAGGAGCAAGTCTTATGAGCCACTGAATCAGCATTGCAGCAGCTGCTTGCAGAGCACTCAGTGCACTGATGGTAACAGGGTCGAACAACTGTTCAGAAGGAGATTACAGTGGTCTCTTTGCTAGCGCTGGGGGCAAGACTCTGTTGCTTTGCCCATACTCAGATTTGGGTTGCATTCCTGGGTGACATTTCCAGCACAAAGAGGATCTTGCATCAGAGCTTGCAGCCTCAGTGAAGCAGGGACTCTTCTCACAGTTCCGGGACAGAAGAGTGCTGTGGTCACTCACAGACCAGACCATAGGCCAGGAAAGTAGTAAACACATCTCTCCTGAGACCGCATCACCGTGGAAGAACTGAAAGCACAGTTGTCTTAGAAGTATCTATGAAAATTGCTGCATTAAACCCCTGAAGCTTGGGAGAGAATTGTTTCTACCCTGGAAGCAGAGACCCTCTTTAGCAAAGAATTAAAAATTAAGAAATAGACTAGAAAAAAAATAGTAAACAGCGGGGAAAAATATCTTACCATAGAAAGTGACTATGGTGACAAGGAATATCAAAACACACTCAGAAAGAGATAACAAAGTCAAACTTCAAACATTCAAAGCATCCAAGAAAAATATGAATTGATCTCAGGCCATGGAAGATCTCAAAAAAGATTTTGAAAATCTAGTAAGAGAGGTACAGGAAAAATTGGGAAGAAAAATGAGAATGATGCAAAACAATCATGAAAAAAGAGTCAACAGGTTGGTAAAGGAGACACACAAAAAATAAATAATAAAATAGCATCTTTAAAAACAAATCAGGCAAAAATCTTAAAAATCAGAATTGGCCAAATGGAAAAAGAGGCACAAAAATTCACTGAGGAAATAAACAACACCTTAAAAATCGAATTGAGAGATGGAAAATGAGATGCAAAAGTTCACTGAAGAAAGTAATTCCTTAAAAAGTAGAATTGAGTAAAAGGAAGCTAATGACTTTATGAGAAATCAAGACACAATAAAACAAAAACCCTGGAATGAAAAAGTAGAAGACAATGTAAAATATCTCATTAAAAACAACTGACCTAGAAAATAAATCAGGAGAGATAATTTAAAAATTATTGGATTACCTGAAAGCCATGATAAAAAAAAATAGAGCCTAGACATCATCTTTCAAGAAATTTTCACAGAAAACTGCCCTGATATTCTACAACCAGAGGGTAAAATAGAAACTGAAAGAATCTACCAATGACCTCCTTGAAGAGATTCCAAAATAAAAACTCCCAAGAATATTATAGCCAAATTCTACTCCTTCCACCTGAAGGAGAAAATATAGCAAGCTGCCAGAAAGAAACAATTCAAATAAGCCACAGTTAGGATAACACAGAATTTAGTAGCTTCTGTCTTAAAGGATCAGAGCGCTTGGAACATTATATTCTGGAGAGCAAGGCAGCTAGGAACATAATCAAGAATCACCCAGCAAAACTGAGTATAATCATTTGAGGGGAAAATGGATATTCAATGAAATAGAGGACATTCAAGTATTCCTGATGGAAAGACCAGAGCTGAAGAGAAAATTTGACTTTCAAATACAAGACCTAAGAAAAGCATAAAAAGGGAAACAGGAAACGGAAATCATAAAGGACTTAATAAGATTAAATTGTTTACATTCCTACATGGGAAGATTATATTTGTAACTCATAAGACCTTTCTCATTGTTAGGGTAGTTAGAAGGAATACATATAAGTATATACATATATATAATAAAATTGATGGGTGAGAAAGAGGAATGCACCTTAAGAAGGGCAAAGGGAGAGATCAAATGGGACAAATTATCTCACATAAAAGAGGCAAGAAAAAGCTGTTACCATGCAAGGGGAGGTGGGAGAAGAGGACAGGAGTGAGTGAACCTCGATCTCATCAGAATTGGCTCAAAGAGGGCATAACATACACATTCATTTGGGTATAGGCATCTATCTTACCTTTCAGGGAAGTAGGAGAGGAAGGAGATAAAAGAAGGGGATGGAGCTCATAGAAGGAAAGGCAGATTGGAGTAGGCAGTAGTCAGAAATAAAACACTTTTGTGATGCAAAGAGTGAAAAGAGAGAAAGAATTATTGTTTGTCCTTTGTTCTTGAAGAGGACCATGACATCAGGAAGGTGATATCATGACATATAAGTGAATTGGATTTAAGTGAGGGAGGACTATACAAAATTACCAGCTTCACTTTCTCCTCCAGAGCCATCTGGATCCAGGGTCAAGGTAAATATAAGGATACCTGAAGAAGGCCTGAGATGCAGTGGGAGATCTTTCCCTTTTTTTTTAACCTAAGGTCTTTAACATGCCTCAGTTTGACTGAGGCAATGCCCATTCAGTGAATAATTATAGGTAAGAAATGAGGCAAATAACGGGACAGTATACCAAAGCCATGCCAGGAAACTGAATTGCTTCAATATGAATTCTCTTACGAAGATTCTGAATATCACCTGACAGAATATGATACCAGACACAGAGGTCCTTTCTCAAACTAAACTGCCAAGCCTTCAAACTCTACTTCAGAGAGCCCAATTTCAATGCACTGGCCATGTTGTTTGAATGCAAATATATATGCTTGCCAAAAAGACTATTTTATGGAGAACTCACACAGGGCTAGCATTCTTATGGTGGTCAGAAGAAGTAATACAAGGACACTCTCAAGGTCTTGCTTAAGTACTTTGAAATTGATTGTGTGACATGGGAGACACTGGCATGGGACTGCTCAGCATGTGTGACCACATCAGAGAAGGTACTGTGCTCTATGATCAAAACAGAATTGAAATAGCTTGAAAGAAATGCAAGATGGGCAAATTTAGAGAATCTGTCACAAATGTTCACATGGACTATTTATACCTGACCTGTGGTAGTGCATTCTGAGGTTGAGGTCATATTGGTCTGTTCAGTCACAGTCAGGACACAGTGAAACTTGACTCTAGCATAGTAATGTCTTTTTGGACAACAAAGGACAACAACCAACTAATCTACCAACCTAGTTTAAAAAGTCAATCTGATAGGCAAAGACCCTCAGGGTTTCTGGCCACAACAGAAACAACTGCTATTTTCATTCACTGAATCATTCAGGGCCATATAATGACCAAGTAGGGCTTGGCCTGGGACCTATTGTTAGCCAATCAATGAGAGCCAAGTGATTTTGGTTTAAGGCTTAGTTTTCTTAAATATATATATATATATATATATATACACACATATATATTTCAGAGATCAAAAATGTCATTCCCTTTCAATAAATGGGGGTGGGGGATAGGATGGAGTGAAATACACTTAGCAATTGTAACTGTGAAAAATAAATTGAAGCAAGTTTCTCTAGTAAAGACCTCACTTCTCAAATGAGAACAAAGTCAAATTTATAAAAATAGAGATAAGAGCCATTCCACAATTGATAAACGATCAAAAGATGAATAATTTTCAAATGAACCAGCTTTGGGAACAAGAGTTCACTATTTGACCAATACTATTGGGAAAACTGGAAAGCAGTTTGGCAGAAAATACAGGCCAACATCTCACACCATATAAAAAGATTAGGTCAAAATGTATACATTATTTAGACACAATGTTTGACGCCATAGGTAAATTAGGGGAGCAAGGAATAGTTTACCTGTCAGATCTATGGATAGATAAGAATTTATAACCAAACAAAAGATAGAAAATACTATGAGATTTAGAGGCAGCTAGGTGGCACAGTGGATAAAGAACCAGCCCTGGAGTAGGAGGAACTGAGTTCAAATCCTGCCTCAGATACCTGACACTTACTAGCTGTGTGATCCTGGGAAAGTCACTTAACCCTATTACCTAGCAAAAATAAATGTTATGGGTTTTAAAATATATAATTTTGATTACATTAAATTAACAGGTTTTTGCATAAACAAAACTAATGCTGTCAAAATTAGGAGGAAAGCAGAAAACTGGCAAAAATTACATCAAGTGTCTCTGATAAAGGTTTCACTTTTCAGATATATAGAGAAAATAAATCAAATTCATAAAAAATATGAGTCATTACTAAATTGACTTATGGTCAAATGATATGAACTGGCAGTTTTCAGGAGAATAAATCAAAGCTATCTATAGACATATAAAAAATACTCTACATCACTATTGATCAGAGAAATGCAAATCAAAACAACTCTGAGGTACCACCTCATACATATCAGATAGGCTAACATGACATAAAAGGAAAATGACAAATGTTGGAGGGGATGCAGGAAAATTGGGCTACTGATGCACTGTTGGTGGAGTTGTGAACTCATCCAACCATTCTGGAAAAGAATTTGGAACTATGTCCAAAGTGCTATAAAACTGTGCATACACTTTGACCCAGCAATACCACTATTAGGTCTGTCTCACAAAGAGATAAAAAAAAAAGGGAAAGCAAAAAAATCTTTATAATAGGTCTCCTTGTGGTGGCAAACAATTGGAAATTGAAGGAATGCTTATCAATTGGAAAATGTCTGAACAAGTTGTGGTATATGATTGAGATGGAGTATTGTGTTATAAGAATAATGAGAAGGATGGTTTCAGAAAAAAAATCTGAAACACTTATGTGAACAAAGTGAAGTGAGCAAAACTAGAGAAAACAGTTACAGCAATATTGTATGATGGTCAATTGTGAATGACTTAGCTATTCCCACCAATACAAACATCCAAGAAAATTCCAAAAGATTTATGATGAAAAAAATGTTATCCACCTCCTGATAAAGAACTGATTGAGTCTGAAAGCAGATTGGATAGAAATACTATTTTTTACTTTTTTTTGTGGTTTTCCAAATATTTTCTTTCACACCCTGACTAACATGGAAAAGAAAAGATTTTTTGTATGACTGCACATGGATGATCTATATAAAATTATTTGACTTTTCAATGTGGGTGGAGTCCAGGGAGGGTGGAAAAAAATTGAAACTCAAAACTTTTTTTAAAAAGTTACAAGTTATTTATACACATAATTGAAAAAATATTTAAAAAGGAAACATTAGTATTGAGGGAATGGCATATCCTCTCTCACAGATAAACAAAGAGATACATACACACAAAAACAAAATTATCTAACCACCAATTACTTGATGTCCATAAATAGAAAACAGAACAATTGTTATAATAATTAAGCCAGCTTTTAGAATAAAGATACGAAAGGGTAACCAATGATAGAATTATGAGTTCCAGAAGAATTGAGGGGAGATTTGGATCATTGTGACATATGTGTGAACATAATTTGTTAGATTACTTACTAATTTCTTATCTTTCACTCAACTAAGGCATCACATTTCTACTGTGGAAACTCATATTTTCCATTAACAAAGTTGTGTTTTCAGCCATCATCTCTACTCTAATAACATTACATTGATCCTTTATCTTCTTTGTATCCCTTGTGGCTAAAATAATGCTTTTCACAAAGCATATACTTAATAAATGGTTGTTCAATTTAATTTTGTTTTAAAATGTGGGTTTCATAGTATAAATATTCAGACTCATGCTTTATAAAGAGCATTTAAAGGTTTGAGTTTTTCATCCTCAATGAAATCACTTACATTTCTTTATCCACAGCTAGATTTCACTTTTCATTTTTTGTTGATCAATTGAATTTTAAGAAGTTGTCTTATTTTATGAGTATCTTATTTTATTGCGTTTCTTATTTTTAACTGCTTGTACATTCCTTGTTGCTTTATTTCTTCATTGATTATATAAAGGTAAAAACTCTAAATAAAGGAAAATTAATAATTCTCTATCTTCTAAACAACTCAGAAATGCATGACATGCTAGAGAATTGTGTATCTGATGAATACAAAGTTTAGTTATAGGCTCCCAGAGTCAGCAATGATGAGAAGTTTTCTATTTTTATAAAGGAGAAGAAAATCAATACTTTCTAACAGAGGGTATGATTCCTTTCTTAGATAAGTCAATTTGGAATACTTTCCAAGTCAAGCACATAAAAATTTAATGCAAATGGTTATATTTGGGAAACTTTTTAGAGGAAATGAGACCATGCTTCATTCTGTATTGCTAAGTGGGTTGCTTGACTGGTCACATAACCTGCTTCACTTCACCACACAATATTTTTATTTGGGTGCTAAAAGAATAAGCTTTGCAATCTGATTGCTGATTCTGGGCCACTTTGATGAATTTCAAAGTCAGAATTAACAAGCAGTTCATGATGCCCAATAATTTTTTATGGGCAAGGCAAACTGGAGAAACAGAGAGCTCCCAGAAATCCTTGGACTGCTTAATAACTTTTAGTCATTGCTGTCCTAAAAATGCCTCTCTATCTCTCTTAGAAATCTCACGGTTACCAGATCATAGCCTTAGAAATTTGTTGACACTCCTGATCTGCACTTCTCAACACATTATTCATAGACTGAAATTCAGAAATAATTATGATTGATATTAATAAACTACTTTAATGCTTGTAAAGTGTTTTGGATGCGTTATTAGCAACTACTCTTAGTAGTCACATAATTTCTGTTATCTCCATTTTACAGCTAAGAAAAATGAAGCATGCAGATATTAAGTGACTTGACCAGTTAATAATTATCTGAGGTGGGATTTGAACCCATCTTTCTTCCAGTCAAATTGCCCCTTTTGTTGTCTGTTATATATGGCATGATGTAGCTAGGTGGCACAATGGATGAGCACTGGCCCTGGAGGCAGGAAGACTTATCCTCATGAGTTCAAGTCTGGCCTCTGACACTAGTTGCATGACCCTGAGCAAGTGACTTAACCCTGTTAGTCTCAGTTCCTCATCTGTAAAATGAGCTGGGGAAGGAAATGGCAAACCACTCCGGTATCTTTGCCAAGAAACCTCCAAATGGGGTCACAAAGAGTTAGACAAAACTGAATAACAACATATATGTTTCTCCATCTTCTATCCTCATTCTTTTTCATAGGCTCTTACCATTGCCTGGAATGCACTCCCTCCTCACCTATAATCCCTAGTTTCCTTCAAAGCTCTATTCAAATGCTGTTTTGTACATGTGACTTCACCCAATTACTGCTGCCTATAATTTCAAATTACCCTGTGTGTGTTTTGTATAAATTTATTTACATAAAACTCATGGATCCATGCATACATTCTCCTCCAATAGTATGTAAGTGTCTTGATGATAGAAGCTGTTTCACATTTACCTTTGTATCCTCAGAGCCTAATATAATGCCTAGGATGTAGTATTTACTTAATAAATGTTTGGTGATTTCATTGATTCTTAAATCAAAATCCAGTACTCTGATCAGTACTTGTTAACATCCATCCAGGGGTTTTATGGTAAATGTTTAACAACCCACTCCCTGGAAGAACAAATACACACACAACACATTTTTAAGTTTAATTGGCTCCCATGAACTGTTATAAACTGGCTCCAACACATCCCTGAATGTTCAACACTGCTCCAGCTTTGGTATATCTCTGACATTAGGTCCTTGTCCACATTACCCTTGCTATTGACTTGTCTGAACATGGATTAGGAGTCCAGATGTTCTGATTGCCTATATGTGACATCTAGGACTAGTACATGACAAAAACAAAACAAAACAAAACAATTATCTTTTATTTCATGACGAGATGAATTAAATACAAATCATTCTATTAGTTCTTTTGATTTGCTTGTTCAATATATAGGAAATAATACTGTACTTCTTGAATCCCAACAGCTCATATCCTTTTTCATCTCGACTTAAACTGAAACCTGGGAGAACATAAACTGATTCAGCATTTTGATATTGGGGTTAGTATTTGGAGTCTTGCTTCCATTATAAATAACAGAAATGCACTGAATGTGTATGTGACTATAATTTTGCATTAAGGTCATTTCATTGACATCCTACGGAACTTTGCTCTTCTTTTTGAACACAGGTAACTTGGTTGTTGTATGTACCTCTTAATAAAATCTTTAAAAATGCATTATCACTAGCTTTGTAAGCATGAAGATATTGACAACGCGTGAAATGGGCTAGGGTGAAGAAATGTTAATGAGAAATCAATGAGAGTTTACAATAGGGCTCTTCTATCTGTACTTGTTTTATGATTATGGGTCTTAATTTTATTTCTAAATGAGAATAGCATAGATATAGGTGGAGATATTTATAATGACATTTATGTAATAATTTAAGGTTTGCAAAGTATTTTACCTATGTTATCTCACTTAAGCCTCATAGCAATTCCTTGCAGTAGGTACTATTTTTATTGTTCAGATTAGGATACTGAATGTAAGTGAGGTTAAGTGATTTGTTCAGGATCACACAGATAGTAATGGTCTGAAATATTATTTGAACTGACGTCTTTCTAACTGTAAGTCCAACTGTCTAACGACTACACCACTGAAAATGATAGGCATTGAAATCCAGTAATTGTAAGAACCAAACATTAGCCACCATTTTTGATGGATGAGTGAAACCAGGGCTAGGTTTAGGACAAATCAACTTTTAATCAATTGAGTGTGGGTAAGTAATAAATGATTGCTATTGATGATATGGGTAGAAGACTTGAAATAAGTAAGATAATACAATCACCACTGAGAGAGAGAGAGAGAGAGAGAGAGAGACAGAGAGACAGAGAGACAGAGACAGAGACAGAGAGACAGAGAGATGGAGACAAAAAGAGAGAGACAGAAGTACAGAAAGACACACAAAGAGACAAAGAGAGACAGAGAAAGACATATACAGAGACTGACAAAGGCAGAGACAGACAGATTCATGGTTGTTTGTTTCATTCTCTGCTGTATGAAGAGAGGGAATTTAAAGTAATAGAATTTTCTATCAGGATGTGGCATCCCTTTGCCTAAATGAAAATGTTTCTGTAAAATGAACAACTAATACACATGTTGAACAGAGCTCTGACTAAAATAATAACTCTTTTTTTTGGAAAATATTTTTAAATGTGTCTGGATATAGAAAAAGATGAATATTGCTAAAATTGAGATTTGTTACTCAAGTTACACTGATATTTGCTGCATTTAGCTACTCCCAGCAATGCCCTTGGTAGATACTCTGGGAATTTCTCTCCTTTAGTAGATACCTTACCCTTATAAGGGAGCTAAGGATACTGGACAGATGCTTTGGAAAGAACATCTGATCCTGAAAAATACTGGAGTTAATAGCATAGAGGAGACAAACATATTAAGGAGATAAACAACAAAAATAAAACAAAAATACATATATTCTAAAACATGATTATTTTTTTTTAAGTTTACAGGTATGATTAAAAAGCAAAACCAAATTTCCAACCCAAAAGTTTCCAGAATTTTTTTTAATCTGGTTTTGTATAAATACCTTTTTTTCAAAAGACTAGAAATCTCAACTTGAAAAACTTTTCTTTTGGAAATAAAAATGTTTTTCTGCTATTCTGTGACTCCTTATGTCCCCATATCAGTAGCAAGCCCCATGAGTGTTACAATATTGCATCAACAGACAATTGGCATTACAAGGAAATGTTAAAAATTGTACATCTGAAAATTACATATTTTAGTGTTAACTGAAACCAAGTTTAAATCTCAAAGGAATCAATGCCTGACCAAATTCATACTTGATTTCTTCTTCTCTTGACCATATAACAAAATGTTTCTCATCCATCTCCCCTCCCTCTTTCTATTAATTCCTTACAGTAGTCAAGAGTTGTAAATCAGGAGTCAGTGTCAGTTCAGTCATGTGATGATATATACAACATGTTTTAAGTTTAGTCCAGTTATCCATTCTATCCAATATTACTTACATAACCTTACATAACTATCATGAGCTTTAAAATAACATAGTTTTTCATTTTCAAAATCTTTGAAAATGCTGACTTTTTCATTTAAATTTTTTATTAACATACAAACATTTTTAGCATGGACAATTATTGAATATTCCTATAGCATTGGAACAGGATTGTACCCACTTCAACACTGCTTTACATTGTTGGTTGCAATAAATTAGTGGCCAGCAATAAATATTAAATATTGATTATACTAATTATCAAAAATATTAGCTATAAAAAGTAAATTTCATTATTTATTCTAATGAAATGATAGTAGTTTAAAGTCTGTTCTGTTATAGGATTGCCATGATAAGTGGGGAGAATGATGAAATAATTGCAATATACTTTGGAGTGAAGGTAGATATGCCACAAATTGGTTGCATACAAAGTTTGTTTTCTCATTTTGTATAATACATCTCTGCCCTGGTCTGACAATCTTTCACATAATAAAAACAAACAAACCAACAAACAAAAAAAGGTTAGATTTGGTAAATATCATATTGTTTTGTAAAATGGGTTATCAGGTAACAAAAAGTGAGTTCTAGGCAAGGCAGCCTATTAGGACCACAAAACAAATGACAAAGTAAACTCCCTAACATTATTTGACTTGATATAATGCATTGCCTTCCATCTCTAATTAGGCAACTAGTAGCAGCAAGGTCTGCCATGAGGAAAAAATGAAAACTAATGAATAATTCATGCAAATATATTTGCAAACTTTTAAAATTCCAATGAAAACCATCCCAGTAAGTAATTAATTTTATATACTTGCTAGGAGACTTCTAACCTTTACAATCTTTAATGTTAATTGTCCCTTTCCTTCTTTTGGGGCAGGGGAGCAGGCCCATGTCAAAAGCAGTTTTTCATGAAGTTCTTCTCTTGTGGTTTGGAATGGAGTGTATTTGAGTGTGAAATAGAGTTCTAATCTTTCAAGCACTCAGAATAATGTGAGTGTTTACAGACTGCCATCTAAAGTGACTTTTTTTTAATGGACATTATAAAAGTGAAGGATTAACCATTGTGGTCTGACCAAATGTCCTCCTCCTTCTTCATCACCATCATGCTGAAGAGAGATGCTCTTTAAAAAGGAGCCTGATTTATCTTCATTAAATCAATCAGCTTGTCAAGAAGCCACAGATCAATTCTTTTTTTTTTTCTTGAAGTGTTTCATGTTAGGTTAAGAGTTCATGGTATGAGGAGAAGAGTGGAAAAGTGAACACATAGAAAAAGCTACATTTTTGAAATTGTAGAGGTAATCTTTAGATCATATTTTAGATGTTAGTTTGGCAGAGGTACAATTGTGTAATTGTATGCACCTGTACCAATTACATTTCTCATATGGAAGGAGAGTATACAAGAGGAGACATTGTGGGCTGAATTTACAGTAAAAGTGGAAATAGCTTTTCATTTTATCATATATATTGCATGCTGATGCTTCTCAGAAGTGACATAACCCATATGGTAGGTTTTTCACTTGTAACATATAAAGCAAAACTATCATATTCAAAATTAGAAAAGGGTAATTTCCCCCCCAAAAACAAATATTGTTATACATTTTCTCCGAACTTTTCCTCTAGATTGAATGTTTTTTTTTCCATCAGTTTAGTGCAATAAATAAACTTAGAATTCTTGAGCACATCAATATCCATGTTGAGGTTGAAGGGATTTTCACATTTTGGAGGAAGAAAATATTCTCTTCTTTTAGATTAGGAATCTGAGGCATGGAGATAAATAATAGTATCTACTTATACTTAATGGTGGCTTTTCCTCTGAGAAGTTAAGGAAAATTGGAAGACATAACTGAGCTCATGAGAGCAGTTATAACAACATGCATGAACTTGTTAAAAAATGCTGCAAAATGTGTGGAATTCTATATGTAACTTTAGCCTTTTCCACTCTCTTATTAATGGATTGAACCTTCTGCCTGACCAACCATCCACATTTATCCTTTTGCTTCCTCTTGGAACTCTGTTGTTCCTACCACCACTTCATGTCTCTTCTGAAGAGTTCACCTTCTGCTTCTGGCTCTTCAGCTCAAACACTGAATAACAAGCCACTGACTGCATGTAAAACTGATATTTCTGGCTCTTTGCCTGGACAGCAGCCTTTCCCTACTCAGAGTGCTTCTGCCTACTTCTTGGAAAATTTTCAACTCTTGTACCATGGCATGTCTTTTCTGCCTGCAGGCAACAGTACAAAGACAGGCAAAAATAATATTGAAAAATACAAATATATCTTCTATATTTCACTAAGTATTTAATTTCCATTTTTTATCCATTCTTAATAATATGTGTGAGAAAAGTCATTTTTGTTCTGAATTCTGGATGTTTTCTTCACTCCAGGCATTCTTATAGTCAATATGTTGACAACCTTTTGCTACAAATTCCTCTTGATTATTCTGAATAAAGAAAAAAAATGGGTATTATCTCCCAATGGGAAAAAAAGTATGGTGCAATGAATAGAGAGCTGATTTTATAGTCAAGAAAACCTCAGTTTGAGTCCCAAATTTTGGTAAATACTGATTATGTGATCTGGGACAGTAACTTTATTTCTTAACTACAAAGATTGAGTTTGTCAATTGATGCAAACATATTATAATTTTACTGTGGAAAAAAAAAAGGTGCTACCCTGCTACTTCTATTTTCTTTTCATTATGGATAGAAATAATGTACTACATTATTTCGCTCAGCTTGTTCATTCAGGGTATAATGAAATTTTGGTTCTTTTTGTATTAATGCCCCATGAACCACTCAAACTGTATACATTAAAGAGCAGACCCTATTAACCTTGCTAAGTGATGTTTCTTCACTGGGGATTTCCAATTCCAGTGAAATCACAACTTCTTGCCAAAAAACAAACCCTAACTACAATAAACAAACAATAATTTCCAGGGTCACCTCCTTTACCCTTTTAATGGTATTCTACTAGAATATTGACCATGAAAGGGAAAAATAATCTAGAATCTTTCATATACATATATATATATGTATGTTCACACATACATATACACATATGTACACATACATATACATATATATACTTATCGCAAAGTATTATAGAAATTAATCATTTTAATTTTCTACTCACAAGTCTTCTCTAATTTGACTTTAATTAAACTTATTGCTTTGTTAAATGATTTAGTGATAGTTTTTTTTCTGTTGGTGGATAAAATGTAGATGAATTAAGTACTCTGTTAGTCAAATCCAATCTCTTAGTGATTTATACTTACCTAATGTTTTTACCTCTCTTTATACTTGGTACTTTTATCTATTTCTATAGTATCAATCATTCTTCCATTCAATTTGTCCTAAATTTATGCCTTGTTATGCCCTCATCCTCTAGTTCCCTCAGCCTCTAGTTGGAAAGTTTCCAACTATGGATAGCCCCTCGTTGAGGGTTTTGTGTGACTCTCTTAGTATCCTGGATTTAGATCTACAAGGATTTGCTGTTATCTACATTGTCTAACTTCCTCATTCTGTAGGTGAGAAAATAGAAGGCCAGGTAGAGAAGAAGTGATGATCCTAATGTCATACAACTAGTAAGTAGTATGCCTTAATTTAAACTCACAACTTTTGATTCTATATTCAGTGTTCTTTTTACGTCATGTTCTCCATCCTGAGCTTCTTCTCAAAAAAAAAAAATGTCTCCTCCCTTCTTTGATTGTTTTAATGACATTTCTATTCTCTCCGTTTCTGAGACTTATAATTTTAAAGCTTTGTTTGAGTTCTCACAAGCTTAACTTCAATCAGCAACCAAGACCTGGTGATTTTACCTCCATAGCATCTCATGAATCAGAATGCACTCAAATGCTCGACACCAGATTCAGTGTTTATTTCCCCCACATTCTGCCTCCTTCCTCTTCAGGAAGTAGGCAAAATACAAGTGATGTTTCTGATGTTCCTGTTTGTGAATGACATGTGCTGATTGCATTAAGCACCAGGGTACTATGAGACCTCCTCAGTGGGATATACCCATAGCCATTCAAAATAAATTGGTCTAGCATGCCTCACAGGAAAAAGAAATAAACCAAAACACATTACACTCAGATTGTAACAGGCAACTCAGTGGGTAAGCACAATGAATTCGTCCATCAATACACATTTGTTGGACAAACGAGGTAGATGGACAATAAGTTGTGCTAGGAATTGTACCAGAGGAGGACAGCTTGATTTGGTAACTTGTATAGCACAAGTTATTCTGTTGCACAAAAATGTTATCCTTTTCATTATCAGTATTCTTTCAGCTACTCTATATGATGGTAATGTGTGTAACATCATTTTTCCAAAGAAGCAAAGTTGAAAGTGACTCATGGTGTAATAGAGAGATGCATAATGGGTGAAGGAAAGCTTCAGCCTCATGGCAATGTCAACTTTACAAGCAAGATTGAATTAATGTAAAAAAAATATTAAGTACCATTAACTATTTGAAAAAATTCTTGCCCTCAAGTAGCTTATATTCTAATAGAGGGGGACAGGACCTATAGGGAAGGGGGGCAGTGAAGTATGCATTGGTTTGATATCATTGAGCTCATGTGTGGAATAGGACAGTCAATCGATACCCTCTTTCAAAGGCAATGCTAGTATTAATTTATTAGAGTTTTCAGATAAAGAGAAATGGGAATGAGAGTAGGGGATATTTGTGCAGTGGCAAGATGAAAAAAGGCCAGGCTGACGAAACACAATCTGAGAATTTGTATTTTATTTTAGCTGTTCTTGAACATAGTCCCTGGAGACCTGTGAGTGAAACTGATCTCTAAAGACCTTTCCAGCTTTAAACCATATGAATTTATTGAACTAGAGGAAAGATCCGAATGTAAATGGTAGAATATGATGAATTTTTGAAAGGGCATGGACAACATACATACAGAATGAGAGAGGTTGAGCAAGTTGTGATATGCTCTAAGAAAACCATTTTACCAATGGCATCACAACTACCAACTACCCAATTGCCAAGAGAAGCAATGTGTTATAGTAAATCAAAAGACATTCGTAGGGTCGGAAGACATATAGTCAAGGACTTTCCTCTGAGATATACCTCTGAAAATTAACCATCCAGTGGAGATTAAGGAAAATGATATGAATTGGGGTTTCCACCCTGCCAGCCCTCCCACAGTCTATGTAAATATAAACTTCTTGAGGGTAGGGAATTATCTTTCATTTTTGTTTCATTTTTCATTTTGTTTCATTTTTGATTTTATATTCCCAATGCTTAGCACAGTATTTGACATATAAGTTCTTGAAAAATACTTGTTTATTGATCATAGCTCTACCTTCCAACCACCCAACTCCTCCAAAAAAATTATCTCCTAATCTTCTGGTATTCTATCTTGCTTGGTTGTCTCATATGGTCCTATAAAATGGAAAATAGATTCTCTTTATCTCCTACATTCTCTATTTGTTTTTCTCTCTGCCTTGTTTTATTTGGTTTCCAGTGCATTTTCTAGGTTTAATATAGTGTGGCATGATGATATCAAAGTACAAAGAGTTAAAGTGAATTACAGAGTACAGTATATGATTGTGTTTCAGAGTAATATTCTTGGGCTATGAAAAAACTCCTCCTCCACACTCCCCCCCCCCCCCAGACATACACGTACACATCTATTTTTGGCTTTTCAGAATTTACTTGTCACTCTCAAGATAATTGTAATAAAGTGTTGGCATTGTGCTTCCACATTTGCTATATGGTTTCCTTAAAGGAACGATTAGATTTTTAACTTTGCATACTTGATGGCAATGTCTTTGTGTGCCTATTTGGCAGTTGATTTTGTCCCCTTGTCAAGTTGCTACTTTCCCACTAATTAAACAATATGGTTTAATGTTTTTTTTTTAATGCTAGTTCAGGGGTTTTCATTTAAAAAAATGTTCCATGCTTTATGAAATCTTGCATTTTATACTAAAGCAAGTCAGTTATTTTCCCCAAATAAAACACAATATGTTAGTTCACTTATAATTACAAGGTACATTTTAATTTGGCAGTTTGCTTTTTCCCCCCTTTGCTTTCACCCTCTGGAAGGTTTCCATAATTCAGAGTAGGCATTCCAAAGCAATTCTTTGGCACCTCCAGAAGTGCACTTCACATAATTTCCACTTCTAACTCTTTTAGATAGTTCTTCAATTTCTCAGTATTTATATCCCACTGACCATTTTCCCCTTCCTTCCATATTTCCTTTTCCATTTGTCATTTTTGTCTACTATTTAAGAACAGGTCAAGTGCAGAATGAAGTGAGTTTATTTAGGATTCATCCTAATTGACAATAAATAACCTTGGGATTTAGATGCCACAGCTGTCCCTTATTAGATCACTGTTCAGATTATCAAATTAAAATAATCTGTCTTGAATTCCACATTATACAAAAAGAGAAAGAAAAAAAAACATTAGGCCTACTTGAAAGCCCTTTAGGGTGAATTATGTTGATGGTTTGTGGTAGAAAATGGGCCAAATGACAGCCAAGTCAGAGCAGCCTGTCAGTGGAGTTAATACTCACACTCTGCCATCTGAGGCTACAGCACAACTGAATGCTCATAATTGACTGGCTGTCAGCTTTGGTTCAGTAGGTCAAGGTGCACAGAGGTGAGGATCTCACCATCCTATCAGCATGTTGAGGTTTGAGTTTTACTAGTCTATCTTCTGTGAATTATGAGATATTAAGAGTCTGTGTGTATAGTTCAAAATCATTGTCTGGAATTGAAGCTTTAGTAGAAAAACATTTTACTTTGACTCAAATTTTTATAGCGTGCTTTCTTGAGAGATATTCTTTCTTGATTCAATTCTATTAAGAAATGCTATTAGACAATTATTTATCATATTTTGCTACCATTTCCATAAAATAATTCATAGCAATATTTTAAAATTTTTATCATTTGCTTTTATTTCATCTTAATTTCCAAATACATGCCTTTCCTTTCACATAAACGTCACATATGTGTGTATGTGTATATACATATATATGTGATAAATTTCAGTAAAACACATCGAGTCTGACAGTGTATTCAGTGATCCAAACCCATAGTTCCCTATCCCTAAAAAGGATGGAGGGAGAGAGAATTTTCTCTTCTCTTTTTTAATGATAATCCTGTCCATACTCTTTGACTTAGAAATCACCAAAGGCACCAAAATAATCATAAAAGCTTTATTTGTCCAAGCAAAGAATGGGAAACAAAGCAGGTCAATATTTATTGGGGAATTCCTGCACAAATTTTTCATGCATGAAGCAATGTTATATAAAAATAATGTAATATTATAATAACAGTAAATTGGGCAAACATGAAAAACAATTAGAAAAGTATAGGAAGATGTGAACTTATTCAAATGAAAGTGAGAAGAGCCATAGAATCTCTGTGTCTCTTTCTCTATCTCTCTGTCTGTGTCTCTATCTGCCTGCCTGCCTGTCTGTCTGTCTCTTTGAAAGATATACCAATGCATTGCCTTTGGCAATGTAAGATCAGCAACAATAACAACAACAGAATTGAACTTTATGTAATTAGAGTGATTGAAAAATCATTTAATTTCCCAAACATGAATTGTAAAGACATCAAACTGTGGTAATCTATTTCTAAAAATGAAAATGAGGAAAATGGACTATGTTTTCCCCAAGGTCTTTTTCAGCTCTAAATCCTAATGATCTTATGAAAATATGAATTAATTGTATAATTTTCTTCTGTCAATTCTGGGGTAAAACTGATAGGCATTTTTATATCTGAAAAGAAATTTAAATTAGATCCATATATGTAAAAATGTTCTAAATCACTAACAATTAGAGAAATGTAAATTAAAAGAACTCTGAGGTATCACCTCACACCTTTCATATCAGCTAAATGAGATAAAAGAAAATATGCCTATTGCTGAAATATAAGTAGAAACATAGGTACACTAATGTACTGTCAGTGAAATTGTGAACTGGTCCAACTATACTGGAGAAAAATTTGGAAATGCCCCAAAGGCTATAAAACTGACCCAGGAATACCACTACTAGATTTGTACCCCAAAAGGATCAAAGGAAAAGGATCCACATATGAAAAATATTTTTAACAGCTCTTTTTGTGGTGGCAAAGAATTGGAGACTTAGGAGACTCCCATCAATTGAAAAATGATTGATCAAGTTATCATATATGATTGTGATGAAATACTATTATGTTACAATACATGATGAATCAGGTTTCAGAAAAACCTAAGAAGACTTGTATGGACTAATGTAGTCTAAGTCATTCATTACTAACATTGTAAATAGACTTTTATTAATGATTTTCAGTTGATAAATTTTTAAAAAATCAGCTATTGTATGAATGTGTGCATGGTATGGGTATGTTAAATTTGACTGTAGTGAGGCATGGGTAAATTAAAACCAGAATCTATGTCCCTGAAATCTGAGAACTGATTATCTTTCTCACAACTAACAGTTTTGTGTCCAACATGACACAAAGGAAGGAATAGTAGATTTTGTATCAAGGAGGCAAATGATTCAATCCTGGCTAAGAGATTTGCTGACTGAGCATGTACAAATCACTTAACGTTCCAGAGATTCTGTACCATCTGTACAGTGGTTACAATACTACCTGTAAAAGCAACTTACAGTATTTGTATCAAGGTCAAATTAAGTATTATGTGGAAAGCACTTCGTGATATTTGAAGTGCTACATTACAGTTAATCATTATCATTCTTAGGAATTATTAGAAAAAAAGGTGACATGTCAACATATGAAGGTATTCTTGGGTGTTCATTCTTAGCTTTTCAATTTGTATCTTTGATGACATTGAAATACAATGTTACACACATCCATAACTACATAAATTTACACCTATTCTGCCAGTGTAATAGAAGTGCTTCCCTTTTAACTTTTTAACCCACTTTTTAGGGAATAAAAATTTGGAGTACTGGCTATCTATAGAATATGGACTACCTATAAAAATAGCAAAAAATTAAAAATACAAACCAGGAGAACAATTTCTACAATAAAATCATTTTATTTTTAAAAATTTATTCATTATTTATTTTTCCCCAATTACATGCAAGAACAATTTTCAATATTCATTTTTAAAATGTTGAGTTCTAAATTCTTTCCCTTCTTCCCTTCCCATCCTCCTCATTGAGAAGTCAAGCAATTTAATATATGTTTTATATGTGAGGTCATGAAAAATATATTTCCATATTAGTCAGGGTGTGAAAAAAACATAGACCAAGGGAAAAAAAAAAACTCAAGAAAAAGAAAAACATATGCTTCAATCTATTTTCAGACACCATCAGTTCTTTGCCTGGGAGTGTATAACATTTTCATCATACGTCTTTCAGATATATCTTGGATCACTGTATTGCTGAGAATAGTTAAGTTATTCACATCTTTCAATATTGCTGTTACTTTGTACACAGTACATTTCACTTTGCATCAGCTCATGTAATTCTTTCCAGGTTTTTCTGTGAGAAACCCACTCATCATTTATTATAGCACAAAAGTATTTCACCACAACCACATAGCACAATTTGTTCATCCATTCCTTAATTGATGGGCATGCCATTAATTTCCAATTCTTTGCCACTGGAAAAGGGCTGCTATAAATATTGTAGTACATATAGGTCACTTTCCTTTTTGTTGTTGTTTTTTTTTTAATCTCTCTTTTGGATACTAGTGGCATTGCTAGATCAAAGATTATGCATGGTTTTATAGCTCTTTATGCATAGTTCCAAATTGCTCTACAGAATGGTCGAATCAATTCACAACAGTACCAACAGTATATTAATGTCTCATTCTTCCCATATCCCCCTCCAACACTGGTCATTTTCCTTTTCTGTCCTATTGGCCAATCTATAAGGTTTGAGGTAGTATGTCAGAATTATTTTACTTTGCATTTCTCTAATCAATAGTGATTTAGAGTATTTTTTCATATGGCTATGGAAAGCTTTGATTACTGAAAACTGTTCATAACTTTTTGTCATTTATCAGTTGGGGAATGGCTCTTATTATATATACATATATGTATCTATATGTGTACATATACATACATACATACATATATATATATATTTGACTCAGTTCTCTATATATTTGAGAAATAAGGCCTTTATCAGAAAAACTTGCTTCAATTTTTTTTTACAGTTACCAATTGCTAAATGTGTTCCTTCCATCCTATTCCCCTCCATTTATTCTATTCTCTCTCTCCTTTCATCCTATCCCCCACTCAAAAGTGTTTGGCTTCTGGCTACTGCCTCTCCCAAATTGCCCTCCCTTCTATCACCCCACATCTTCTCCTCTTACTTAATTTCCTGTAGATTAAGATAGGTTTCTATACCCAGTTGAGTGTGTATGTTTTCCCTCTTTGAGCCAATTCTGATGGGAGTAAAGTTCACTTACTCCCCTCCCCTAACCACCTCATCGATTTTCCCCTCCATTGTAAAAGCATTTTCTTGCCTCTTTAATGTGGTATAGCTTACTCCATTCTACCTCTCCCTTTCTCCCAATGTATCCCTCTTTCTCATCCCTTAATTTTATTTTCAGATATGATCTCTTCATATTCAATTCACACCTGTGTCCTCTTTCTATATATACTCCTTCTAACTGCCCTAATAATAAAGCTTTTATGAGTAACAATTATCATCATCCCATGTAAGAATGTAAACAGTTTAAACTTATTGAGACTTTTATGATTTTCCTTTACTTTTTGCCTTTTTATGCTTCTCTTGGGTCTTGCATTTGAAAATCAAAATTTTTATTCTGCTCTTGTCTTTCCATCAAAAATGTTTGAAAGGCCTTTATTTAATTGAATATCCATTTTTCCCCTGAAGGATTATACTCTGTTTTTCTGGATAGGTGATTTTTGATTGTAATCCTAGATCCTTTGCCCTCTGGAATATCATAGTCTAAGCCCTCTGATCCTTTAATGTAGAAGTTGCTCAAGTTTGTGTTATCATGACTGTGGCACCTTGATACTTGAATTGTTTCTTTCTGGCTATTTGCAAATTTTCTACTTGACCTGGGAGCTCTGGAATGGGGCTATAATATTCCTAGGAGTTTGCATTTTGGAAATCTCTTTCAGGAGGTGATCGGTGAATTCTTTCAATTTCTATTTTACCTTCTGGTTTTAGAAAAAAAGGGCAGTTTTCCTTGATAATTTTTTGAAAGATGATGTCTAAGCTCTTTTTTTGATCATGATTTTCAGGTAGTCCAATAATTTTTAAATTATCTCCCCTAGCTCTATTTCCAGGTCAGTTGTTTTTCCGATGGGATATTTCACATTGTCTTCTATTTTTTTAAATTCTTTGTTTGTTTGTTTGTTTGTTTCCTGATTTCTCATAATGTCATTAATTTCCATTTATTCAATTCTAATTTTTAAGGAATAATTTTCTTCAGTGAACTTTCATACCTCCTTTTCTATTTGGCCAATTCTTCTTTTTAAGGAGTTCTTCTCTTCAGTGAACTTTTGTGTCTCTTTTCTCATTTGGTCAATTACAATTTTCAAGGCATTCTTCTCCTCATTGGCTTTTTGTACCTCTTTTACCATTTGGCCTATTCCATTTTTTAAGGTGCTATTTTCTTCGTGTGTGTGTGTGTGTGTCAAGCTGTTGACTTTTTTTCATTATTTTCTTGCATCACTTTCATTTCTCTTCCCAATTTTTCTTCTACCTTTCTTACTTGGTTTTCAAAATCCTTTTTGAGCTCTTCCATGGCCTAAGATAAATTCATATTTTTCTTGGAGGTTTTGGATGTTGAAGCTTTGAATTTATTATCTTCTTCTGAATGTGTATTTTGATCTTCCTTGTCACCCTAGTAATTTTTTGTGGTCAGAATTTGTTTTTCTGTTCTTTGATCATTTTTCTGGGCTATGTCTTTTAACTCTTTGCTAAAGCAGGGCTCTGTTTCCAGGGTGGAGGGCACTAATTTTCCCAAGTTTCAGGAATTTTGTGCTGCTTTTTTCTTTTGTTCTTTTTCAGCCAAAGACAAGAACATGTGTCATATTGGGCAGATTCTTAAGGAGTCTGAACATTAGTAAACTAGATTGGCTAGATTTTAAGAATCTAAGCATCTTAATGGAGACAAGATAGACTTTATATACAGAAAGACTGTGGGAGGGATCTAGGAGTGGCCAAGTAGTTTGGGGTGACTGGAGGAGGTGTCTAAGGAAGATCTGAATGAGAGTGGCCAGGAAACTGGGGTGAGCAGAACTCCTGGACCAGGACCACATGGCCAAAGGAGAATGGAGCCTAGCTAGGATTAAGGGTGGCGCATGGCTGGGGGCTATAGGGAGGTAAGACAGTGGAGGGGAGATTGGATGATGCCGGAATGAAAGGCCAGTTGATGGGATTATAGCCTCAGGCAAATGTTGAGATTTAGGGGTGCTGGAACCCCAAAATCATAGCATGCAGGTCCTGCCCAAAAGAATTTGACACAAGCCTTCTTTCAGCCAAAGACAAGGTTTATTAGAACACCTGTCATATTTGGCAGACTCTTAAGGAATCTGAACATTAGTAAGCTATTGGCTAGATTATAAGAATCTTTGAAAGACTTAAGAACTCTGATCACTAAATGAACTGACCAAGATTTCAGAGAAATGATGATGATTCATACAACTTAATTCTTGTTAAAGAAGTGATAGGCTCATGTACTTGGGGTACAAAATGAGAGACATATTTATACCAGGCATAGTGAATGAGGGCGTTTATTTTGCTTGACTATGCATGTTTGCTGCACAGGTTTTGTTTTACAATGAGATGAAGGGACCTGAGAGTAGAGAAATTTGATTTTTGATCATTCCAAAAAATACTATAATTTAAATAATAAATTTAAAACATAATTTTAAAATAATATAAAATAAACTTTATGTTTTGAATGCATTATAAAATTCACCAGGGAATATGAGGTTCTTTTCATTACCAATTTCTATGCTATGACAGATACCTGTTAACCAGGCTATGGGCATCAAATTTTCAAAAGGATTGACTTCTTATCTACTTACCCTTGTATCAATTTTCTTTTTTCTTTTTTTTTTTATGAAGGCAATTGGGGTTAAGTGACTTGCCCAGGGTCACATAGCTAGTAAGTGTCCTGGTAGGTCTGAAGCCGGATTTGAACTCAGATCCTCCTAACTTCAGGGCTGGTGTTCTCTCCACTGCACCATCTAGCTGCCCTGATTGTATCAGTTTTAAAAGGTTTCAGTGATTGTGCACTCAGGTTGTGTGAATAAAGGAGAAATGTTTTCAGACAAAATCAGGCTTTTTTTAAAAGAGCACCAAATTTAAGGCAAAAGCAAAACATATGTCTTATTCATCAGGCCTGCTTTAATATAATTGATGTTTGTTAGATGGTAGTTTAAAGAGGTAATATACTGAGCCTGGATTTGCATTATGTTGCATGTGACTGAATAAAAATTTTCATTTGTATAATAGAGACAAAGCCTAGACTGGCATTTTACAAACAATGAAGCATCTGAACACACAGCACAAGAGGAAACTTTCCCAAAGTATAATCAACATAATTATATTTGAATCAATCCATCCAAATTTACAATACTCTTCAAAGTCCCTGAAATATTACTTTCAACCTTTCAAAGAAATGCCACACACAATATACTTAATGCATGTATTACGTGCACTGAGCTTTTTTCTTTTCTTTTTATTTTCTGCCTTTTACTTTGAATATGGAAGAAAAAAAAAAAGCTTGGTCTATGATTCAACTCTAAATAACCTCCTTCTAATAAATTTCTACATCATGGGCATAGATCTGAGTTTTATCTTCTCTTATTAAAATATTTAGTAGGCAACCCCAAATGTATAGCTTAGGATTTATTAATTTTGAGTCCCTCACCTTTTTCTGTTTCATTTAGTAGCAGAAGATTCTTTGATTTGATTCAATAGGTCAGATAGCTAAAGAGCCTCAAACAGGGGGAAACAGTGACAGCTATTCGAAGGATTTCATGGGGGTGTTTGGGTGCAGTTAAAATACATGGAAATATTTGAATGTCTGAAGTTCGGAATAGTAAACAATACAATAGGCAAAACCTGATAATAATGACTAATTTCTTTCTGGTATGAATACATTCCATTCTTCTTCCATGTTATTGTCATTTATTATTTTTTTAATATATGAGTAAATTGTTATTCCAGGTAATTCTTATACAAAGTACTAAAGTGTTTAGACAACAATTTTTACCAATAGTAGCTGTGATTATATGGATAAATAAAACTCCCAGTCTCAAAAGATTTCAGCACAGAAGACATGAAGACAAACAAGGGAATAATGTTCTCCCTAAAAAAAAGCACTATGCATTTTGATTAAGTACTAATAATACGCTTTGGGTGGCATCCATGATTGTATGTACACTGGAAAATCTGATCTGTGACATAGTATTTCCTATATAAACACACCATCTTATGATGAAATCACTTTCTTATATGAATGCATAAATTCCAGATTGAGAGAAAAAGTTTCTTAAATAGCTAGAAGTAGTAACACATAGTGGATGAAGAGTAGGATTTGCAGCCAGGAATCAGTCAACACAGTTATTACTGTTTGCCTCTGTGCTAGATGCTAGATACACAACAAAAACAAAAATGCAATAATTCTTGCCTTCAAGTTAGACACTGTATGTAGCTGGGGTGCAGTATACACATATAAGTAAACATACACTTATACAAAGTAAATATAAAGCAGTTTCGAGGGTAAGGAAAGATAAAGGTACTAGGTATTGAGAAAATCAGGAAAAGGCCTTATTTGGGAGGTGATACTTATATAAAACATTGAGAAAAGCTAAAAAGTCAGAGGTGAGTAGGGAGTGAATTCCATGAAGATGAAATCCAGTAATATTCCTCATGAGGCAGCAAGGTGGCACAGTAAATAGAGTGCTGGTGTTGGAGTCAGGAAGACTCATCTTGTTGAGTTCAAATCTGGCCTCAGACACTTACTAGCTGTGTGACCCTGGGTAAGTCACTTAACCCTGTTTGCCTCAGTTTCCTCATTTGTAAAATGAGCTGGAGAAATAAATGGCAAGCTACTTCAGTATCTTTGCCAAGAGAACCCCAAATGAGGTCCAAAGAGTTGGACAAAAGTGAAACAAATAAACAACAAAACAACCTACCCCTTAGACCTAATTCATAAGTATCTTATGGCAAGTAACCTCTCAGTGTCTTTGCCAACTCTTTAAGATTATATATTATAAACTTGCTATTGATCTGCAGAGAATCATGGACCCCAAAAACCTAGACTTGGGAAAAAGCTCAGAGGCCATTGTATCTAATCCCCTCATTTTGCATCAGTGGGTGGTTGTTTCCACATGAATAATTCTTACACAGTTGAAATCTCAAGAGAGGATCAAAAGAAAAAGTCATAACTTGCTTTGACATGAGTGAATAGTAGTACCTACAAAGTTCAAAACAGGCATTTGTCAAGTACCTACTGTTTATGGAAATACAAAGATTAGATAAGGTATGATCTCTGCCCTCCCAAAGTTTACTGTCCAGGAGGAAGATCACACACACACACACACACACACACACACACACACACACACACTCACACACACAGAGATAATTACCATACTTAATAATAATCAATATTGGAGAGGTGTAAGATATCCTAAAATGGGAGGTAAAAGACAGAAATGTCATTGTAGACAAGAGTCGGGATGCCCTGAATTTAAATCTGGTCTCAGACACTTGCTATCTGTGTGACTCCAGACAAGTCACTTAACTTCTCTTTACCTCAGTTTCCTCAACTGTAAAATGGGAATAATAGCATCTACCTCACAAGATTGTTATAAGGAGCAAATGAGCTGTTTATAAAGAGTTTAGTACATTCTCTGGCATGTATTGGGTGCAATATAATAGCTCAGCACTTTCCCCTCTCCCTTCCCAAGAGAATCAAGCTACTTTTCCATGAGAAGTTTAAAAACCCAACTTCACATATAGAAAAGTAGATGAAAGTCTATGATATTCATAAGTATTGTTATAGAAAAAAGTGAATTATCATATTAAGTATATACATTTCAGTTTCAAATATTAATAAAATGAATCAATATTTGAATATTGACTTAATCTAAAACAAGTATAATCAAAGAGGAAAACAAAATATGGATGTGCACCTCCACACCCCTACACAGAATGGAGAGCTACATCTTGAAATCAGTGTTTTTAGTTTGATATTTGATATTAATGCTTCTTGATATTCAATGTCTTTGCTCCAATTAATTTTATATAGGAAAACTATTGAGCACATTTTTTCCAAGTTTAACAAGAACCCCTTCCCTTCTAGTACTACAGGCTCCATATTGTTATACCCTATTAATTGTATTCTGACCAAACAGCTTCTATGGGCTTTAATCTATACAAAAAAAAAATCCTTCTTAGAATGTGTTAAAATTGATCAAACATGTTTCCAGGCTTTGACTCCTAAAAGAACTTATCAGCCAGAGCCAAAGATGGAATAATAAAGGTCCTAAGGTATAAGCAATCACTGTTTTAATGAATGTAAAATTTATTTCATGATAAGCTACAGGATTTTAGATAAAAGTCCTGAGTAATATTTTTTTCCAAAAACTACTTGGATAGAATGTGTAATGTTGACTCATGCTCTTGCTCTCTCTCTCTCTCTCTCTCTCTCTCTCTCCCTCTCTTTCTTTCTTTTCCTCCCTCCTCCTTCCCTCCCTCTCTCCTCCCTCTCTCCCTTCCTTTTTTCCTTCCTTCCTACTTATCTTACCAAACTAAAAGATCTGGGGCCATTCACAGGCCTGATTCTATTCTTATTGGTACAGAAGCTTTGACCTGTTCTTGTGTGTGTGTGTGTGTGTGTGTGTGTGTGTGGCAATCAGGATCAAGTGACTTGCCCAGGGTCACACAGCTGGTAAGTTTCAAGTATCTGAGGTCAGATTTGAACTCAGGTCCTCCTGCCTCCAAGGCTGGAACTCTATGTATTGTGCCACCTAGCTGCCCCAGACTTGTTCTATTTCTGACCTTAGCTAGTTTGACTCTCCTTAAGCAGCCTGGAGGTTCCCCTTGTCTCAGGGGTTCAATCTATTGGTGCTGGATTTAATAAAGACCTCTTACAGATTTGGTCCACTGCACCTCAAAATTCTTAAGTTCAAATGATCTACCAGCTTCAAACACTTCAGTTATATAACTGAGGTGCACCACCACATCTGGATGATTTAAGATTAAAGTAGAATTTGGTAGGTCTTTACAGTTTTCCTGATGCAAAGAGACCCTAGTGAATAAGCACAATGATGTTTCTTATATATTATGTAACAAATGGTTCTGGGCAAGCAGATGAGGAAACTTATTTCTCAATGGTATGCTGAATGTATTTTTGGCTTGAAGTTTTTTAAGGAAAATGGATAAACTTTCGGACTTTTTACTAAAATGAATTTTATTTCATGCCTTCAGAATTTAACCCCACAGTTATATATGAAATATAAACATAGCCTGAGATGCTTACCATTCTAAGGAAAATCTCCCTTTCTCATAGTCTTATCTATAGTTGTTAATATCACATTTTTATAAATAAAAAAGAATAAATTTTATCATTATGTGCCAGAAGATGGTGGGATTAAAAAAAAAAAAAACTTCTCTACTAGATGGGGCTGAAACCTGATGAGTCAGGATAAAGTTAAAAAATACACCCTAATGTAGAATTCTCTCACTTCCTGACCTGTCCCTAATCCTATGAACTATTTTGTTGCAAACCACTTTCAGAGGGGGGAGAATGTGACTACAGAGAGCAAATAAGTAGTAATTTTCATTTTAACTTAAGGAAATTATAACACATTTTTCTGGACATAAAGAGGAAAATTGTGTAGCATACAATGTCTTAAAGTATTTAAAAAAACTACTAAATTTACAAGTCATTTATTGGGGAAGAAAAGTTCTGAAGTTATTATTCCTTTATACAAAGAATCCCTAATGGATTCTTTCAAAAATTTTGCTTTAAAAGATTTATAGGGAACTTATTAAAAAAAATTAGTAAGGAATTAACCTTAGACTTTTTTTTAGTGGTCAGGTGTTCTAAGGCTTTACTACATAAAAACTAAGACTTACTCAAAGAGTTTTTATAGGTATTGGGATCCTGCATTTGGAAGTAACTATGCCCCAATTATACTCTGTACCAATAGCATAAATTCAGGATATTCTCTGAATTCATTTTAGGTTTCCAAGTGCAAGAACTTATTTTTTAGTCATGCATGTAGCTGTGTAACTATGGTTCTCTAAAGATCTCACATTATAATAGACTTGGATAATGGCTTCCTTATATAAGCTAAAAGAACGTTTCCCAATGTTTATTTTTAGGACCTTTGTAATGTTTTAATAAATCCAATTAGCATAATGGCTTACGCTGATAGTTTGCTAGGCTCTGTAATGATTAGAGTTATTAGAGTTCATTTAATTAGTAACATTCACCCTAATGTCTTACCTTATATCTGTAAAAGACATTAGACACAAAGCTAAATATACATCAATAAAATCAACATTCGTAAGAAGTGACCAAATATTCTTCAGCCCTTGGAAAGAAATGTGTTGTAGCTCACTTTCCATATCACTGTAAAACAAATTCAAGGAAAACCTATGCATTTAGATATATTGATGAGAGGCAGTAGGCAAATACCAGTGAGTAGAAGGCTATTATCAGCCAGGGAGGCCTGGGTTCAAGTTTCTTCTCTGACACATATTGGTTTTGTGATATTGTCCATGTCACTTATTCCAAGCAACTCCTTAAGACTAAGAGTACAAATTGTACAACAGTTGATTGCCTGCTTTACTAGAGGGATTTTCCTAAATAGGAATTTCCCATGTGTTATTCAATTGTTTTGGGTCATGTCAAATTCTTTGACTCCATTTGGGGTTTTCTTTGCAAAGATACTGGAGTGGTTTGCCATCCCCTTCTCTAGCTCATTTTATAGATGAGGAAAATGAGGCAAACCAGGTTGTGACTTGCCCAGGCTTACATAGCTAGTAAGTGTCTGAGGACAGATTTGAACTCAGGAAGATGACTCTTCCTGACTCCAAGCTGTCCAATATAAATGCAAGTCCAGTCCGTTACCTCAGCCCATACATATCCATACATAGTGTGTGTGTCTGTGTGTGTGTGTGTGTGTGTACTTGTACAGGTGTGGGTTGGGGGGGAGGATGAATTTAGTAGGGTGTGTATTGAACTTGATATCCAAGTAAAAATGTAGGACTGGAGCTCAGGGACAGATGAGGACTATAAATGTACATTTGGGAATTGTCTGCATACCACACATGAGTGATACTCCTTGTAACCACCTCCCCTTTTTGCTGTTGAATATTTTAGTCATTCAGTCTCTAAGGTTTACCACCTAAGAATCATCCTCAGCCCTTCACTCTCTCTCAACTCTCAGATTCAATTAATTTCAAATCTTGTCAATTCTACTTCTACAACAATGCTCATCACAACCATTGTAGTTCAAGATTTTATTGCCTGTTGTCTGAACTATTGATTAGCCTTTAATTAATCTCTTGCATCCAGTATCCTGCTTTTCTTTTCCATCATCTACATAAGAGCCAAATTTTATTAGGCACAAGAGGCTTTGATACTATCCTGTCACCTCAGGGATAAAATATACATTCCTCTGGGTCTCATTTAAAATTATTCACAGTCTAGATTCAGCTCATCTTTACGTTATTCTTTTGTACAAACACAACATTCTAAGTAAACAGGCTGATTTCTATTCTTCTTGTATAATATTCCATCTTCCACTTCTATGTTTTGTGTTTTTTTTTGGTCAGATAGGCTCTTCCCGTGTATAGGTTCCTTTTCTTCCTCACCTTTTCTCCCTGGGACTGCCTCTTCAGGAAGCTTTTCCCAGTTCTCTCAGTTGATTTTTCCTTTCTCTAAAAATTTATTTGTATGTATTTTATATATATTTTCTATACATAAATAGTTATCTGTGCAAATAATAATCCTGAAACATCTACTCCAAGATTTTAAGCTTCTCAAAGTCAGGATCACTTTCCTTAGTTTTTGTAACTTTAATTCCTAAAGCATATAGTAGGACATCACTAAGTTCTTATTGACATATGGAAGCTCAACAATAATGTAGCTAATCAAATCCAATGGTAAGTTATGTTGTCTCCATCTTTTTAAACCAAGATATGATTTTCCCATCTTCCTTATTCCCATTTCTAAATGACCAAGGCTTCAAAATTTTATCTCTGCAACAACTCTCAGAAGGGTTCCTTCCCTTCCACTACCGTTTTTTAATACACACTTACATTATTACTGTAGTTGGGTAGCAGGTACGCCTCTCTTTATTATCATCTTTTATTCAATCAGTCCATAAAACTGATAGACTAGTACTCTTAAAATCAGAGATTAGAACTATAAGGGATTTTGGAGGGCATGCAGTCCAACCCTTTCTTTTTATAGATTAAAAAAAAACCAAGGTCCAGAGTCTTTAAGCAACATGGTTAGATTCATTTGGATCATAAATGGCAGAGTACGATTCAAGCCCAAGTCTTATGATTTGACAAATTATGTCATATCTCTGCAATATATCTTTAGACATTTCCCTTTGTCTGCTACTTAAATTTCTAACTCATTTGCTTGTCACTCAAGTCCTACATAATATTGCGCATTTTCTATAGATATCTCAAAGTGCTCCCTCCCATGTCTTCTATACTCCAGCTTTACTGAGGCATGGAGTCATCTCAAAATCCCACGTGCTTTCTTGTTGTGCCTTTGCTGACTTTTATCCTTCATGCCTAGTAAATCTCCCCCCACACACCTTATTCAGCAACTGAATTTATACCTATTTAATAAAAAATAATTCTGGCTATATCATCTTCTGCCTAGAAGACATTAAAGAACTCATTTCATATAAAGGAACCTCAGTTTTCTCATTCATAAAATAAAGGTGTTTGACAAGATGGTCTTCAAGATTCTTTCCAATGTATCACTACATTTCTCACTAAATTCTAATTAAAACTACATTTTGCATCATTCTATGTACCTATAGCCCTTTGTGTATCTTTATATACAATTATGTGTGTATGTGTATGTGTCTGTGTGTGTGTGTGATAGCTCCTTGATCTTAATGACTGATGGAGAACTAAATGAACATGACTTGAGAAGAGAGATCAGGCATATGTATTAATATACGGAATATGAATGTTTCTGAACATCTTTATCAACGAGGAGTTGTACAGGAGAATTAGTGTAAATGATGACAGAGAAATATATGACAGGAAGAGGGATAAAATGTGCCAGATAAATATTGAGAGAGACAATGATTGGGCAGTCCCCTTATTTTAGTGAAATCCATCCAGTATCAGGAGAATCAGAAAAACCCACCTGATTCTGTAAGTGGTTTCCCTCTGATAAGTCTATGGGAAGACATGGATGGGCAAGCATAGATAAATTGAGATTACTATTACATGAAAAATATGCATATCAATGTGATCATTGAACCATTGAAGGATTAGAATGCTCTGGTTATTTCAATCTGCACTTACCCATTCCACCAAATGCATCAAAAGAGCGAGGTAAATGTTCTACAAAAGTATAATAATGTTATTCAGCCTATTGTTTGGGAATTATCAATTTTAAAATGCTCTAAAATATATGTGCTGGATTCTGGTGTAAGCTTAATATTGTAAATTAAAAGCAACCACAAAATACAGTTTTGATGCACGTAAGTGTGTTTAGATGCATCATTATAATATTCAAAATAGAAATATTAATTTTCTTTTGCACATCTCAATGGTAATGTTCAGGAAATATTTATAACTTTAGTTTAACAAACTAGGAGCTGGTAAATTTTAATAGGGAGCAGCAGAAGAAAAGGAAATAATAAAGAAAAGTGCATTTCTTAAATCAAGTACATAATAAAACAAATGAAACATTATTTGAATAAATCTAAGCTCTGGTCCCCAAATACATGTTCCATAATATCCCATGAGATTCTTATTGCTTCTTCTCACAGAAATATCTATTAATGTTGTTCTGAAGTAATAGAAAAATCTAGGATAAATAATCATCCCCTGATGCTTTTATATGTTAATGTTTATGTCATCTCAAAATATGTCAATTTCATTGAGTATATTGTAAGACATTCAAGGTTTCTCATCTTTTGGTATTCTCATCCATGTCTTCACATAAATACTCCATTAATCATCTACCTTGTAGCCAGTGTTTCCTCTGGTTATTTTAGTATTTCATGTGTACGATTAAAGCAGTCAGGCTATTGCTGGGTCTTGTTATACAACAAATAATAAAAATTCATATTTTTGCAATGCTTTTAATGTTTGCAAAGAGGTTTTTTTTTTTTTACTAGCAAAGGTTTTTTTGTAGTTGGTAGTGCTAGATTGCCATGGGTGACACAACCAAAGCATGGAAATGTTAAGTGAATTGCCCAAGATTATAGTTATTTAATGGCAGAACAAAATGTTTTTCCTCTAAGTCAAGTACTCTTTCTAGAAGGTCACATTGAATCACATGATAAACAAACATTGCCCCGTGCAGGATAAATAAACCGTGGGAGAGCCAAATTTGAACTCAGGAAGACTAATTCAGTATCTCTCTGTCAGAGGCTGACTCTTTCTTTCTGTTGCTGATTTCTTCTTGACTTACAACCTTCCCTTACATTCCGAGGAAAATTCACATTGCTCCTCATATACTTCTCATGAATGAAAACTTGCTATTTCTACTTAAAACCAATTTTCTCCTGACTTTTTTTGGTCTTTCTCTGAAGTATAAAATTTTGAAGCCTAGGCATAAAATTACACTGTGAAAATAAACAGACTAGCAAACATTTTATTGGTCAGTTTTTGCAGGAAAATGTGTTTCTCCTATTCTCATAAATCAGCAAATAGGAATTCTGATATTGTAAAACCTCAATTAGCTGAATATAGCAAGGGTCAGGGGACTAATTTGGATAATCAGGGTTTCAGATAAGGAAGGGGAGTTTCTAATGTGAATGATGCTCATAGGGAGACATGACCTCATTCAGATAACAGGGCTATTCAGATAAGAGGTTCCTGAAAGCAACGTTTCCTGGGAACAAGAAACAAAAGACAAGAAAGGGCCTGTCTGAGAAACAAGCTAAAGGTAGGACAGTATAAAAATTAGGCAAGACAGTAAAAGGAGCAAATAAAACATAGCTGACACCCCACCCACTGCTTCAAACAAAAGCTCCATTTTAATTGCTTAAATTATTTGGGGGAAAATACTACAAAATGCTAAACATGATAGGAGGAATTTTAGGCAATTTGTGTGTGTGTGTGTGTGTGTGTGTGTGTACTGTATCTGAGATGTAGTTAGGAATTTGTAGGGCCTCTAAGTCATAGAAACTGGGGTTCTTGTTCTACCTTTGACACATGCATACAGACTGCATAAAAGGGGCAAGTCCCTTAAATGCTCACTCAGTCCCTTCAGCAAAGCTCTAATACTATAAATTTGCACTGGAGGGGCCAATTCATATGGAAAGAGGGAGTTACCTCTTTGGTAATTCTGTTTACCAAGAAAATGACAAGTCTGGTTAGAAGTGGGGAAATGACAAAGTACTTTAAGATTTGCAAATTGCTTTATAAATATCCCACTTTATCTTCACAACAATTCTGAAAGGTAGGTGCAATTCTTATCCAAGGGAAAGTTTTTGACTTGCCTAAGGTCACACAGCTAGTGTCTAATTCTCTCATTCTCTCTCTTTCTGTGTGTGTGTGTGTGTGTGTGTGTGATTTTCTTTCTTTTCCTCTCTTTCACTCTCATTTTGATGCTACCACTTTTAAGACTATGCATATAAATATACCATGCACATATATGTGCATGCCCATGTCTAGATCCAAATAAATATGTGTGCACATATATATATATATATATATGTATAGCTGTTTCATACACTTAAGTAACCTCTGTCTACCTCAGTTTCCTCATCTATAGAATGGAGATAATAACATCTCCTTCCCAGGGATATTAAAGGGATAAAATGAGATCAGAAAGCACTTAAAATGGTCTAACTCTCTATTGATGAGAAATCTCTCTCCTTCCAAAAAAAAATATCTATGACTGGAGAATAATTAGCCAATATACCCTCACTCCAAAAAAAAAATCCTAATTCAATCCACTCCCCCCCAAAAAGTAGATTCTAGCTTTCCCACATTATGCTCCCTATACACAGCTTCTGATTGGAAGGTAGATCTTTGCCCTCATGTGAGTCACTAGCAAACCATTGCTACCCCTCTTTATCCAAAGATCAATTGCTTTGCTTTCCTGATTGCAGTAGTGCAGTAGTACCTGGAAACCCAAAGATACATGTAACAGGATATATGCCTCAGAAGTCAAATTATATTAGGAGTCACATGGTTAATTCTAATGTTATTCATACATCTTAATAACAAAAATCAACATTTACATAGTTCCTACTATGTGCCAGGCATTGTGCTAAGTGCTTTATAAATCTTATTTCATTTGATCCTTTGAGAAATCCTGTAAGCTAAGTCTTATTATTATTTCCACTTTATGGATAAGGAATCTCAGGCAAATAGATGTTAAGTGACTTGTCTATGGTCACATAATTTCTGAGGCTGTATTTTAACTCGGGCCATCCTGCCTCCAGGCCTGTCATCACAAGCACTATGCCACCTACATGCTATTATTGAAAGAAACTGTTCTACGTGCAAGAAATACAAAGAAAAAACAAAACAAAATAACCCTTGCTTTTTAAGAATATAGTTTCCTACTAAAAGGAACAGAAAAGTTTGGCCAGATAAGCATGGACCATATCATTTAAATAGGAAGAAAGCATTACTATCCAGGAGTAATCAGAATAAGCTTCCTAAAGGAGCTGGTACTCCAGTTAACTCTTTAAGGAACCTGGAGATACTAAGAGTCAGAGGTGAGGAGAAAGCAAAATATAAGTATGAAGTGCACAGCTTTTGCAAACACAATGAGATGGTAGAAGGAAAGCAGAGATAAGGGAAAAGAAACTGTGATAGGATGGAACATAGAGTGTGAGAATATAATAAAGTGAACTTAGCCTAAAATTCTAGATGGGAACTGAAGTGTGAGTGACTTTAAATGAATTGTATAGACAATAATAAGGGCTATAGCCTATGACTTTGGCCAATGTCAGGTGGGATCATTGAAGAAGTTAGACTCAAGAGATAATATGCTCAAAGGAAAAATAGTACTTATATGAGTAGGGGGAAGAGGTAATTGTAATTAAAGAATCTGAAACATATGATTAATGATTTAAAAAACATTCTTTTGTAGTTGGCAAGCATACAGAAAGATGCAGTCTTCCTTATCAGGCTATTATAAACACCTGTTATTTTTAATTTGCTCATCGGCTGCATGTCTGGTTTAGAGAAAAACCAGAAGAAACAGATAAAACTAGAATTATTTTATTGGGTTTGAAATACATTTGGTTTGTGTTTAAATTAATTTTATTTTTTTCTGTCAGCTGAAGTAAAAGATTAAAGCAGAAATCAAAGAAAAATGTAAACTTGTAAAAGGGGCTAAAATAAGGGACCGAGATCACTAAACTCTAATTATGTGACTAAGCCACTTACAATTTTAATAAATATTTTGGTTAAAAAAACAAACACACAAAACATTATTATATCATCCAACACATTTTAGTATACCACCAACTGAGTACACACACAGTTTCACTAAGGTTGTTCCACTGTTTGCACAATTATACGTTTACTTTCTATTTTTCCCACAAATTTTCACTATAAGTTTTAGTATAATCACAAAAACTAAAAATCAATTTTTGAACCATAATAAAGAAGTTTAATGTTTTGAGATACCTGACACTGATAAAGTTTGGAACTACAAAAGTTAGCTGACTGATGATGACCCAGTAAAGTTGGTTCCCTCACATAAATGTACATTTCCAAAGAAATCTATTCAGTTAACAGCTGTAAATTCCAGAATCTTCTAACTGCCTGAAATGAACACTAATGGAATCTATAAATAGAGAAGGAGATTTCCTTGGAGAGAGAAATGGGTATCATCTCCTACTTAGATGGTTGTGATAGAAATATTTGAAATGGGATCTTAAAGAGTAATGTTTAGGTTTTGATGGCTCAAGCATCCCTCGGAAATATCAAATTTCTTACACTACTATTCATAAATGCTAAGTGACATAAATGATTACCTATCAACATTAACAATAGCCTCCCAAAATAAGGAGTTACTAAGATTCCATGAATTTGGGGAACATGCAAGTGTGATTTCACCCTTTGTCACTTGATATTTTGAAATATTTGCACATTTAAGCCCAGTAAGGCAGTGTATCAAATGCAGTAAAATCTGTCTATTTTAGCTGACATGGAAAATAAAGGTAAGGTTTAAATGAGAAATGTGCTTATATCTTCAATAGAGTAGAATAAATTTATTTTTGATGATATTGGAATAAAAAAAGTGAAACTCTTAAAATACTGCAATTCCAAGACCTTTGTATCTCATGCATTAAATTATTGAGGGTCAAGTTAGGTCCCTATGATAACTTGAATATCTGTTATGTAAAATTGGCTGGGTTCCAGGATTGATAATCAAGACCTTTTTGGACTTGCAAATCCTTCCTGAGTAAAACTAGTATTAAAATAATTCCTTTCCTAGGAATTGTATGATTTTAAAATTTCTTATTAACTCTTTCAGATAGAAGAGTAAAAGGGATGTCAGAAAAGGGACCTACCTTACTGGCTAATCTAATAGAGTGCCTTATGTTGGAAACACTTCTTGGAATTTCTCAAGTCTTGACTGTCTAGTCTATCACTATGTGATAACTCCCACCAAGCATCTGTTTTTGATTCCCTAGTCTCATTCTTCAGAAATAAAAAAGAAAAGATTTGAAGGAGGTCAAAGGAATAATGGGCTAAAAGAAGAGCCTTTTAAAAATCAGTGGCTTCATGTTTCACTTGATATATTAGCCATTTAAAATTATTTATTTGGTTGTTCTTGAGATTTAAAAAAATTCCTTTTCTACATTTTCTGTAATAATACAAATCTATTAATCACCTTGGTCCCACATTGCCATCCCATTCTTATTTTAGTAGGCATTATCTCGTCAGCAATATCAGCCCTGTTCCTCTAAGCATTTGCATTGTCGTCATCTTTTTCATGATTGACAATTTTTAAAAATGGTCAAGACATTCCCTTTTGAGCAAGAGGAAATATGCCTCAAACACCAAGATTGCCTAGAGATCTCTGGTGGAGTGATTTTGATCTAGATGCTAAAAGGTAATAGAGAATAATTTTAAGGTTGTAAGCACAAATAGGATAGGCTGATGACAGTAGCACACAAAAAAAGGAGATTGCCAGGGAGCCATGGACATAGTAAGAGGGAGACCACATCTTAGAATTATCTAGGGAGGAGCTAGAGAGAGACAGAGGCAACTAACTGATATTATGAAAATTAAGGATCTTTGCAGCTTGACCATTTTAGGCTATAGTCAGTGGTGGTGACTGAATTTTTTTTTTATTTCATGTGTATGTGCTTAATTTTGAAAATATTTTTCTGTGCACAGTAGGTCATTTCTCTTTAAATCAATTTTCATAAAAGTTTAGAAAGATATGGAAGGAGAATCAACACGACTTGTTACCTGTTTGCATATGGGAGGGGAAAAGATTGGCACATCAAGGATAATATCAAAGTTTCAAGTTGGGGAGATTAATTTAGGTTGGAAGCACTGATAAAAATAATGAAGTCAGAAGAAGGGGACTTAAAGGTAACTAGTATAAACTCCATTTTGATGTTGAGTTTAAGATGTTGATTGGAAATTAATTGCAGAGATGATATCCTGAAGTAAGCTAGAAGTAAGTTAGAGGCATAGGTCTGAATTTAGAGAAACAGGTCTACAGTAAAGATATAGATTTTTTGAGTCATTTGCATTTAGATAGTAGTTATAGAGATTTCTGAGAGTGCTGAGAAGTGAAGAGGGATGGAGTGAAGAACTTTGACTAAAGAAGATTTTATTTCTGCCTCAGAAACCTAATACTATGGTGGGTGGAAGGAATGGGTGGTGGTGGTGAAGACTGATTATCTTGTTTTGTTTTTGTTTTCTATATGTAGCATATTTCTTTAAGAAATTACTTGTTTATTCTGACTGGAAGAGATGGTTAAGTAGTCAAAAGAGACATAGCTGGCTAGATATAACACTACAAGGGAGAGGAGAGACTGGGAAATTAATACACAGTTTCAGATTCTGGGTTAACACAATTCTGATACTCTCACAACCACATAGATGCTGAGGTCCTCATAGTACTCTCTTTCCAAAACAGACTAGGGAGAATTCAGAAAATTCCTGTTTCAGATAATTGGTGAAAGACTAAATCACTATTTTACTTTTCTCTGCTAGCAAAGGCAATATGTAGAAGAAGGCAGGGAAAGCAGAGTTGACTTCAACTTAGCATGCTAACATAACTTTTCAATCATAGATCAATGAGCAGTCATGGCCTAAAATGTATGAGAAACACTAATGAACTCAACATACTTATTGCTCACATACAAATTCATTCAATGTTCTCATTTTTACTCATACTTTCCAAACTTCTACCATCAAATGTCTTGCCGACTTCATACTAACTGAATCCTCTTGAACTGTCCCTGAAATGTTTCTACAAGAGTAAAACAACTCACCAACTCTCAAAAACTTAAACCAAAGGACATTTCTTCGTCAACCCTTACTGCTTTATCCCATTGCAATTCCCAGGCCCTGAAATGACTGGTTCCTTAAGGTCTTCAATGGGGCTTAGAAATTGCAGCAATTTTACTTTCCTGAAGCCTTACAGAACAGCTGCTTCTTCTCTCTAACCTTTCTAAATGTCTGACTTGGATGAAGGAATTTATATTCAATTGAATAAGTCAAGACACCTAAATGAATCTTTTCCTTTACCTTTTCCTATGCAAGTTACATGTAGAATGTCATTATTGTGTGTGAGGGTGAAGAAGAGGTGAAAATTGGTGACTGAGTTCGAGAAAAAATGGACCCCTTCTATTATAAGTCTACACATATATACACATACATATAATTATATGTGTGTGTATATATATATATATGTATGCATGTATGCATGCATGAATATGCAGTACCTGGCAAATGTTTAACTCTCTTAAAATTTGTGCATATATCTGTATGCATTTTCATATGCTTAAGAACATGTGTGGGTATACATGTATGTGCATGCATGTGTATATGCATGCATAAATGTATGTGTATATGTACAAATCCATAATACATACATATATTCATAATGTAAGTATATATAAACATATGTGTGTATATGTGTGTACATATGCATATATTATATATACACACATTTATGAATATTGGTGAAGAGAGTCAGAAAAATGAATAGCTGTTAGACTCGTTTGATTTTTTTTCTTTAATTTTAAACCTAGTTTTTCATGAAATGAATGAACTTTTGCTTGGGAAAGTAGATGCAGCACACTGTCTAAATCATGTTTTCTTTCCCTTATGATGGTTTAAGAGCTCCTTAGCTAATTTTTATTTTTAATGTATTTATAATACTCTTGTAATTCATTTTGTTTTCTTTAAAGATTATAGTAATTATTACTAGAAATGATAAATAATCGTTGTCATCAGCAGCTGAGATTGCCTTGGCAATTTTACAGGATAAATTGGCTACCTTCTGGACATCTGTATCTATTTCAGATTTTATAGAGACTGTTTATTCCCTTCCCTGGGTATAATCCTTAAGAAATCAGCCTTCAGTAGTCTGGGATATTTCCTTACACAATTACTTGTTTATTCTGAGATCAGAGGGGAAATGAGCAGTAGGACTGGGGATGGAGACATAAGATCATAGCATGATGACTTGTTTTCTAGTTGAAAACATGAGTATTTTCAGAGGACAGACACAATGGATACAACAACTAGGGTAGGGTGTAAGTAGAATAACAAAAACCAGCTGGATGAAGCTGTCAGAAGCAGGTAGAATTTTACCCAGCTATTTTAAGGTCCATATCTGCTTCCTCTTGTAGCTGGGATGAAAAAAGTACTTGCACGTGGAAAATTATGAGACTAGAAAAATAGGATGGGATAAGAACTTTTAAATGATAAAACAAAAAATTGGATTAGGCAGAGCAGGAGAGAATAGGGAATTATAGTGGATATTAGCACAAGTTTAAGGAAACATAGTATTGTAGATTCAGAATTGGACCTCAGAGCATCATCTGGGCCAGCTCTCTCATTTACAAATGAGGAACTGAGTTGTATGTTGGTAATTGTGGATGAGATTCTTTTCAAGTAATAAACAAAGAACAATTAATTCTCTTCTAGAATTATCCTACCTTTCTACCACCTTACAATTTTAGGACATTGTTAGACTAGGTAAAAATGTAGTGGAGACAATGTATGAGATGACTTCTCCTTGGTTGATAGGAAAAAAAATGTGAACAATAGCTCCTTATCTCATACAACTCTGTTCTCAGCAACAATTAAAAGATTGTCAGTATCTGGCATTTACTGAGGTGAATATTGTTTTAAGTTGCATTAAAAAGTCCATTAAAACAACAACAAGCACCAAATGATGATGATTAGAATGTTTGAATCACATTAAAACTGTTAATTTGCTGCAGTAATAATTTAGGATTTTAATTATAAGCTTGAAAAACAGATTTAGAAATGTAGTTGGCACAACTAATGTTAATTTGTCCTTTAACGTTTATTGAAAGCAATATGTCCAATGTAATTACAGTGCATGTCAAATAACCCACTACTTAATTTTTTAAATGTATGATCCCTTAATTTGCTTGATAAAGATGACTTGCCATCTGGTAAGTGTTTTTTATTTTTTTTGTAGTTTTATCATTACTTCTAAATAACAAGAAATGATATGAAACATTTCATTTCCTTTCATTTCATATAATGTACATTTTCTTGATGCTGGTCCATTAAGCCTCCTTTCCATGGCTTTCATTAGAATTTTTTCCATTGTTGTTACACTAAGATTCATGTAGAATCTATTCCCTTAAAGAGAATGAATTGTAGAATTGAACATGTACTGTCATAAAATTTATGAAATCAGTGTCAAGCATTGAAGGTCACCATTCCCTAAAAAAAGTATATATTTAAGTGTGTGTGTGTGTGTGTGTGTTTGTGTTTATGTATATATGTGTATCTATCTATATGTCTCTATATACATATGTGCATATATGTATATGTATATGTGTGTATACACACACACACAGTCTTGCAGATGCTTTTTTTCTCCAAGAATTGACACCATGTTGAAGAGAAGAAATCTGCTTCCAGGCAAATTTGTACTAACCTTCATTTCCCCATCCCTTTAATCAGAGTTCCATAGGGTTCTACAGTATTGTTAATGCTATGTATAGTTAATTTGAATCTAGTGAGATTATATTTTTAATGGCCTTGGCCAAAGATTCAGGAGAAGCCTTGGGCATGATTATGCATGTGCATGCCTTGTATAAATCTCACTTGAACTTAAAAATGCCTTTTCGACCATTTTCTTTCTAATTTTCTTTTGTATTTCTCCTTAAGTTTCCAGCACACTGACAAGCTCTACCAGAGCAGTATTGCTCTTCAATCCAACCAAACTGTACTCACTGCCTAACAGATTTAAGACATTAAACTGTAATGAATGCCAAATGCTTCCATTTGGAAAATTATGTCATCAAATTTTATCTGTTATTGCACACAATGGATTTTATTGATAGGAGTTTATTTTGCTTCATATTTTCCCATAGTATTCTGTGGTATCAGATTAGCAATTTCACTCAGAAAAGGTATAGAATATTAAACACAATTACAAAATTATACATTTAATCCTCATCCTCATTAGTTCAGTTTAGAGTACTTTTCTTTCTCTTATTATTCTTTATTCTTTAAAACAAACCTTCTCAAGAATTCATTCACCAAAAGTAGCATAGGAACTCTTAAACTCTTTTAAAAAGATGATGTTATGGCTAACATGGAACTATATTCTGCATGACTTCACATGTATAATCGGTATCAAATTGCTTTTCTTCCCAAGGAGAGGGGAGGGATAAAAGGAAAGGAAATAATTTGTAACTCAAAATTTAAAAAAAATAAAGATTGTTAAGTTTTTACAATTACTGGGGAAATATTTAATGAAATTAAAATTATTTAAAATGATTTTTCATTCATTCTGTGATTTGAAAATGTTTGCAGTAAATTCAGATCTAGAGGAAATAAATGTATAGGGAAGACCACCAGAAGTCTTTAATAACAGAAGATACAATCCTATTTAGATATAATTGACATTTTCTCAGCAAAGAAGCTGTTTTACCTGAAGAAGTCAAGTCTTGATGGAATATAAGAAGACATTTTCACTGTGTCCAACAATTTTAAGGGCTGACTAGTAAAAGAGAGATTAGATTTATTCTTCTTGACCCTAGAGGGCAGAAACAGGAACTATTGGTTGCAGTTACATAAAGACAGATTTGGGTTCAACATAAAGAAAAGCTTCCAAACAATTAGATGATCTCAAAATGGAAAACTGCTTTAGTTTTTTAATGAATTTCTCATAAATGGAGGTATTCAAACAGTCTCAACAACAAAGTATTGAGGATATTAAAACTGGACTTAGGATCCAAGACAGAGTTCAGCAACTTGATCTTTGTCCCTACCAAATCTGAGATTCAGAGTCTGTCTATTCTTCTGGAAAGAAAGGACTAACAAAAAAAAAGTTATGAATCCTCTATTTTTTTCCCCTCTCACACCTGTATAGAGGAGGTACAATTGGCAATTCATCAATATTTGAGTTCTCTCTTTGTGGCTGCTGAGAGTAAATAATTTGCTTACTTTAATTAAGGTCTGGTTTTCTCCTCTCTTTTTTTTCTCCCTTCCAGCACATATAGGAACACAAGATTAAAGACAATTGAGATGAAGAAGATTCTTTTTTGTCATTATTGTTCCTATAAAACATTTTGGAGAACTTTCCCTATGGGGATCCAAAACATTTCTATATTCAAGGAATGCTGGTTTCTACCTACTGGGGACTGGTAATAGAATAAGAATAAAAAGTATAGGAAAATTGCTATATCTTAGCATAGTTGGTTTGGTGAATTTCCCTAAGATCAATTCAAAATACTTTCACAAATATAATAAAGAAATTAATAACAGTTGATTCAGAATAGGAACAGCAGAAGTCATTTTCCATATTTTAAGGGGAAAGAAAATATTATAACATTTATAATCAGGGTCTAATCTCTAAGTTCTACTATAGACAAAACTTCCATTACTAGTTACTGCAGTCAGTACACTTAGTGCTTTAATCACTAATACAGCCTTCAAGTATATTAGGTAATAGTGCAATTATTAAGACATTTGAGATACCCATTTAACTAGATGGGGTGTCCATTCATGGGCTAGGGTAGGGGAGTAGGGAAAATATATCCATAATGGAAAAAAGTGAGCCTGTAACAAATACAATCTTTCTCTTTTCACTGTCTCTCTGTCTCTCTCTGTTTCTATGTCTCTGTGTCTCTGTCCCTCTGTCTCTGTCTCTTTGTCTCTGTCTCTTTGTCTCTGTCTGTCTCTGTCTCTCTGTCTCTGTCTCTCCCTCTCTGTCTCTCTCTCTCTCTGTGTCTCTCTGTCTCTCTCCCTCCCCCCCAAAAAAATCAGATAGCAATCTGTTGAGCTTGGTCTCACATACTAAACCCAAAACTTTATTGACTTGTCTAACTGCCCTTAAGCATTTTAGAATCTCTTTTCAGGTATTGGGCAGACTAATGCTTCCCTTTTGGAAATAAATAGATGACAAGTAGGTCTTTAGGCTACCACATGCCCCAAGACAGATGACTAGGATACATTTGCTTTTAAAAGGCTAGGAATATTAAAAGGTATATAATACTCATAAAAGATAACATTTAACATTCAGATAAAAAATAGAGACATTTTCTAGGCAAAGTTCACTTTCTAATTTATCTTAGAAAGCACTTTAAAGAAAAAAGTCATGTTTGGCACAGGAAATTACATTTAACTAAAAGCATTTAAAAATAGGCATTAACAAATTAACTGGGAACACATCTCTACATCTGACACTCTTATGTACTTAATGTGAATAGATATACAAATCACATTATCATCACTTTCCATACCTTTATCAGATATCATAGCAACAGCTGCCCCAGTAACTTAGAGTACGCCTTAGGCTAAAGGAGACATCTGTTTGCTGACAACCTCAGATCAGATGACAAATGGTAGACAGAGATGTCAGTATATGGCAAGGTCAGAGGCCTCACCTATTTGTTAGGTTCAGTTGTAGACACAGAGGTTTTCTCCTTTTGATGGACAGACAAGAAAATAGTCAACATCAAAGCAGCTAATGGTGATACTAATTCTCATTCAATTAAAATTAAGTGTAGTTAGAAAAAGGAAAGTTATAATACCATTCTGATAGACAGGTGTTTTTTTTCTGACACTTTTGGTTTGTGTTAACCTCCAGACTACTTTGAACAACTACAAGAATGACACATTTTTTTTTTAATTTCACAGGATTGCTGTTAAGGATGACATATTTCATTCTGTTTTGAATTGGAGATTCCAAATTCTAAAAGTAGAGTTTTGTATATTAGTTACAGACTTTTAGGCCTGGAATTTAGAACTTACAGACAATCTAATGCTACTCCATAATTTTATGAATGAAGATGCTGAGGTGCAGAGAGATTAAGAAAGTCATCAAAGTCATAGAAGTATTTAAGAGCAGAATCAGTAAGCAACACTCTATAGAACACAATACAAACAGTAGATTCTAAATATGTGTTTACCAAGTGTGAACAGTATTTTTGTTTTAACACTTCAAAGAGGATTTAAAAAAAAATTGGAGTCACCATTGCAACCGCTGGAACAAATGCTTCTAACATGATTTGCTATAGCCAAAATGGCTCATTACCTATCAGAATCTGAAGTAGGGTATGGGACCAAGTTGCATCGAAATTTAGAGGGCATAAATTGTAATAATAGACTACCTCAGAAATATAGAGGCCACTTTAATAAATACTTCATCTGATGCTCAACTGAATTTGTCTTAATTATTTCAGCAGTTGAGAGTGAACATAAATTAGTGAATAAGACACTAGAAATAGTCAAGAAAACTTGGGTTTGAATCTTACCCCCCCAAATAACTAATCACATTATACTGGAAATGTTTTTCTTTAATATATTTTGTGCCTGAATTATTTATCTGGAAAATAAGGAGGTTGAATCAGGTGACCTCTAAGATCTCTTCCAGCTCTAAATCTATAATCCTATGAACTCTTGAGTTATTTTTATAATATGAAGAGTATAGGGGACGGAGATCTTGTTTCAGAGTCAGACAAATCTGGTTTAAAGTCCCATCTCTGACACATACATCAGTGCGACCTTATTTGTGTAAATCATGTAACTTCTCAGTTTCCTAAACAACTCTCTAAATTTAGAAGTGTAAAAGAAGTTCTTGAACTTCAAGAGATTTTCCTTCTCTGGGAGTTCCCTATACCAATAAAATCACAAGTTCATTCTGTATCGTTATCCTGTCAATTATAAGGCTGTTTTTAAGGCATTTCCTATTGCTGTCTTCAGGTGCCAAAATTACTGCCTATAGCTGTATTATAGCCATAAACTCATGGCTATCCTTCTTCTGATAAACCTTTCTGAATTTTACAAGCTTGGCCCTAGAGCAACAACCACATAATCCATTGCTAGGCCTGGACTTGAGACTTTTCCAAATGGGTAGAACCTGCCAGAGATTATGTTCTATTGGCATAACTTTTAGTAATCCAGGGTCAACTTCATGTCATAATGAGGTATCATGGTAGGAATGTCATGGAAGCTGAAATCTACATTTCCAAAAATGAGTATATCTTCTAAATCTCAAGGAAATTTTAGTCAGATTCTCATTTTCTATAATTTTCTTTTATGGAATAAATAGCAAATAGCTACAGAAGGAGAATGCTTTATTTCACATTCACATTTTACTAATCAACATGTTAATTTTTGTTTGCAAATTAGGGCCTGGGTCTAAACCATTTTTTTCTGTATGAAATCATCTTGAAGAATATTGAAAGCCATTACTCATCAAAATGTACCTCACACTATGGTACAGATGGATACCATGTACAGAGAATGTTCTTGTTAGTTGAAGTAAGATACTAGTAGGCCTTCCACATGGAGTTTTATTTTCATAGACTTTATTAGCTCAGACAGAGATAGCCATCTTTACTGAAAGTTTCTTGATGACAAAAAAAGAATGCCTAAAATTTCAGAGAAATATGTCTCATTTCTTTCATTTAGTCTTATTTTTTTAAACACTTCCTGGTTCTGTTATGCTTTGTTCCTTGATTCTTCCATATTCTTTCATCTGTTACTTTTCAGCCTGATTGAATAATGAATAGAGTATGATTGACAGATTTGGTATCTGTGGTGCCAAAGTTAACTATCATTGAATTAGGAAACAGAAGGGCTGGGTTCTAGGCTCAAATCTGTTAGTTTCTGGTTGGTAACTGAAAAAAAAAATGAAACCTTTGTCACATTTCAGATATTTGTTTATAAAATATGAAAAATAATACTTAGACCACCTACTTCAAAGGGCTAATATAGATATCAATGATATAATGTGTATCACTTGTAAAGCAATTTGAAAACAACATGTTATGCAAATGAAGACTATTATTGTAGTTATGAGTAGTTAAAATATTCTATCCTAAGTTTTGAATATATATTTCAATCAATATACAAAAGTAAATATACATACAGATTTGATGCATGTGTGAATTAAATCAGTATCTGAAATTACCTTTAATTTTTTGTTGTTGTTATTTGTTATAATTTTAATACTTTTTCTCCTTTCTCTTTAAAAAGGTTATTAATTTTTGAATGAAATATACTTTATATCGCATAACAGATAAATTTTATTAAAATATTACTCTTTCCTATTTATAATATACTCTTTAGTTTCTTTTTTTGTCTTTCATCTAACTATTTTTTTCCTATTTTAACTTTCACATGTCTTTATAACAATATCTTAATTAGTTTTTTTTTCCCCTTTTTCTGCTCACTGACTGGCTTTCTATGGAATTTCAATGTATTTTAAATGAGCATATAAACGTTGTCACAAAATTCTTTTTTCTAGTAAGTCTGAAGCATAGTAGAGGTTAATAACTTCAGTTGCTTCCTCTGCAATTAATTGTCATATACACAATAAGCACTTAATAAATGCTTGTTAACTTGAATTTGTCTGTGTACTGTGTTTGGCCATTATGTCTACATAACCAGAAACAGATGCATATTCAAATTCAAATGTAACAAGTACTTAACAACTACTTACAATGTTTCAGGAACTGTAATAATGGGATACAAAGAGGAATATCAAATAATATCTACCCTCAAGTAGCTTATATTTTAGTGGGTGAAAACAATGTGAAAGTAATTAAGTATGAAATATATAAAATAGGAACTATTAATTAGGAAAATAGAAATAGAACAGGAAATTGGTCCAGATGAAAATCTTGCCTTCTATAGAAAGCCTTTTTCAACACCACTTAATTGAATGCTTTGTCTTTGTTAACTATTTCCTATTTTTCTTGTACATATCACATAGCTTGCTTTGTATATATTTCTTTTTAATGTTGTCTCTCCATTGGATGGCAAGCTCCTTTAGGGCAGGGACTTTCTTTTACCTCTTTTTTGTATTCTTAGCACATAGCATAGTGTCTGGCACATGGTAGACAATTAATAAATATATATTTATTGATCTGTTAATTGATAGGGAAGTGCATTTGATAGAAGGTACTTCTTGAGTTGAGAAATTAAGGAAGGAAGAGGCTGGGTGGTATGATGGAAATTTATCATTAAATATGCTTTTATTGGTGTAGCAGTTAGGTCAAGAAGGATAAGCACTGAGAAAAGACCATCATATTTTGCAGTTAATAAATCATTTGTAACTTTGCAAACAACAGTTTCTGTACACAATAAACATCATGATTTCAGTGTGTGGGAGAGAATTTTAATCTGATGAACTTCAAAGGAGGAAAGGGTTGGTGACTGATATCTGTAAAGAGAGAATATGGGAATGGTAGTGGAGTGCAAGAAGAATTCTGACTTCCTCTCTGAGATTAGCGAGGTGGAAGTAATTGGTGAAGATAAAGTCAGTGGAGACAAAGATGGCTAGAAATAGTGTCACCTGAGGGAAGCCAGAACTCAGTGTGGCTTTAGATGCAAAGAGTGTGAGATAAAGGGATCCAGAATGAAGAGAATTATGCTCACTAGGTAATGAGTATTTCATAGGACACAATAAAAAGTAGGGACATGGATGAGATGGATTTTAGGGAGATGGAGGTAAAAGCATGAGAGATTGGAGTAGAAATAGTTTGCTTTGGATAGTGGGGTTGGTAACAAAATGATGAAAATATAGGGAGAGTTACACATGGTCAGTTAGGTCAGTAGTATATGGCAGATGAATAATATCATTTGTTGTCTTAAAGAAGTGTTGTTGCCAGGCAACTATCATGGGTGTATGGCTTTAGTCACTCCTGCCTCATCTTTTTGTGTGTCTGGGGGTATGGATGCTGCAGTCAGGTCCCTTCACCAACTCCACCTTCAGCTAGGCTGGCAGAGGGTCCTGAACCCTGAAAGAATACAATAATAGGAGTAAGAGGACCTGGATTTGAATTCTACCTCTATCATATACTACCTACTCAATTTTGACAATGTTGTTTAACATTGGACTTTTGGGGCTAGGCAAAACCAAGATGGCAGAGTAAAAGCAGGGATTCACTTGAGCTCTCCCCCAAACTCCAATAAATATAAATAAATATTTAATATTAAATAAATATTTAAAAAATAAAAATGAATTAATGAAAAAATGACTCTAAACAAATTCTAGAGTAGCAGAACCAACCCACAAAAAGACAGAGTGAAACAAATTTCCAGTCATTCTTATGGTCAACAGGAAAGGTCTGTTGTACTGGGCTGGGAGATGAGTGCAGTTTGGCACTGGGCCCCAGCAAACTTGGAGCAGGCCTCAGGGGGACTGAATCATGGACAGCTGTGGTGGTTTTCAGACTTTTCAACCCACAAATGCCAAAGACAACTTAGAAGGTCAGAGGAAAAGGTCTGTCAAACCTGGGTAAGAGAGGAGCAAGGTCCAGCCCTGGCCCTGGCTTAGCCCTGGCTCTAATGTAGTCCCAGGGCAGCAGCCACAGGGGTAGTGGCTGCTTCCAAAGCTCTCAGCCCACAGATGGGAAGGACATCAAACTGATCAGAAGGAGATTACAGGGATCTCTTTGCTGGCATTAAAGAAGGACTCTGTTGCTTTGCATATATTTGGATATGTGTGGCAGTCCTGGGGCAAGAAAGACCACTGGTGTAGCACAGCTTGTGACAGCAGTGGAGAGGGAACTCTACTCACAGTTCCAGGGCAGAAGAGTGCTTGTGGTCACTCACAGACCAAATTACAGGCTAGGAGAGGAGTAAACATCTTTCCTTAGATCATATCACCTAGGAAGAACTGAAAACTTACAGGTCCATAGAAGTATCTCTGAAAACAGCTGCACAAAACCCTGGAAACTTTGGACAACTCATCCTTTACACTGAAGGCAGACCCCTACCTTAACAAAGAGTTAAAAAGTCAAATAATTGGCTAGGAGCATGAGCAAACAGTGGAAAAAATTCAGACTATAGAATCTTGGTTTTGTTTTACAATTTCTTGATTTCTCAGAAACTTTCTCACTAACTTCCATTTACTCCATTCTAATTTTTTAATTAATTTATTTATTTTTAGTTTTCAACATTCACTTCCACAAGATTTTGAGTTCCAAATTTTCTCCCCATCTCACCCCTCCCCCCACCCCAAGATGGCATGCATTCTGAATACCCATTCTCCTAATCTGCCCTCCCTTCCATTTCTCACCCCCTTCTCTTATCACCTTCCCCTTCAATTTTTCTGTAGGGCAGGATAGATTTCTATACCCCATTTCCTGTATATCTTATTTCCAAGTTGCATGTGAAAACAATTTTTTTATAACATTTGTTGTTTAAACTTTGTGTTTCAGATTTTCTCCCTTCCTCCCTCCCCACCCATCCTCACTGAGAAGCCAAGCAACTCAATACAGGTTATACATGTGTAGTCATGCAAAACACTTCCGTAGTAGTCGTGTTATGAAAAGCTAAGTATATTTCCCTTAATCCTATCCTGACCCCCATTTATTCCAATCTCTTGTCCCTTCTTAGAAGTGTTTGCTTCTGATTACTTCCTCCCCCAATCTGCCCTCTCCTCTATAATCCTCCTGCTCTCTTGTCCCCTTCCCCCCCTATTTTCCTGTAGGGTAAGATAGATTTCCATACCTAATTGAGTGTGTATGTGTATGTTATTCTCTCCTTAAGCCAAATCCAATGAGAATAAGATTCACTCATTCCCTCACACCTTCTTTCATTTCCCCTCCATTGTAAAAGCCTTTTCTTGTCTGTTTTATGTGAGTTAATTTACTCCCATTCTACCTCTCCCTTTCTCCTTCTCCCTGTATAATCTTTTCTCACCTTTAATTTTATTCTCTGGATATCACCTCTTCATCTTCAACTCACCCTGTGCCCTCTCTCTCTCTCTCTCTGTATATATACATACATATAATTTTCCCCTCCAACTATTCTAATACTGACAAAGGACTCATACAAATATCACCTTGCCATGAAGGAATGTAAACAGTTCAAAGTCTCTTATGATTTCTCTTTCCTGTTTAACTCTTCATGTTTCTTTTGAATCTTGTATGTGAAAGTCAAATTTTCTATTCAGCTCTGGTGTTTTCATCAAGAATGCTTGAAAGTCCTATATTTCATTCAATGTCCATTTTCCCTCCTGAAGGATTATGCTCTGTTTTGCTGAGTAAGTGATTCTTGGTGGTAATCCTATCTCCTTTGCCTTCTGGAACATTGTATTCCATACTCTGCAGTCCCTTAATGTAGAAGCTGCTAAATCTTGTGGTATCCTGACTGTGTTTCTACATTACTTGAATTGTTTCTTTCTGGTTGATTGTAATATTTTCTTCTTGACCTGGGAGCTCTGGAATTTGGCTACAATATTCCTAGGAGTTTTCCTTTGGGGATCTCTTTCAGGAAGTGATTGGTGGATTCTTTCAATTTCTATTTTGCCCTCTGGTTCTAAAATATCTGGTTCTAAAATATCTAAAATATCAAATTCTAAAATATTTCCTTGATAATTTCTTGAAAGATAATGTCTAGGCTCTTTTTTTGATCTTGGCTTTCAGATATTCCAATAATTTTTAAATTCTCTCTCCTAGATCTGTTTTCCAGGTCAGTTTTTTTTTTCCAATGAGATATTTCATATTGTTTTCTATTTTTTTCATTCTTTTGAATTTGTTTTACAGTGTCTTGATTTCTTGTAAAGTCACTAGTTTCTAATTGCTCCATTCTAATTTTTAAGGAAGTATTTTCTTCAGTAAGCTTTTGGACTTCCTTTTCCATTTGGCCAATTTTGCTTTTTAGGGCATTCTTCTTCTCATTGGCTTTTTGGACCTCTTTTGTCATTTGGTTTAGGCTATTTTTAAGGTGTTATTTTCTTCAGTATTTTATTGGGTCTCCTTTAGCAAGCTGTTGTCTTGTTTTTCATGATTTTGTTGCATCATTCTCAGTTTTTCCTCTACTTCTCTTACTTGCTTCTCAAATTCCTTTTGGAGCTCTTCCATGTCCTGGGACCAATTCATATTTTTCTTGCAGGCTTTGAGTATAGGAGCTTTGACTTTGTTGTCTTCTTTTGGTTGTATGTTTTGATCTTCTTTGTCACCAAAGTAAGATTCTCTGGTCTGACTCTTTTTGCACTGCTTGCTTAAGATACTGTCAATTACTTGAATTATAAGCTCTTTGTTAAGGTAGAGGTCTGCCTCCAGTGAGAAGAATGTACTGTCCCACACTTTGGGGGTTTTGTGCAGCTGTTTATATAGATACTTCTAGGGACCCATAAATTTTCAGTTCTTTCAAGGTGCTATGATCAAGGGTGAGGTGTTTCCTCCTTTCCTGGCCTGTGCTGTGTTCTATGAGTGACCACCAGCACTCTTTTCTGTCCTGGAACTGTGAGGAGGATTCTCTCTCCACAGCTACCACAAGTTCCACCCTGCCAGTGCTCCTCCTTGCCCCAGGACTGCCACCCAGAACTGTGACCCAGATCCAAGCACAGGCAAAGCACAGGCAAAGCAAGAAAATCCTGCCTCAGCACCAGCAAAGAGATCCCTGCAATCCCCTTCTGATCAACTACTTGATTCCCCCTCAGTCTGTGGGCTGAGAGCTGAGGAAGCAGGTACTGCTCTGGAGCTGCGCCGGTACTACGGTTGGGACCAAGGTCCTCTCTCATTGCAGACTGACAGACTATTCTCTACTGACCTTCTAAGTTGTCTTTGGTGTTTGTGGGTTGAGAAGTCTGGAAACCACCACAAGTTCCCTTGATTTAATCCCCTGAGAACTACTCCAGGTTCACTGAGGCCCTGTTTTTCCCTGTGTGGCCCAGGCTGAATTGTGCTCCTCTTCCAACCTGGTGCAACAGATCTTTCCAACCAACCATCCACTTTGTCTTGGGCTGGAAATTTGTTTCACTCACTCTTTATGTGGGTTCTGCTGTTCTAGAATTTATTTAGAGTCATTTTTACAGGTATTTGTAGGTTTTGGGGGAGAGTTCAAGCAAGTCACTGCTTTTACTCCTCCATCTTGGCTCCATCCCCAGCAACAAGTATGTTTTTCCAGACTATGGAATCTTACTTTGTGACAAGGAAAATCAAAGCATACAACCAGAAGAAGACAATATAGTCAAAGCTCCTACATCCAAAGCCTCCAAGAAAACTATAAATTGGTCTCAGGCCATGGAAGAGCTCAAAAAGGATTTTGAAAAGCAAGTAAGAGAAGTGGAAAAATTGGGAAAGGAAATGAGAATGATGCACGAAAATCATGGCTTGCTAAAGCACACCCCAAAAAAATGCTAAAGAAAATAAAACCTTAAAAACTCAACTAACTCAAATGGCAAAAGAGGTCCAAAAAGCCAATGAGGAGAAGAATGACTTAAAAAGTAGAACTGGCCAAATGGAGAAGGAAGTCCAAAAGCTCACTGAAGAAAATAATTCCTTAAAAATTAGAATGAAGTATATGGAAGCTAATGACTCTATGAGAAATCAAGAAATTATGAAACAAAACCAAAAGAATGAAAAATTAGAAAGCAAAGTGAAATATATCATTGGAAAAACAACTGACCTGTAAAATAGATCATGGAGAGAGAATTTAAAAATTATTACACTACCTGAAAGCCATGATCAAAAAAAGAGTCTAGACATCATCTTTCAAGAAATTATCAAGGAAAACTGAACTGATATGCTTAAACCAGAGGGTAAAATAGAGATTAAAGTCCTCTGATCACCTCCTGAAAGACATACCAAAAGGAAAATTCTTAGGAATATTTTGCCAAATTCCAGAGTTCCCAAGTCAAGGAGAAAATATTGCAAGTAGCCAGAAAGAAACAATTCAAGTATTGTGGAAACACAATCAGGATAAGACAAGATTTAGCAGTTTCTACATTAAGGGATGGGAGGACTTGGAATATGATATCCAGGATTAAAATCAAGAATCACCTACTCAGCAAAACTGAGTGTAATCAACGAGGGGAAAAATTTGATATTAAATGACACAGAGGAATTTAATGCAATCTTGAGAAGCCAGAGCTAAATAGAAAAAATTGACTTTCAAATACAAGATTCAAGAGAAGCATGCAAAGGTAAACAGGAAAGAGAAATCATAATGGTCTTATTAAAGTTGAACTGTTTACATTTCTTCATGGAACGATGATATGAGACTTTTCTCATGAGACCTTTCTCAGTATTAGGGTAGTTGGGGGGAATACATACATACATACATCCATCCATCCATACATACATACATACATACATACATACATACATACATACATACTTACTTGCTTTTCAAAATCCTTTTTGAGCTCTTCCATGGCCTGAGACCAATTCATAGTTCTCTTGGAGGCTTTGGGTGTAGGAGCTTTGACTATGTTGTCTTCTTCTGGTTGTATGCTTTGATCTTCCTTGTCACAAAGTAAGATTCCATAGTATTAGGGTAGTTGGGGTGAATATATACATGTATGCATGCATGCGTGCATGAATACACATGCGTGTATGCATGCATACATACATATATAACATATATAGAGAGACATATATACATATGCATATATATGGACAGAGGGCACAGGTGAATTGAATATGAAGGGATGATATATAAAAAATAAAAATAAATAAAAAAAATTAAAATATGAGAGGAATGTACTAGGAGAAGGAGGAAGGGAGAAGTAGAATGGAGGTAAACTATCTCACATAAAAGAGGCAATAAAAAGCTTTTAGAGTGGAGGGGAAGGGGAGAGGTGAGAGGGAATGAGTGAAGTGTAATCTCATTGGATTTGGCTTAAGGAGGGAATAACATGCATACTCAATTGGGTATGGAAATCTATTTTACCCTATAGGAAAGAAGGGGCAAAAAGATAAGAAAGGAAGGGGTGATACAAGGGAGAATAGATTGGGGGGGGTAATCAGAAGCAAACATTTCTAAGGAGGAACAGGGACAAAGGAGAGAATAGAATAAATGGTGGACAGGTTAGGAAGGTGGGAAATACAGTTAGTCTTTCACAACATGACTATTATGGAAATGCTTTGCATGACTACACATGTATAAACTATATCAAACTGCTTGCCTTCTCAATGAAGCTGGGTGGAGAGGGAGGAAGGGAGAGAAATTGGAACTCAAAGTTTTAAAAATGAATATTAAAAATTGTTTCTACATGCAACTGGAAAATAAGATGCACAGGCAATGTGGTACAGAAATCTATTTTACCCTACACGAAAATAGAAGGGGAAGAGGATAAGAGAAGAAGGGGGTGATTGAAAGGAGAGCAGATTGACGGAAAGGGTAATCAGAATGCATGCCATCATGGGGTGGGGGGAGGGGAGGAATAGGGAGAAAATTTAGAACTCAAAATCTTGTGGAAGTGAATGCTGAAAACTAAAAATAAATAAAGGAAAAAGATTTATGGACCTTTATTTCTTCATCTATAAAATGAGTTTGACAGTCTCTAAAATCCTTTTCATCTCTAAATCTATCATTGTATAATTTGAAAAGATGGAGGTGTGGTGCTCATGATTCCAGATGACAGGGCTACTTTGTGTATACTATAGACATGTTCCAAACTTTTATTTAATAAATGATAGATTTCTGAATTTAAGAGCTAAATGTAAGCAAATAATACATTTTAAAGTGATTTTCCTTTAGGAAACCTTGTTATATCATTCTTACTTTACTCTTCACTTTTAGAGTGAATGTAATTGATTACCCTAAACCAATGTAGACCTTAATTAGAATGCTAAAGTTTATAGGAACCTTCTCCCTTCTTGTAAACATTTCTCTTAAAATTTTGCTCTCAATGTCCTTTTTTCTTTTACTGGAAAGAACTTAATTCCTCAGTGGTGAGTTTGGGGTACTCCTTCCTAGGTAGTTATCTCTGTGACTATAATGAGTTGACCCTCATTGGTTTTCACATCCAATCAGAAAGCTCAGTTCACAAGCCTTTAAGACAGCAGGAGCAAGAGTAAGGAAGTTAAGGGTGCAGTCAGATATTGCATTACTTAGTGTCCAGGACTGTCAAACTATATTTCCATTCCCAGCAATAACTGGTATGTGGTATGACTTGTTCTTTTAAGATTTTTTTTTTTCTTTATTCTACAAAAGGGTAGAGCAGACCTCTCTTACATTTGTTTCTAGACAGGGAATGTTTTCATATACTTTTAAGACACAGAGATTTTTAGTTAATTAATAGCATTTTTAGCTAGCTCCTCCTTAGCAACAAGTTTTACATAGGCACTAGATTATAGACAGAACTATTTCTTAGTGGTGTAAATGCATTGACAATAAAAGAAAATTGAATAGTCATTTGACTGGCTTCATATCATATGGAAGGAACTGAAGGAGTGCTGTCCACTATAGAAACACATATATACTCACTCACATACATCCCTAAACAATCAATATTGTGTTTATATGAAACAATCAAACCATTTTTAATTGATTGAACATTACTATGGGGGAAAAAAATCTGGTGGCATGTTTTAATGCCAGATCAACCTCTGAATGAGGGCAGCTAGGTGGCATAGAAGATAGAGCATGGGGCCTGGAGTCAGGAAAACTCATCTTCCTGAATTCAAATCTGGCCTCAAATATTTACTAACTATGTGGCCCTGGGCAATTCATGTAGCTTTGTTTGCCTCAGGTTACTCATTCATAAAATGAACTGGAGAAGGAAATGGCAAACCACTCCAGTATCTTCTTCAAGAAAATCTCAAATGGGGTCACAAAAAGTCAGACATGACTGAAATGACTGAACAACAGCAGCAACCTCTGAATGACACTAGATTTATGTGGAGAATGGAAAACATGTGTATAGATATATGTCTATGTATATATACTTGCATTTAATATGACTTAGTGGCTAGAGGGCTGAATTTGTTTTCGAAGGGATCTGGATTGAAGTGCTGTTTTTATACATCCCAGTTAAGTAACCCTTTAACTTTGAGTGTCTTCCAAGAAATCCTCTTAAAACTACTAGTTTCTAAGAAAGTGGAAAGTCTTGATGTGTGTTGGTAAAGGGCATTCCTCATTGGGAGCTACTTAATGCTGGTGAAATTACTAGTGTTTTAATAAGCCTAACAGTTGTGTTTTTCAAGCAAAATTTCATTAGTTAAGATATTACCTATCTACCACCTATTCCTTCTCTCTCTAGGGAATGTCTAGAAGAGACAGTTTATTACACTGGAATGGGTATTCCCTTTGGATCCTGGAAAAGTAAACAAATATCTCTCCTTCTTTAAGGAAAGAATAAAGAAGAACATTTTAGATCTTTGTTATATATAGAGAGGGTAATTGTGGTTTAGAAGAGCAAATATTTGGTTTGGAATATTTTCTTCGTCTACCTACTTCCCAACACAATTTTATGTAAATTGAACTTGAGAAAATAATGGAAATGGTAATATTTGAATCCAATGATATGTAATCAGAAAGTCTGAAACAGGAAAACTCCAAATGTGCCAAGCATAAATTTGAAAGAAAAGACAAGAAGAAATGCCAATAGTTTGCTTCTTGGGAAAATTCCAGTGAATTGCTTAATTAACCAAATCACTAAAGAAAAAAAATAAGGGTAACACTTCACTATGCCTCTCTCCTCCCTGGGTCCACAGGTCCCTGGGAAAATGCCCAGTTGGCTCCTGGGCAGTCCACATCTGAGTGGAACTGGTTTAATATTAAAACCCTACCACCCACACTGTGTGCAACAGTTGATTCCAGTTCAAAGTATTTGTTGGCTGTCATGCATATCTGTGCTATAAGACCTACAGGTAGTTTCCATTTTAAATGCATACAATTTTTCATTATTTAAAGCCATACAAAGAATTCAATTTTGGAATAGCAAGTGCCCTTTGTGTACTACCAGTGAGGCATTACCTTTTACTATAAATGTTTTTCATTTATTTTACACTCTAAGTATTTTATATTTCACCTCTTTCTGCCAATTCTTTCTGATTTTTAATTAAATACAAATTTAAATAAAAATATAAGTTTGCCACAGAAGGGATTAGTGCAGTATAGGGAGCTTGGAGTGCTAATATAACTTAAACATGAAGGTCAATTACATATTTTACTAAAAGATTTATCTTAAATTTAGCTGTCATTAGAAAGCCATAGCATTAACTTGCCACACAAAACACTCATGCTGTGGAAAGTCTATGAACTTTACCTTGGATTCCACCATAACAGTGCTATCCATAATGTATAGTTATTTTCTTTAAAATTAAAATTAAAACTTTCCTTTCTATGAGGTGGAACTGAAGTAAGGGCTGATTTGCTCCTTTGTACAGCTTCATTTGTGTGGGATTTCCCAAACCTTTTGAAATCCTGTTATTTAAGATGTCATTTAAATTACATTATTAAGTTATCAAAGAATATATTCTCAAATGATAAACTCATGAGCAGACCACTAAATTGAATATGCACCTCTGAAGGCAATATGTTGATTTTTTTCAGATGAAAATTAGTATACAAGCCATAAAAACTTAGAGTTTACATTTAAAGTCTCTGTACTGAAAAAAAAAAAGCTTCATAAAAAAGGGGGGTAAATATTTAAGTCAATATAATTATCATTCTTGGGATCAAATTTAAATTCAGGGGCCAGATCAGTAAAGAAAGCTTTTTTTTCCCCACTTACACAATCCAGTTCTGCCCAATGAAACTACACAAGTTCCATAGATGAAGTAAAACCCTCCTGTCTTAATTCATTCTCCCCCTCCTATGATTTTTTTTAATGAAGGAAGGGGTTGGTTTTGATCCAGTGCAAATTCAAACTGTTCATTTATGAAGAGCTTGCAATTCTCCCCACCCATTTTATGAAGACCCCAGAAAAAACAAAAACAAAAACAAAAATAAAAACAAAAACAAAAACAAACATAAGTCCAGGTCCATAGAAACAGTTTATCATCTCTGAATTCAGTACAGGTGAGCACATACCTCTCAATCAGCTATAGGGAAGAGAAGCCAGTTCTAATCACTAAGGAAGCAAGGGCACAATTGTAAAGAAACTCAAAAACAGCTTCACCAAAGTGACTTGAATAGAATAGGCACTTAATAAATGTGTATTGTGTTGAATTGAATCATTTTGAATGGAACTCCATTTGTCATCAGCTGCTGTCCACTATAGAAGTGGTTAGACTGTGACTTTATTGCCCAGCACTTTGAAATTAATCTATGCTAGGGATAGGACTAGCTGGTGGGCTTAAAGATATGTAGAAGTATAGCTGATACACAAAGGAACAGCTCTCTTTTGAACAGTAATGCTATTTTCATCTCTCATGTGCACTAACATTTTACTTTGCTTTATATGGATTTGTGTACATGCATAAAAGTAAGCTCTTCTTATTTCTGCTGGATTATATTGCAAGCTCATTCAAGACAAAATCTATGTTTCACTCATTTTTAGTATAGTCCCCAAGTTTCTACCACAGGATCATTCATATCATTCATGTAATACATGTTCAACAAATATTAGTCAAATTATGAAAGATTTAAGTAGTTTCTGTGTTCTTGTCTTCCATGGCTGTGGAGTTTATACTTTTGTCCATACATGTTTTTCCCTTTTTTTCCAACTTTTTGCAAGGTAATCTAAAAGAGAGTAATATAAACAAGTATAGCAACAAAAAAGACAAGCTCATAGATTTATTTGGAATTTAATCTGGCCTCCAATTATTGTGATGTCAAGGATTCATGTCTGAAGTCTCTGTCTAGACAGTTAAAGCACAATATATACTTGCTACATTTCCCAAATCCACATTTGAGAATTCTGTAACTTCTTTTACAGTAAGAGCAGTTTTTTTTAATCACCGTTATCTGTATTTCTTTCAAATTAACCTATTCACCTTTCATTTCAAAGTCTTGGAATCAAAGTGACAGTTCTAACTACTAAGAATTCAGCAAAACATTGAAATTTAGAAATCCTGTACTTCAGATGATTCTATTAGTGAAACTAGAGAATACTAGTCCTGAATCCATTCTCACCAGAATTCTTACAATCTGACAGTTGCTTTCTGCTTTTCTACCTGCCAGTTCCAATCTCATTCTACTAGTAACGTAAGTAAATTGATTTACATCAGGCAAACCTTGGGGAATGGGAACTGATGTTCATATTTGTCCCCAGGAGTTTGTCTGAATTATTTAGAAAAGTTACCCTCTAGGTTGAAGTAACTGCAACAGAGCTACAGCAAGCTGTATACTAGAGATTCAAACTCCTGCTAATTTAAACTCTTGCTAGGCCACAATACTGCTGCTATTTGCCTCATGTGAGGGCCTCAGCAATTTAAAAGTCCCCCCAAGCATCACATAGAAGATCGATGCTAAAACATAAGGTCAATTGGAGAGCACTGGGTCATAGTTTCACTCTGAATAATGATAATGCCATGATAGATAATGAGAACAAGAAAGGCTAAAGTTGGTATTCAGATGAAATAAGTGGTAAAAGGGGGGGGGGGAACAGTCAACTGTGAAGGGAATCTCTTCATAAAGACATACAGAGTGTGAACTCTGTTTTGACCTCAAATTTTTGTTGTTGTTATTCTGCTGTCATTTTTGCTAGCATTTGCCCTTGCAGTAATTCGTGGATTTAAGCTAATTGATGGATAAGCCCAACTACCCTATTATAGCATTCAATAATCCCCTTTGTGTCTGGAAGGCCTTACAGATATGGTAATAGATATGGTATATCATATGGTAACTAAATAGATTCTGTGATTCCAGAGTTACAATTGCTCAAAATACTACCATAACTGATACCTGGAATTCCACTAAAGTCTAATTCCCTTAGATTTTAAGGCTTGATCTTTGTTGAAATGTAATGACTTCTGTGAAGAATAAAAACATTAAGCTATTACAAGTTATTTAAATCTTAGTGTGAATGAATATCAGATCTTTAACTTTTTTTTGCTTGTTTAGTTTTAGTTTTTTATTTTGTTTTTGAGGTTCAGAAAGAAGGATTCAAGCAAGCTAAGATAGGTTTACTAATCAGCTCATCCATGCTGGTCCATTTGGTCACAAGGTCCCGATTTCTTATTCCTTGACTGTTCCAACTAGTGGACCATGTGAGCAATTTTCTTCTTTCCTCAAGAGACATGCTGATTAGCAGTCCCTTTTCTCTCTCTAAGTTATATTTCTATAATCTTTAACTTAGGGTTACCCTCCAGGCAAGCCCAAAGGCTGGCACTACTCAAGAATGACACTTTTCTGTCAGAAGGCTACATTCAATGAACATAACTTCTATAAAGATTTGATCCCTATTTACTCTAACCTAAAGATTGGATTTCAGAGAATCATTGATTTAGAACTAGAAAGGAGGCCATATTTTATCATTGAGGAAATTGGGACTCAGGAACAAGAATGGAGTTGCCCACATTCACATAAATAAAAATGGTAGAGCAAGAGTTTAAGCCCAGCTCCCCTGCCTTCATATCTTATGATCTTTGCACTATACCACACCACCTACCAAACTCTTCTCTCACACTAAAGGAGCAAATAGTTGCAGCTACCAGGTATTTCTCTTGAATATTTCTCCTGGATAGCAGGAGGGAGAATCCAGCCTCCCTCCCAACCTCTAAAGTCTGCACTCTGGAAGAAAAGCACAAAAAAGAAAATAAAGAAACAAAATATTTGAGAGCAGCTGTTTGGCTCTCTTTTGTGGACAAGCCTCCCTCCCTCTCTCTCCCAATAGTCCACATTCCCAAGGGTCCTAGTCAAATAAATTCTTTTGGAGGCAATCCAAATCAGTTGAACTACCCCCTAAGAGTATATAAGGGGTGTTTACAAACCAGTCATTTCATCTTTTAGGGCTTCTTCAGTCTCTGAGACTCAAATAAAAGCTGTCTTTTCTTCTCAAGGAGAATAAAAATAACTTGTGAGTTTGTACAGGGACATTCCCTTGACTAAGCCTGCCTTACAATAGAAATTCAAAGTATATCTTTTAGGGAAATATCAAATATCAGAACAAAAATGGACATGACACTGTTCTTCTCAGATCACTCAATAAGAACCTATTGATGCTCTGGCTGAAGAGCATTATATACTAGGCACTAAAGTTTGCTCATCCCAGAGATGCTAGAAACTAAAGCTATTGTCAGGCAGAAAATGCTATAGCATAGAATCAAAACTTAGCACAGTGCCTGGAAATAAATATAATAATTTCTTATTCTGTGTAAGGTATCCTGCTAAGTTCTGGGAATACATAGGCAAAAATACACCCTGCCTTCAAGTAGCTTACATCTGGGAGGACAGAGCGGAGATACATATATGAATAAATACATATGAGATACATATAGAGTGAAGGATAATGCTAGAGAGTAAGTGTCTAGTGTGTGGGGGCACCAAGAAAAGCCTCCTTCAAAAGGTAGTTTTTAAGCCAAATATTGAAGGAAGCTGGAGATTCTAAGAGGTGGGGGAAAGGGAGGAAATAATTCTGTAAAGGGGGACACCAGTGCAAAGGCACAGAGATAACATATAAGATGCCATTTATAAGAAACAGCAAGGAAATCAGGTCAATATGTTTGGGTATTATAGTACATGGAAAGGGTAAATGTTGGTAAAACTGAAAAGATAAAAAGGGATAATATAGTGAAGAGTTTCAGATGTCAGACAAAAGAAATATTCCTTGAGATACCACTGGAAACCACTGTATTTTACTGAAATAGGAGAATAGCATACTAAGACCTATGCTTTAAGAAAATTACTCTAAGAGATCTGTGGAGGATTGATCAGACTAGGGGACAGATTTAAGAAAGGGAGACCAATTAATAGGTGATTGAAATAGCACAGATGATAAAGTCCTAGGGTAGCAAAGGTGGTGGCTAAATGAGTAAAATACAGTGGGACATATACAAGATGAGTTTTAAATGTATGCAGAATCAATAAAATTTGGTTTTATACACACAGAGACACCTATATGTATGTGTGTGTGTATATATATGTATATATATGTATACATATATATATACACACATATATATATATACATATACATATACACACATATATATGTATAGGTGATACCTTCAACATTAATAGGAAATTTTGGAAGAAGAAAGGGTTTAACTGCAAAGATAATGAGTTTTATTTTCAACATGTTGAGTTTGTGATATCTATGATTCACCCAATTCAAAATGTCAAGTTGGCAGTTGGTGATGTGAGACAAGTGCTCAGGAGAATGAATAGCACTTGATACACAGATCTGGGAATCATCTACACAGAAATAATAAGTGAACCCGTGGGAGTTGATGAGTTCAGCAAGTGAGATTGTATAGAGACAAAACAGAAGAAGGTTCAGGATAAAACCTTGGGACATCTTGTGACACCATAATTAATATGTGTGGCTTGGACAATGGTCTAACAAAGGAGGTTGAGGAGTGCTTGGCTAGACTGGGGAGAACTAGAAAGGAGTAAAAGCCACAAAAACCTGGAGTTATTGAGGAGAAAAAGTATCCTAACAATACTGCAGAGAGGTCAAGAAAGATTAGGAATGAGAAAAGATCATGAGATTTGACATTTTAAAAAGATTTTTTTCACTTTGGAGAGAGTATATTTAGTTTAATGATGAAATTATTAGCCAGATTACAGAGGGTTCATATGAGGGCAGTAAAAGAAGGTAATACATCAATTATAGACATCATTTTTTTTTGGAATTTTATGAAAGGGGAGAGAGAGATAGGACACCAGCTATAAAGAAGAGTAGGATCAAGTGTTATGGGATATCTGTAGGTATCATGAAAGGAGTCCATAGGGTAAAATTGAAAATTAGAGAAAGATTGCATATGATAATAGAAAGAGGGTAATTTGCTCAAAAAATTGTGATGAACTAAAATCGATGGTACAAGGAGTAGGCCTTTGCAACAAAATTGGCTACCTCATGATCTGAGACTGGAATAGAGGGGAATACTAGGGAGCTGGATTCTTGAACAAGTGAACTGAATGTTTTTTTAATATAGTTAAATAAGCATATTTGCTAAAATAAAAGAAATGAAAATACACATTCTGCCACTATAACATGGTACGGTGTTGACAGAGAACTGCTATATTGGAACATATAGCATAATAGAAGAAATCAAAATCTCTTATCAAGACCTTAAACTCACATTTTTGTTCTGTAGAAATCTATTAAAGCTCTGTTTTTAATTCACTTTAGATTTCTCTTATCTTCTTTTCTTATTTGTGCTTCCTCTGCCCCATTGTATATCCATATGCTACTACCTTCCAAAAGTAATAAGAACATAAACTAACAATAGTATTTTTTTTCTTCAAAATCCTATGGTCTATTTAATACCTACTCTATACCTACCAGATGTTTACTGTTAGCTTTAAGAGGTTTGCTAAGGGCTATATTTCTAGGTCCTACCTTGTACAACAACTGGCCATCAGAACTGGGATTGTTTCAAGAGGCCTAAAAATTTGGTTTCCTAAAATTTCACATTCATAACATGAACATTCAATGAAAGTCTCAAAGATGTCTGGATTAGCAACTTTCGACTAAAGACTTACCAAAAAGAATTTGGGATATAATGAGCACAGCAATAGCAGAAATACTGGTTGATCACCTTATTTATTGAAAAAACAATAAAAGTTCTTGTTCATAAGAGGATATTTAGGTCTTTCAGAGTAAGGTTAAGGCATAGAGGTCTCACAGAATGATTGCAAATTTAAATGTATTCCTCATAAGCCTGTCAACACAAAAACACACTAAGAGTTAGGATGTGTTTTCCAACATAAGCAAAGGAATAGTGTTGTATGTGTTTCTTTGGGAGAAGATTCAGAGCATGGTAAAGCTATTGAGCAATGACCTTACTATACTTCTGAGGCATTACACAAGGTTTCAAAATTGAAACAAGGAAAGACTATACCTCAACCCATCTCTGACAACATAACTCCAAAAGAGGTCATAAATGGAGCATTCTAGTCACAGAGTCAAAGGCCAGATAAAGTAAAAATTCTGCAGTTACCTACAGCTATACCATTTGGCCAAAGAGTAGCAATATTGTACCACTTCTGGATCTAACAACTTATCCAATTGAGAAGATACCTTAAGTAGACCAGATAATGAAGAGAGGAAGACAATTACAGCAGTGAAAAGTGCTGATAGGAGCCAGCAACACACTTCTTAGTATCACATCCTATTGTCAAACTATGTATGGACATTGTTATGTATGATACATATGCTGATGGAAAGAAACTAATGCATATTTTTATAATAAAAGATCTGCAGGGTGATATGCAGTGATGTTTAAAAGGTTTTAGAACATAAGTGAAAATATTTGCCCTTTACAAAAGAAATAGTTTGTGCAAGCTCAGCATATATGATAAAATAGAAATGAAGCATAAATCAAGACAGAAAAGGTATATATATGTATATATATGAAACACATTACAGTTGTAAGGATCACCAGTTGCTCATTGTTTGTACTAAGATTTTTCCAGCCACAAGACAAGATCATAGAGGTTCAATCCTAGAGCAACATTGACTTGGAGAAATCCAAAGTCATCTTTCCTTACTGAGAAAGATAGTCAGGACCAGAAACACTCAGCATTAACATAGAGGTGTTAGATAGGCAATTAACACATTCCTTTAGATAAGCTTCTGGGGATTGGAGGAAACAGATGGTAAAATTCCAGTAACTGAGAAAAAAAAAAGTTTTTGGATAGGCCCACAGGTGAAATCAAGTTTTAATTATGTATTGTATGATAATGGTGAAATTAATTGACATAAACAGAGATGTGGTTTTATTATCATTACTCTAACCTTCATCTACCTTGTATAACATACTATTATGAGTAGAAGATATATTTTGCTAATTCAATAAATCTAATTTTTTTTTGGGGGGGATATGTTGGTGATAGTAATTTTTGTTACCTGATTCTCATAGGCATCAGCAGTATGCTGCAAGATTTAGACAAACAGTAAGATTTAGACACCTATCTATTGAGATTCTGAAAAAGAGATCAAAGAATATTTGAGCTAGAAAGATCCGTACTGTAGATTTAGTTATACCACTATCTCTGTGTATACTCCCTTAATTACACTCCCTTATTCACAGTCACACATGTACAAACACTTACTGGTTTGGATCTCCAGAGGATCTCTGACTACCCCTTAAGATTCTAGGGGTTATCCTGTGGGACCAAACTTCTTACATTATCACTCAATAGCCCCCATCTTTATGCTTTCCACCAATACTCATCAATTTGCTCAATTAAGTTTTAGGAAAAATACTTTTATTCAGAAGGTAAGAACACTACTTAAAACAATGGAAGCAAATATTTGAGATACATTTTACACATACACACTTAATTTAGGTAGATTTCTTACTTATACACACTTTACCTCAACATAGAAATGTGTCTTTTCAGTGCTGCAATGCCTCAGAGGTAGTACTGAAACTTTTCATGGAAAGATAAAAGCCTAAGTTATGTTGCAATGGGGAGGGGAACCTGATCATGATCGTTTTAAATCCTTCCCATTAGTGGAAAGTCCTAAGGGTCTTCCAAAGAATCTCATTCAGCATGATCAATATTATGTCACCAATATCTATATTCCCTCAGGAAGCCGAGCCAATTTCAAATTTCTGGCCACCATAATGTGTCAATATCAGGAAAAGTTCAAGTAGGTCTTAGGGAAATTAGTGATGGTATGCTGGATTCCTCAAATGAAGGCAAATTGTTCTGGTCTAGTTACAGCTATAGCAATAAAGTGATATTAGTGAGGGCAATAATCTCTTACTTTACGCTGTAGGACTGGGTTACCTGGTATGCCACATTTATGAGATTAAGAAGGGCAACAGTGATGAGCATGATGACTTTGTGCAGCTTCCTGTAATACAATGTAAGCTTCTATGTGCCATTCAATTTCTCAATGATCCATATAATATTTTAAAGGGAGTTGGTAAAAAAAGATGTACTGAAGTACTTAAGCTTCCTTCAAGCCAAGTAAAGTCAACAAGGATTTTTTACATATCTACTATGTGCCCGAAATTGTTCTAAGGTCTGGGGATACAAAGAAATGAAAATAACAATGAAGAAGAAGAAGAAGAAGAAGAAGAAGAAGAAGAAGAAGAAGAAGA
>NW_020954559.1:25985171-26001585 GCF_900497805.2 Vombatus ursinus
AAGAAGAAGAAGAAGAAGAAGAAGAAGAAGAAGAAGAAGAAGAAGAAAGAATCAACAGCAATAATACAGTTCCAGCTCTTAAGGAGCTCACAATATAATGGAAAGAAAAATAAACATGCAAGTGCCTATTTGCAAGAAAGATATATTCAGGAAGAACTGGAGTTAGCTTAGAGGAAATGAACTAATATTAAGAAAGAATCAGTAAGGCTTATTGTAAAATATAGAACCTTAGCAGAGACTTAAAGGAAGCCAGAGAGACTAGGAAGCAAAGATGAGTAGAAGAGAATTATGGACATAGGCTAGTGAAAACACCTAGAATTGTGACATAAAGTGTCTTGTACAAGGAACATTAAAGTGGTGAATGTCACTATATCAGAGAGTACATAAAAGTAAAGAGAGAGGGGGTAAGGTGTAAGAAGTCTAGAAAAGTAGAAAAAAAGGCTATGAAGGGCTTTAAAAGTCAGGGGATTTTATATTTGATCATGGAGGTTATAGGAAGCCAAAAGATTTTATTTAATAAGGAGGTGACATGATTAAATGTGTACTTTAGGAAGATCAATTTGGTAGCTGAATAGAGGATGGACTGAATGGAGAGAAATTTGAGAAAAGAGACCAAATAGAAGGCTATTGTAGAAATCTTTCATTGCAGTGCCTCAGAGGTAGTGCTGTAACTGTTCAGGAAAAGATAAAAGCCTAAGTTATGGGGCAATGGAGAGGAGAACCTGATCCTGATCATTTTAAATCTTTTCCATTAAATCCTTATGGAAAGGTCTTAAAGGTCTTCCAAAGAACCTCATTCAGCATGATATAGTTACAAAGGTAGAAAGGAAAGGATTTGCAAACTAAATGTATGTAAGTTTGCAAGAGGCAGTGAAGAGTTAAGAATGACTTGTAAGTTGCAAACTTGGGTGATTGGAAAGAGGCCAGACCTTTGATAGTAATATGGAAGTTAGGAAAAGTGAAGGTTTTCCAGGGAAAGGTAATAAGTTTAGTTTTAAAAATTTTACGTTTATAAGGTCTACAACATACTTTTTTTTTTTTTGATGTATCTAGTAAGTAGTTAGAGATGCAAGACTAAAGATGAGGAAAAAGGTTAGGGCTGAACAAATAGATCTAAGATTTATATGCATAGGGGTAATAATGGAATCCACAGGAGCTGGTGAGATTATCAAGTCACATAATGGAGAGACAAGAGAAAGAATGGCCAGGATAGAACCTTAGAGGACATTCTCATTCAGTGGGTATTGCCAGGATGAAGACATAGAAAAGAAAACTGAAAAGGAATAGTGAGATGAATAGAAAGTGAATACAGGGGCATAAAAATCTAGAGAGAAGTAAATTTCACCATGATGTGAACCATGATGATATCCATTACCAAGAATCCTAATTGTAATGGGTAAACCTGTGTCTGGTTTATTTAGGTTTGTTGTTGAAACAAAATGAGACACTTAATTCAACAGTTAACAAGATGAGATATAATTAGCCATAAGATTTAAAGGAATTTCAACAAGAATATTACAGCACTTAGATTATAGACAAGAGCCTCCTCATCACATACATATGGAAATGTCCCTTCACTGTAGGGGCCTTCGGATATTTCCAAATCTGTAGAGTTTGATTGCACTAGAACTCTTTATGCCCCTGGATGATGGAGAAGCTACCTCTATACAGTTAGAAGCCACCAGGAAGCTGCATTACAGAACGCCCTGAACCTTAGCCTAATGGGTCCATCTAGGCACTGAAAGAGCTTTGTAATCTTTCAGGGGAAAAAATACAGTTAAGAAACAAAAACAAAAATAGAAACAAAAAAACTATTCTAACCCACATGGTAGAGATATCCTAACCCATATGGTGAAGGGAGGGGAGAATGCTGTTAAATATGATCTATCCTACATGTAATAGTGATCTATCTAGATAAATCTATCTAGATATGGATATGGATATATGTATATGTATATATATACATAACATATGTGTATATATATATAACATATGTGTATATATATATAACATATGTATATATATGTACATGTAAATTTACATTTTTTATTATATGGATATATATATATTGAACAAGTGTCAAAAAGTAACTCATAATTCCTGGTATTAGAATTTCTGCTTTCATGTAGTCCTCTTTTTCACTGTAAGGTGAAGCTCCTTGTTGGTCTCCAGGGATCTAAGCTTTTCTCAAATTCATGGTTGGCACTTCTCTTTAAGAAGGGGTCACATTCTCTGAAGCTGCTGACAAGTCCCGCTATTAACAAGTCTTTTTTTTTCCTTTCACAGAGATCTCATATACTCTCTTCCACTCCACCCTCCAACATCCTCACAATTCTTTCCCACTTTGGGGGAACTTTTTCTGCATTTGTTTGTCCTAAGTGAACCTCCCTGGTCTTAGTGGAAAGCATTGTTCCCTATTGGTCTCATCACTTCAATTCCATGGCCTACAGGGGAGAAAGACCATTGGGGGGGGCCTGAAGGGGAACGGAGAGAGAGTGGAGGGGGAGAGAGACAGAGACAGAGAGAAGAGAGGTAGAGACAGAGACAGAGACAGAGACCCTTTCTAACACCCTGGGAGAAAAAAATCCAAACCTGAATGTTTCTACCAATAGACTACCAATGGACTGGAATTGCTGCTATTATACAGAGGCCCAAAAAAGTGTTTCTATTTTTCTCAGTCAAACACAAGATATTTCCTATGTGAAGTCATTTCCTCTGTACAATGGTCAAAGCCATATAATCTATTCTGATTGATTAAATATTTAAATATTTGCAGAAAAAATCCTTTATCCTTACTTCTGTTAAATAATTGATTTGGGGATTTATTCACACCTCAGAAATGTATCATAATGTAGGTTTGCCTTTTTTTAAAAAAAACATATTAATGCCTAATTATGTTTGTTTATTTTACTTCTTTTTAAATAAGAATAAATGCTCTCCTTGCCTCTCCCTAGTTATGGGGTGGGAAGGTGTGTGGTGTGTGTGTGTATAATGAATTTGCATAGTTAATCAAAGAAAAAAATCTTAATCAAAATGTCCCAAAATCAATGACTCACTTATCTTGAATCCATCATTCTCTAGATTTAGGTATCATGTTACATTATTGTTAGTCTAGAATCATGATTGTTCATTGCATTGATAAGAGTTCTAAAGTCTTTCAAAGTTGCTTATTTTCATAGTATTGTTACTATTTTTAAAATTGTTCTCTTGGTTCAGTTAACTTCACTCTGAATCAATTTATACTTCACAGATTTTTTCCTTTTGCAAATTATTAAATGCACAATAATATTTTTTTTATATTTATATGGCAAGATCTGTTCAGCCATTCCCATTACTACCTTTGCTTCTGACTCTTTGCAAATACAAAAAAATCTATATATCGTCTATACATGTGGGTCTGTTTCTTCTTTAGATGACCTCTTTGAGGCAAATTTGCAAACTCTGGGAGACATAGTTCTAAACTGTCCTGAATGTCTATACCAACTCAAAATTCTACCAATCATTCATTGATATGTTTATCTTCCCAAAGCCCTTACAACATTTAACATTTTCTTCTTTTTTTTTGTCATCTTTGATGAATGTGGTCACATCTGATAAATGTGATGGGTGAGTTCAAAGTTGTTCCAATTTGCTTTTTTTTAAATACTGGTGATGTAGAGTATTTTTATATGACTTATATGATATTTTACAGAGTATGTTCTAAGAAAGAGACAAATGAAATTATGGTGTGTGTGCCCACGGTTTAATTTTTCTCAAGCTGGCTTAACATGCATTGCAAGGGAATTTGGTCCAAAACTGCTCCACTAAGGGGGCCAGTTCAGAACTGGCTTGATTTGGGGGTACAGAGTTATATACCCTTTGAATAGTAGGTGTTCCCAAGGGATGCCAATCAACTCTGATTGGTCAAAACACTGGGAGGTGGGGTATATTGAAATGAGGTCTTGAGTATGTGACTTAGGTCGCTTAATCCTAACCTATTCTTTCAGACCACTCCCAATCTTTGGGCTATACAGGTGGAAGAATCTGTCTCCATCCAAACCTGAGAAGGATAAAATCAATTCAGGCCTGGGTTGGAGTTTGACCAGGTTAAGAAGATTCAATGCAATATCATTATCAGTAATGTTCTTCTGAAGACTTTTAGATAGAAGGCTGGGGGACTAGGAGCTCTGAGTCTTTAAGACACAGATTAAAACAAGAAATCATTTTTCACACAATAAATATATAAGAAATCTTTTGAGAACTACTTGCTCATATATTTGATGATTCATCAATTGAAGAATGGTTTTTATTGTCATAAATTTGAAATAGCTCTTTATCTACTTTAGAGAAAAGATCAAGTGAAATTTGGTATAAAGCCTTCCCACCACCCGCCCTCCTCCCCTCAAATTACCTGGTCCCTTTCTTAATTTAGCTGTATTGGTTTTGTGTGGAGCAAAAACTTTTTAATTTTAGATAATCAAAATGTTCTATTTTATCTTCTTTGATCCTCTCTATGCCTTATTTGGTCATAAATTCTTCTATTAACCATGGATCCAAAAGGAAATTTCTTCTTTTTCTTCTAATATCTTTATGATATATCCTTTTCATATGTGTCATGTGTCTATTTGAGTTTATCTTAGGATATATTGATTGACTCAGTGGAAGTGGCTGAACCTTTTTTTTTGCTTAATTATTCAATCAATAAACATTAAGTGTCTACTTAATGTCAGGCACTGTGCTAAGCAGTGGGTTTATAAAATGAGGAAAAAATACCTTGCCTATAAAGAACTTACAATATAATGGGGGAAAAGACAAGCAAACATATGTATGTATGTATGTAACTCTGTGTGTATATACATATATAATATAAATACTGAATAATTGACAGAGTAAAGGCAGTATATTTGAGATTTTGGAGAAGGCTTCTAGGAAAAGATGACATTTGAGTTAGAAACTAAAAAAAACCAGGAAGTTTAGCCATTAGAGTGGCAGAGGGAAAAAGGTCTAGCCATGATAGACAGAGAAAGTGCTTCAAGGGAGATACAGTGTCTTGTTTGAGGAACAGCCAGGAGGCCAGTGTCACTGATTCTGAGGCAGGAGTAGGGTATAAGACTAAAAAGGGTAGGAGTAGGATAAATTTTCAATGTCTTTAAATGCCAAACAGATTATTTTACATTTGATGCCAGAGACATTAGGGAACCACATTGTGCATTTATGCAAAAAATAATTTTAATTGTCTTAGGGATAGAAACCCAAAGGCCCACTAAGAATACAACAGGGACATTAAGCAACAGATGCAAATGTAGCATTCTAGAAGACACAATTCCTGTGAAATAGATGCCCTTTAGTTCCAGGAAGGAAAGAACAACAAAGTAATCTTCCAGTGTTCTCCTACTGCATAGGTTTAAATAGCAAAATATGTTAGAACAATGAGAGTTCTTTAGAATAATAGTGTGAAACTCAGATAGAAATGGATCCCTTGGGCTACATATTGACTTAGAAGACCACAAATTAACATCATCTGTAATATATTGCATTTTTATTTATTTTGTTAAACATTTTCCATTTACAAAGTTTTAAAGGCATAAAATTAATACTTATGCATTAGAGTCACAAGCTAAAAAATAATTATATAGGAAAAAAGTGTGATGATTTGAGCAAGGAAGGCCATCAGCAACATTTAAATGGAATGTTTTTTGTATGGTTTTATATAGTCTGGATTCCTGCTTTCTTCAATGTTAGGGCTTTGAATGTTTTCTTCTATCCTCATATCCTTGTCTTCTTTCAGCTGTTATTTCATTTTATTGACAAAGGGAGATTTGACAAAATATTGGCAGGTGGTTCAAAAAATAGATATTTCTTACACATTAAAAGATAAAATGGTATAGGTATTATTAGGTATATTATGTCTAAGGCATTGCTTTAAAAGCAGGCTTGCTGTTAATCACTGAATTATGGAACAAAATGATTGAAATTGTTCTAAGCTTTAAAAAAAACAGTAATATATTAAAGCTGCATGCTTAAATTGCATCTTCCCACTAACCAGAATGTTTCTGGGTAAAAAAATCAGCCTAATCCCATGAAGCAATTAAGAAATAGTTTCCTAATGGAGCATACATATGCCTCTTAATTTACCATTTGATTTTTACAGTAAATGCTACTTAATAGATTCGTTTTTATCTCCCTTCAGATCTTGTAGTTATACTTTCATTGTACTCTTCGCTTTTGTTGTTGTTACTGTTTTGTTTTTAACAATAAACTTTTGTTTGCTGAAACCTCTTGAGAATTCACTTCCAATCTGACAATTATTAGAGGGAAAGGCGATCTAAAAATGTATATCTGGAGTTAGTAGCTGACATTGGTAACAGATATTTCTATATAGAGACATATCGAATGGGAGATCCAATAATTTTATATTAATAGAAATATTAGTTTCTCCAGTGCCTTCCAAAAGTAATTTTGCTGTTCTAAAGTATCTTCATCCATAGGCTTGTTATTTGCTTTTCTCATGGCAAGTGTTTATTTCCCTTTCTCTATAGCTTTCTTGAACATTTTCATATATTAAATGCAAGTTCAAAAGAACAATATACATAAACCAACATATCTTGGTTATGGAAGCATAAAATTTAAAATCTCCAGACAGGCATACCAAAAGCATGCTTCATCCAATTTTTCCCAGCCATTGCCTACAAATGAATTGCTTTCTCAAAATTCTAGTACACACATACACGTTTCCCTTGAGAATTTCTGCAATCTACCCAGTGTTGACCTTATTTGTTCTGACTACTAGTAAATTTCTTTCAGCTGAGTGAAAAGACCCATTCCTATTTTTCTTATCAGGAAAGTTCTATGCCTTATAGGCAACATGTTTTGTCTGAAAGTTTTCTCTTCACTAATACCACAAAGAATGTTTCCTAAAGAATCTTTAAGCCATTCCCTAATTTCATGATAGCCATGACTGAGGGTTCTTCTTCTTTGGTGTTCTCACAATTTTGCTGAAGGAGCAAGTGGTTAGACTTGAAGTGATGACTTCAACATAGTGAGAGCAGAAAATAAACACCTGAGGTTTTTGTCACCTGTATACAATTCTGGTCCACATGCCTCTCAGTTTTCCTGTCTCTCAGAAAACTGGATCCCCTTAGCAGTACCATACCTTGAAAAATTGTGAAGTGGACAAATTTATCTTAGAGTTCAGAAACAGCTGATTTGGGGTACCAGGCCCCTAATATAAAGAGATTCTTTCCTATCTCTGTATAATGAAGTCTACTTTTAGGAAAGGACTTGATATTAGCTTATGCCTTAATGTGAACTTATATCATTATGTCAGTTCTAGCTTTATTATTTTGGAGTGAATGACTGACCTTTTCCCTCTTTAAATAAATGTTAGTCATAAGTCAGAGCCATAACTACCAATTTTGTTCACTAGGTCAAGTAGTAAAATCATGTGCTCAAATCACATTTTTAAGACAAATTCCAAATCCAAATACATCTTCATCACTTAAACAGAGAAAGGTTAACAGTACTCTCTAATTTTTGTCATTTAGAGGAAAAGCCCAACAGCTCCAATCTTGTTTTAGCTCTGGACTCAAGAAGTCAGAAGCATTTTCTGGAACCCTCCTCTAAAATTACATTAAATAATAGAAATGGTTAGTAGTCTTGCTTGTACTAGAGGAGTAAAAGGTTAGGAGAGATATATGTTACTTTCCTAATGTACCAATCTTTGATACAATGGAAAGCACTGGATTTTAAGTCATAGGACCTGAGTTCAAATCCTGACTGTCCCTTTAGCTACCTAGGTAATTTTGGGCAAGTAAAAATCCCACTCTGGTTTTCAATTTTCTCAACAAATAAATCAAGAGATTGGACTAGATGGCCTCTGAAGTCATTCTACATCTAAATCTATGATCCTATTAAGTGAAGTAAGTTTCATACCTTTTTTTCCCTCCTTTTCCTAAGAAGATGACCATGGATCATACCTGATGTGGGAAAGTGGTAGATAGAAAATCCCATGCTATTAAAAGGAGAATTACTAAGACCACAGCTAGTTAAGCAGAGATAATCAAAACAAACCCCTGAAAAAGGAATAGAAGCTACAAAAGTTATTCAAAAATGTATATAAAAATTTGTATCCATACATAGAGTGTAGATGGATATCTAGGTGCATATATCTGGAAAGACTGATAGAGGAAAAGGCAGATAGATAAAACCTTTATTAAGCATTTACCATAAGTGAGACAAAATGCAAAGTGCCAAGTATAAGCAAGAAAGATAACTCCTGTTCTCAAGCAGCTTACATTTCCATAGAGGCATAAAAAAAAAATCCCATATTAAATAGCTGGTAATAGGAGAAGGATGTTATGGTGGTTGGGGAAAAAAAAACATAGAGGCCTGGTTCTGGGCAAGTTAATATAAAAGTAGAGCAAAAGGTTCAGGTTTGTGTGCTTGGTAGGAGATTAGGAAGCTATCCAGAGTTCCAGAGGCATAGTCTAAAATGGTGATTGGGAATTGAGATTTAGATTTGGTTCTTGGGAAAATAATACAGTATCTTGCCTATAAAATCCCAGGGTGGTTCCAGGAACTTTTTATGTCTTGACACATGTGTGCACACATATACATACACAGATATATGTGTACACACATGTATGTATTTAAAACTCATGCATATGTTTCCATTCACATAGTCAAGTCAGTCTGATGGTTCTGATTGAGACTAGAATATGAGACATTTAAAAATCATTTAATAGCTATCAATGTTAACTTAGCCATAATATGGAAAGGATGTTTAGCAAGGAAGTAGCATTGATTTAGCTGGGTTAAACTTCCTTGCTTCTATGTTGGCCATTCTAATGTGCTAGTCAGAAAAACAGATTAAACTTGAGGGAGGACCCAGTGAGCCCTCTTGTGTAGGCTTTCATACTTAGGCCGCCAACAAATTACTATAAGCCTAGGTCCTATGGACCAATTAAGATTCGAGAATAGTATCTCTACCATTTTAAAAGAAAAATCTATCTTAACCTATGTGACATGAACTATAAGTAGATGTTACTTCTAACACACTAAATCTTGACATTGCCAAGGGAAATGACATAGTAGCCAAAGTCAAAACCACTTTAGAATATAAACTCACATGGTACAATGTTACAAGAGTATTACTATATAAAAGATTAAGAAAAGGTAGGAAAAAACAATTTTAAGAAAACTTGTAAAGAAAATAAATCTAAGGATATTTATGAATGATACTAGAATAAAGACAATGAGCAGATGAAATATGAAAAATGTTTGCAGGGAATTTCCTGGTAAACCTTTTTTTTTTGACATCAAGGATGCCTCATTTGTATTCCAACATTAGAGTCCCAAATATGCTTATAGAGGAACTATGCCAGATCATCCTTTAGACAACACAATTTTGAGCGCATTGAAGTATTATTTCTACAAGTATCTAAAGGAGGGAAAGATAGCAAAATTATTGGGGGAGGGGGGAATCTCTGACATTATTTCCAAAGGAAAATGAATTAAAGAAGACTTCTGAGAGCCAATATGGTGGACTAAGCAGGAAGTCAATGTAGCACTCAAAGATTCACTTCCAAATAATCATAAAATTGCACCCTGAAACCAATCCTAGAATAGGCAAAAATAAAAATTGGGTGAAAAAATATTTTAGCCCAAGAACCTTGGAAGATCACCAAGAAAAATTTGTCTCACTTGGACAAAAGAGGAATGCAGTCCAGGACAGGAAACATCCCAGTAAGACAGCAGCAAGCCCCACCTCACCAAACCGGTAGGAGATCCTGAGCGCATGTATAGTGGAGCAAGTCAGCCCAATACCAGGACCACTAACAAACCTTTGCATATCCAAGGCAAAGGCCGACTCCAACCATAACCACGTGCTTCAGCACAGCCTAGAGCAAACAGGCAACCACCAGCAGGCAGAGAGCTGTGTGCTTCAATGTAGTCCAGTGGAAATGCAGAACCACTCCACTGGCCTGAGCATAGCCCAGAAACCAGCAGTAGAACCCCTGCTCAGCACTAGGCAAGCTGCCAGAACCCTACAGCCTCCAATAGAGCCAGCTACCCACCACACCCCTTCTCAGCACAACACCAAACATGAGGGTCACCCATGGGTCTCAGGGTAAAATCATTGCAACACCAGCTAAACAGCCAGGGCCTGCAGCCCCTGTAACAATAAACTTGAGACAGCACCCCTTCAACCCTCGTAGTAGAACTCAAATTTAAAAGCAATGGAAAAGGCCAAAAAAGATGAGCAAAAAACAACAACAAAACAGAATATGACAACAAAAATTGATTATGGTTAGTGGGAAGATCAAGACACAAACTCAGAAGGGGAAAACAATGTCAAAACACCTATGGGCAAAACCCCAAAGAAAAATGAGAAATGGTGTCAGGCCCAGAAGAATTCAAGGAAGAATGCAAAAAGGATCTTTAAAATTATATGAGGGAGCAGAGTCAAGATAGCAGAGTGAAAGCAAGTGACTTGCTTGAGCTCTCCCCCAAACACCTCCAAATACCTATAAAAAAATGGCTCTAAACAAATTCTAGAGCAGCAGAAGCTTACAAAAAGACAAAGTGAAACAAATTTCCAGCCCAAGACAACTTGGATGGGTAATTAGAAAGGTCTATCATTCCCAACTGGGAGAGGAATGCAATTTGGCATGGGCGCGTGGGCAAAGCAGGCCTCAACGAACCTGGAGCAGGCCTCAGAGGACTGACTCACAGTCAGCCATGGTGGTTTCCAGACTTTTCAAACCACAAATACCAAAGACAACTTAGAAGCTGAGTGGGAAAGGTCTGTGACTGTGGTGAGAGAGAGGCATGGTCCCAGACCCAGCTCTGGCTTCAGCAAAGAGGCTATGCCTGTTTCTGGAGCTTCCAGCCCACAGACTGAGGGCAAATTGAGTAACTGATCAGAGGGGGATTGCAGGGATTTTTCGCTGATGCTGAGGCAGGATTTTCTTGCTTTGCATGTGCTTGGATTGGGGTCACAGTACTGGGTGATAATCCTGGGGCAAGGAGGAGCACTGGTGTGATAGAGCTTGTAGTGGCAGTGGAGAGGGAATCCTCCTCCCAGTTCCAAGGCAGAAAACAGTGATTGTGGTCCCTCATAGACCAGAGCAAAGGACAGGAAAAGAGTAAACACCTCCCCCTTGATCACACCACCTTGGAAGAACTGAAAATTTTCAGGTTCCTGGAAGTATCTCTGAAAATAGTTGCAGAAAATCCCTGAAGCTTGGAACAGTACATTCTCCACATTGGAAGCAGACCCCTACCTTACAAAGAGTTTATAACTCAAGTAATTGGCTGGGATCATGAACAAACAAAAAATAGTGCAAAAATAGTTAGACCATAGAATCTTTCTTTGGTGACAAAGAAGATCAAAACACACAACCAGAAGACAACAAGGTCAAAGCTCCTACATTCAAAGCCTCCAAGAAAAATATGAATCAGTCCTAGGCCATGGAAGAGCTCAAAAAGGATTCTGAGAAGCAAGCAAGACAAGTAGAGGAAAAACTGAGAGTGATGCAAGAAAGTCATGAAAAACAAGTCAACAGCTTGCTAAAGAAGATCAAAAAAAAATACTAAAGAAAATAACACCTCCAAAAATAGCCTAACCCACATGGCAAAAGAGGTTCAAAAAGCCAATGAGGAGAAGAATGCCCTAAAAAGCAAAATTGGCAAATTGGAAAAGGAAGTCAAAAAACTCACTGAAGAAAATATTTCCTTAAAAATTAGAATGGAGCAATTGGAAGCTAATGACTTTATGAGAAATCAAGACATTATTAATACACACCTGAGAGAAAGTGGTAAGTGTTGATTTTTACGTAAGGTAAATTACTGAGTAATTACTTGGAAGGAAACACTTGACATTAGACTTATGAGAAGATGCAGATGAAATAGATAGTAGCAGCAGTAGCTAAGTGAACTGAATAGAGCATAATTTACAAGAAGTTGCAAACAAAAGATATCAAAGTCCAGAAGAGAAAATCTTTAGAAGTGAGACAGCAGATTATAGGCAGGTAAGCTTTTCAACTGCCTCAATGGTAGATTGCTATTTAAGAAAGAATCTTTACTTAGGTGATGGGGTAGAGAATGAAAGAGATAGCTATTGCTGTTACTTGGGTTTACCTGAGCTTAATGAGAGGAAGGAAATCTCTTATGAATACTTGGTTGCCCTCTGTTGTTCACTCTGGTTGGAGATGGAAAAAAAAAGAGGGACAAAGATGAGATTTATATTTTTTTTTCTGTGAGCTTTTCTCATTGGATGTAAGACTTTATTTTGCTTGATATTAATAGGAAAAAGCAGAATTCTTTCAAGGGTAGAGTTGACTTGTTTTGTCTGTTTTGCCCTGAAAGCCAACTTAGGAGCTTTTTAGTTATTTGGTGTAAGGGTGCTCCTTGTAACCAAATAAGTTTATATTATTTTGTTAAAACAATGTAAAACTTTCTCAGTGCAGTAATAAAGATGACTGAGATCTGAAAGAGCTTGTCATTGCTTTACTAACTTGAGAACAGAAGGGAAGAAATTTTCTTTAGAAAGTAGGCAATAAAGGATAGAAGGGGAGGAACTAGCAAAGAAAAGACTCCCTTTGGTGCAGTTTATTCATGAAGGGTCCAAGCATATGAAGAACTATGGATGGAAGAATAGAGGAAACACTCAACAGAACTCTCAAGATTCCTCTCCAAATACTTTAAAATAACATTTGAAATCTAATCCTAAAGTGGCAGAGACAACAGAAGATCAGGGTGAGACATGGAAATTTAGGAAGTGGGAAAGAGAAATCTGTAATATGGGGGTGGCTGCTGTCCTGGAGCCCACAAGGATGAAACATCAGTGGTAGGACTAGGTGGTAGCAACCGAAGCAGCAGCAGCTTTGGCAGATCTAAAGCAAGAAAGGGTGAGGGGACTTGTCATCTGGTCAGAAAGAAATTATAAAGAAACCTTATAGTAGCATTGGACACAGGACCAGATGCTATTTGGCAACTCCATTGCCTTCAACTGCTTCTGGGTCAGAGTCCAAGGGCAGAAAGGAGCATTTTCAGTCAAGTGAGAACAGAGGCTCTGAGGAACAGTATCACTTAGGAACCCAAGGAAGAAGGGGAGCAAATGAGTAGTAACATTTGCAATCCTAAGGGATCAGGGACCTTTTCTGAGTAAGGACCAGCATGCAGACCAAGACAGCAGTGACCAGTCTTATAGCCCAAGAAGCTTGGGGAATTAGTGAGAAAGGCTCCTCTTGCTCTTGAGAGATGGAGCAGTACACAACGGGAGGTGTCCCAGCAAGCCAGGATCAAGCAAACCATGGGGAGATCCAAAGCCCCAGTGTGGTGGAGCAGGCAAGTGCTAATACCAGGACCACTAAGTGCCTCATGAACAAGCAGGGCAACCAGTAGACACTAGCTCAGAAAACTACCATGTGTGCTGCTTTTCTCTGGCAGCCAAAACTCCTGATGCTTCAGCACAACTTCAGGAAGCATAACTACAGGAGGCACAGATCCAGGCTGGCAGAAATCCTCCAGCAGCCAAATACTGGAGTGCTTTAAAGAAGACTGGGTGAGCAGGCATCTTCCAGGGGCCAGACTCTCCACCTCCATACCTAGAACTCCAGTGTTGCTGACCCAGCTCAACACCAGGTAAGTTGCCAGAACCCTACAGCTTTCAGTTGCCAACACTTGAGTCCCCAGCACACAAAGTCAGTGACCAGGTCCCTGGCCCTCAGCACAGGAAGCTAAGGTCAGTGCTCACTGAGCTCTAGAAGAAGAACTTAATTTTAAAAGCCAGGAAATAGGCAACCAACATGAACAAAAAGCAGACACGGACAGTGACTATAGATTCTTATTATGAAAACAGAGAAGATCAAGGCACAAATTCAGAAGAGGACAACATTGTCACTATACCCACATCTGAAACCTCAAAGTAGAATATGAATTTGTCTGAAGCCCAAAAAGCCTTCCTGGAAGAGCTCAAAAAGGATTTTAAAAGTCAAATAAGAGAAGTAGAAGAAAAATTGAGAAAAGAAATGAGAGATATACAAGACAGAATTAATAGCTTGGACAAAGAAGGACAAAAATTGACTATAGAAAACAAGTCCTTAAATACAATTAATAGAAATACAATTGGCCGAATGGAAAAAAAGTACACTGAAGAAAACAAGTACTTAAAAAGAAGGCACAAAAACTCATTGAATAGAAGAACTCCTTCAAAAGTAAAATGGGCCAAATGGAGGAGGTACAAAATCTAATAGAAGAAAACAATTCATGAAAAATTAGAATTTGGAAAGTCAAGCTAATGACTCTATGAGATATCAAGATTCAATCAAAGAGAAACAAAAGAATGAAAAAATAGAAGAAAACATAAAATATCTCATTGATAAAACAACTGGAAAACTGATCCAGGACAGACAATTTAAAAATTATTGGTCTACCTGAAAAACATGATGAAAAAAGAGCCTAGTGAATATCTTTCAAGAAATCATAAAGGAAAACTGCCTTGAGGTCTGAGAACCAATGTAAAATAGTCATTGAAAGAATCTGTTAATCACCTCCTGAAAGAGACCCCAAATTGAAAATACCAAGGAATATTGTAGTCAAATTTCAAAATTACTAGGTCAAAGAGAAAATATGGCAAGAAATCAGAAAGAAACAATTTAAATATCATGGAATCACAATCAGGATTACCCAGGCCCTTGAAGCTTCCACATTAAAAGATTGGAGAGCATGTAATATGATATTCCATAAGGCAAAGGAGCTTGGACTACAACCAAGGATCAACTACCCAGTGAAATTGAGCATAATCTTTCAGAGGAGGAGATGGACATTCAATAGAATAGGGAATTTCCAAATGTTCCTGATAAAAAGATCAGAGCTCTACCAAAAATTTGATCTTCAAGTACAAGACTATATAAACTATTTGGCAGTCTACCTGCCAAGATAAACCCAGGAAATATATCATCACAATTACAAAACACTTTTCGCATGAAGAAAACAGATCTAAATAATTGGAAAAATATTAATTGCTCATGAGTAGACTGAGCCAATATAATGAAAATGACAATTTTACCTAATTTATTATAGTTATGCCAATCAAACTAGAAAAGAATTAATTTGTAGAGCTATGAAAAATAATAAAATTCATCTGGAAGAACAAGAATTCAAGAATATTAAGAGATCAACAGTGAAAAAGAAATGACAAGAAGTTAACCTAACAGTACCAGAGTTGTGAACTGGTCTAAGCATTCTGGAAAAAAAAAATTAGAATTCTGCCCAAAGGGATATAAAAGTTTGCAGACTCTTTGACCCAGTAATAACACCACTATGTCATTGTTCAAAGAGAACAATGACAGGGGAAAATAATTTATTTGTCCAAAAGATGTTTATATTGTTTGCTCATTTTCCCAGCCTATTAGTTGACTTTTAACATTATGTTAAAATGGGGCTCTGCTTCCAGTGTGGAGGGTATACTGTTCCAAGCTTCAGGGGTTTTGTACAACTGTTTTCAGAAATATTTCTAGGGACCTGTAAGTTTTCAGTTCTTTCAAGGTAGTATCATCTAAAGAGAGATGTGAAGTGTTCCCTAGTCTCCTCACTTGTGCTCTGGTCTATGAGTGACCACAAGCACTCTTTTCCACTCTGGAGCTGTAAGCATGGTCCCCCATCCACTGTGGCTGCAAGATCTGCTATAATAGTGTTCCTTAGGACTATGACCTGGATCTGAGTATGGGCAAAATAACAGAGTTCTGCCTTAATGCTATAAAAAAGACCCCTGTAATCTCCTTCCAATCTGGTTTGACCCTCTTACTGTCTGTAGGCTAAGAACTCCAGAAACAGCAGTAGCTCCTGCTGCTGATTCATTCATTCCCAAGGATTGCTCCTGTTGTTGGGGCCACAGCTGGGCTGGTACAGCCTTTGCTGGACTGGGCTCCACTCTCACCCAGATGTGACAGTCCTTTACTGCTAACCTTCCAATTTATCTTGGGCAGGAATTTGTTTCACTCCATCTTTTTGTGGGTTCTGCTTCTCTGTAATTTGTTTAGTCATTTTAAAAGATATTTGGAGGGATTTGGGGGAGAGCTCAGGCATGTCCTTGCCTTTACTCTACTATCTTGGCTCCACCTATACAAAATATTTACTACAGGGTTTCTCTCTGTCTCTGTCTCTGTCTCTGTGCCTGTCTTTCTGTCTGTCTGTGTGTCTGTCTGTGTGTGTGTGTGTGTGTGGTAGCAACAAATTAGAAATAGGGGCCTGCCTATTAATTGGTGAATGGCCGAAAAGTTGTGGTATGTGATTGTGATGGAATACCATTGTGCTATAAGAAATGTTGATCAGGATAGTTTCAAGAAAGAAAGAAAGAAAGAAAGAAAGAAAGAAAGAAAGAAAGAAAGAAAGAAAGAAAGAAAGAAAGAAAGAAAGAAAGAAAGAAAGA
>NW_020954559.1:26001595-26007546 GCF_900497805.2 Vombatus ursinus
AGAAAGAAAGAAAGAAAGAAAGAAAGAAAGAAAGAAAGAAAGAAAGAGACAAAGAAAGAAAGAAAACAAAAACAAAACCTGGGAAGACATATGAACTGATGTAAAATGAGGTGAGTGGAAGTAGGAGAACATTGTACACAGTAACATCAATGTTGTAAGGATGTATATAAGGATATAAAACACTAAGTGAAAGACTAAGCTACTCATAAAAAAACAATGATCCAAGACAATTCCAAAGGACTCATGATGAAAAATTGTATCCACTTCCAGAAAGAAAACTGATGAATTTGGAGTGCAGAATGAAGCATACTTTTAAAACCTTCTGTTTTTTTTTTGTATTTTTGTTTTCAACATGGATAATATGGGAATATGTTTTACATGACTTCACATGTATATTTAATATCATTATTGTCTGCTTTCTCAAGGAGTACGGAAAGGGCATGATGAAGGGAGAGAATTTGAAACTCAAAATTAAGAAATAAATACTAAAATCTTTTTATGTGTAATTTGGAAATATTTAAGAAACTAAAAAAAATATATTAGAAATATACTTTTAATAAGAAAAGAACTATAGATCAGAGTTGTTAGTTTGTGTGTGTGTGTGTGTGTGTGTGTGTGTGTGTGTGTGTGAAAGTTTCCCCACTCTGTGTGCCATAGAGGTTTAAGGGTGGACTATGATGTTTGTATTTTTTATTGCTCTTATTTTCTATTGAGTAATTATGATTTTACTAATTCTTTCATGTGCCTTTTATTGAATAAAATTATTTGTTTTACTTTTGCCCTACTATTTAGTAAATGTTTTATGTTTGAGTCAATCATGTTACTGAATCTGAAATTTTTTTCATAATGAAAAGATTACATTCTGTGTGCCCAAAAGCTACGTGGCAAGTAGTATGAGTGTATCTCTTGCATACCAGCATTATTTCTAGGATATTGAAAAAGTATTGAGTTATATAGATTTGTGGTTGTGACTATGGCTTTCCTCCCATTCCCACTATATTACCCCTGAGCACTCCATCCCTCATTCTTAGGGAAAGAGAAAACAAAACAAAACAAAACAAAATATATTTTTGATGCAAAGACAAAAGAGTGCTAGCCTCTGTGTGTGGAGTGGTTCAAGATATTAGCCAGACTATATCAAAATTTTAACAGATTCCTTGAAAGCTATAACAACAGAAACAACTTGTTCAATAACCTTCTGATCATTAATATCAAGTGAGTCATAAAACAATGACTGTATCATCACTACAGATATTCACTGCAGAGCAGATTTGGATTTTGTAATAAACTGAATTCCCCACCACTAGAGTAATAATAGCTTAGCATTTATATAATGCTTTAAGTTTTTCAATGTACTTTGAAAATATTAACTCATTTTATTTTCATAATCCTAAAAGTTGGTGTTTTTATTATCTGATTTTTACAGTGGTATTCCACAAATCTGTACTGCTCCTTAAGCAGAGACCAACTTATATTTCAAGCAAGTCTAATTACAACCAATGCTGCAGTGTTCTCTGGAGCATCTGAGTGTTTTCTGAAGTGGTTTTGCCTCCTGAAGAATTTTTCATAGTTCCTTCTTACAACTTCCCTGTAAATTGCTTAGAAAAGTTTCTGTTTGATCTACAAGTACAGTGTAAGGTTCCTGGTTGTGTAGGGAGTTTTTGAAAATGTCTACTTTTCAGCCAATTTACCATTTCCCTCTCTTTTCCTGGTCTCCTGTCAATAATGGTACTGCACTGGTGGTAACTCATTCACTAACCTCAACAAATTAATTAACAACTATCATGTGTATCATAATGGTACACATGGTTCTGGGGAAGATAAAAAGTTGCACCCTCTGTTCTCTGAGATTACAAAACACAGATAACTAAGATAATTGTAATGCACAATATTATATGAGAAATACATTAGAGAGTCACAAAACAAAGTGTGATTTGGTGTCTGAAAGAAAAGGCAGATAAAGTAGAATGGTATAGTGAATGCAAGACTGAACCTGAAATCAAGGGGAAATAAGTTCAGCTGACTGTGACCGTGAATATGTCATATAACTTCTCTAAGTCTCAGATTTATCAGCTATAATAATAAAGATTTGAACTAGATGACCTCCAAGGTTCCTTACAGTCCTAAATTTGTGATCCTATGGTAGGAATAAAATAACATGAAGGAGGGAATACAGACATTCTAGACATAAAGGGAGCAATGTGAATGAAGATATGGAGTATGGGGGGAGGGACAGTTAGGAAGAGAAAAGTTCTGCTTGACTGAAGTGTAGAATGCATGGAAAAAAACAATTATGGATAAGACTAGAATGATTGATTTAGGCTTGGATAGGTTCTTAAATACTAGGCAAGTGAGTGTGAATTTCTTTAGTAGGCAATAGAGGTAAAGTGAAGATCTTTTAGAAGACAAGTGACAAAGTCAGATTTATGCACAAACAATATCATTTATATAAGCCTTGTGATAGCCTTCTTTGGGAGGAAGCAAAAAGCACAGAGAATAGATGACAAACATTGTCATTCACATTTTCTAGTTTCTCTCCCTGACCTCTTGGAGATGGTCTCTCTAAGGTAATCTAGATATCATCCATAATTTCTTGATTTGAACCTGAGAGAATCTCCTTCTCACAACCAAATGGCATAGATAGACAATATGTTATTTGAGCAGCAAACTAAGGAAATTATAGAACCAAAGACCTAGAACACACATTATATGATCATCTAATGTAAGGGTTCTTAAGCTGTGTTCTGGGAATTTGGATGGAGAAAAGTAGATCTTTATTTGCACTAACCTCAAAATGAAACTTAGCATTTCCTTCAATTAGGAATGTAGGCAACAATATATTATTCTAAGTTGTCCAACAACTTTCCAGATTGTTAAAGGATTTCCATGATGTAAAAAAAAATGTTAAAGACCTCAGATCTACTCTAATATTCTCATTTCACATGAGGAAATGGAGGCCCCAAAAGTTGAGGTTATTTTGCTGAGTAGTCACATATTTTGTTCTCCTTTGTACATTAATAAATTTTATCATAAAAGTTTCCCTGAATAAATTGTAGTATCAATCAACAAATATTTAGTACATGGCTACTATATTCCAGGTATTTTGCTAGGTACTAGATATACTAATAAAATGAATTAAACAAGCACTCCTCTCAGAAATCTTACATTGTATTAGAGGAGATAAAATGTAGTTTTATGTAGAATAAAAATAAATAGACTATAAAGTACTTAAATAGAAGGCAGTTTGGAAGGGAAGACACTAGCAGAAGGGAACAACAAAGGCTTTCTGTACAAGGCATTATTTGAACTTTATTTCTGTGAGGTGGAGGTAAGGAAGGAGTGAATTCTGGGTATAGAATAGGGTGAGTAGCCAGTGAAAAGTAAGGGAGAGGAGAGGAATGTCATGTTTAAAGAAGAGAGAAAAGACCAATTTAACTAGATCACAACATGTAAGATGGTAGAGTAATGTATGATGATGCTGCAAAGGTCAGTTGGGTCCATGCTATCAAGAATTTTAAAAGCTAAAGGGAAGATTTTATATTTTATTTAACAGGTAAGGGGGAGTCACTGGAGTTCATTGAGTAGCAGACTGACATGTTTAAAGGGAAATTATTATTTTCAATATTGCGAAAGATGATCTAGAATGGGGGAAAATTTGAGTGAGAGACATAAATTAGGAGCAATAAATAGAATAATTGAAGCAAGAGCTAATAAGGGACTAAAGGAAGCTATTGGTTATACCTGTAGAGAGAAGGAGTCAGATAAATGGAATGTTGTACAGGTAGAAATGTAAAGATTTGGCAAATTATGAAAGAAAGTAAAGAGCTGAAAGTAAGTAAAGTTATAAACCTGAAAGGCAGAAAGAACGACAGAAATAGGGAAGTTAGGAAGAAGGAAGGGCTGAGGTGGGAATGGGAGTGGAGGATATGAGTTACATTTTGGACATGTTGAGTACTATACATATAGATGTCAGTTTTTCTCTTGTGGTGATATTTTACCACTTGTCTTTCCATGACAAGGGCCCTAGATACTATATCTTAGGTATAGTCCTTGTAGTTCAGGGTGATTCTACAAGGCTGCATTATATAAAGAATGTCATTGCCCTAGGCAGGGCTTAAAATTAGGAAACGTATACCAAGGTTCCAGAGAGTTGCTTGTTCTATCTAGGCTAGTAAAGAAAAAGGTAACCAGGAAATGGTCCCACTGACTTCTGCCTATATAATGTAGGGAATCCAACTAGATATCCTCTTCCATTAAAGCTCTGGCCTTTGGGCTTACAGGAATTGAAAAAAAAAAGATCAACACACTCAAATTATTAGAGGAAGGGACATTTTTTGATTCCCAAATGAGATTCTAGTTCATTTGGGTCAAAGTAAGAATTTGGGAAGGCTTGACTGTCTTAAGTCTTCAAATGCTCAGCTAAGTGAGAAAAATATATAAAGTATGAAGGGCAGCTAGGGGGCACAATGCATAGAGCTCCAGCCTTGGAGTCAGGAGGACCTGAGTTCAAATCTCAGACCAGACACTTACTAGCTGTGTGATCCTGGGCAAGTCACTTCACCCCAATTGTCTCTCCAAAAAACAAGTGTGTGTGTATGTGTGTGTGTATGTATATATGTGTATATATATATGTATATATATATATATGTATATATAAAGCAAAATGACAAGTATTTCCACAGCTTATTTTTTTCTTTGAAATACAGATTTCCCCAGTATATTAAGAGAATTATACAGGACAGAAAAAAAATCCCTCCTTTTTAGTCACTCCTTCCAAAAATTAAAAATGAAAGAAAAAAATCTCTGACAGTCATGTAGCTTTTGACTCCAAGATTTTTCAGTGACCCTCTGAGAGTCATTACTCTGCATCCTGGAGAATATCCATGGTCACATTTAGACACCTTGCAAAAAGGAAGAATGTTTTTTTAATCTATTAATTCTTGGAGATACCTCCACAGGTATAGGGCAGTCTCTCATCTAGAGTACTGGAAAAAATAATTGTTCAGAATGAGTTCTTGTCCTTTTACTGGCCAGTTTTACTTACATATTTTCTCCTTTTGTTTTTAAAATTTGTCATCTTTAATTTTTTTTTTTTAATCTTGGCAGTCTTAGGTAAAAGCAGAGAGCCTGACCATTGTTGTACCCCACTGCAAACAGTCCTTAAAAGAAGAGAGCCCTGGATTTCATACTGAGGGGAATAAGTTTGTATTTGGTTGATAAAGTTTGGAAATAGGAAAAATTCAGGGTATTTAGTGGGATGTTAACTGTAAAAAATATGAAATACTCTTTTTTTTATTTTTCTGAAGATCAATAAAATTTAGAAAATTTCTTGTATTTGTGATAAATATCTTGTCATAAGATAAAAGCAAATTCAGTAATTGTCTTTCCTACAGATAATGATCCAATACTGAATGATTATAAGATACAAATGAAATTTACCAGGAGTAAAGAAGGCTTTATAAATATCTTATTCCTGAACATAAATGTGAATACTTTATGCTTTTTGAAATGTTTAATACTTTATAGTCAAGGACACTTAAGTTTCTTTTCTCCTGGCTTACTTGGACAAAACACACTGTTGAAATGTAGCATTCTTTTAGCTAGCTTACCTCTTGCATTCACACCTGGTGGTCATAGTCAATGTGTTTCCTTTTGGTAAGGTTAAGTGATTGTCATAGATATGGGACTGGATTTGGTTGAAATCAGGAATTGGTTTAAGATCTGCCTCTGACCAAACTGGTTCTGTGTACGTGACAATGTGAAAATCATTTAATGTCCCAGTGGTTTGGACAACTTTCTATGCAAGGTGCCTATCACATAGTAGTTGCTAAATAAAAAGTTATTAATTAATTGACTTTAAGTTTTGGACCAGTTGCTTACCTACATTTATAGATGGATTTTCCATTTCCCCATCTGGAGTACCTCACACGGATTACTTGACTAGATTCTCT
>NW_020954559.1:26007556-26112205 GCF_900497805.2 Vombatus ursinus
CTCTTTTAATCTCTGCCTGTCTCACTTTACACACACTCACACATACAATGCCATCAAGATGTATTAATAATTTTAATGGCATAAATTTAATATGAAATTCATTTTAGAGAGGAAGAAAATGGAAGGATAGATGATAGCTGAGTTTTATTATTGTATCTCCTGATAGGATTCATCATCTGGATTTATATTAATTAATTGAACTCATCACCTTGTGGAATTATAATTCATTATCTTTGGGGAGTAAAATAAATGAGCTAATAATTATAAAGCCAATAATGTTAGTATATGTCTAATGCTTTTTGTCCTAATAGTAAAATGCTTTCATAGGTACAATATATAATTATCTTCACAGATTAACCATATCAATTCACAAAGCATTTATTAAGTGCTTACTATATTCCCTTCACTGTACTCTTATGGGATACCAGGAAAGACAAAACTATTCTCTGCCTCCAAGGAGCTCACATTCTAATGGGGAAGACAACATGTGTATAAATAAGAACATACAAAATCCATACAGAGTATATAGAAGGTAACCTTAGAAGGAAAGGTACTAGCACATAGCCAGATAGGGAAAGTCCTCCTGCACAATGTGAGATTTGAGCTTAGTCTTGAAGGAAACTAGCATATTTGAAAATCAGCAATAAAAGTACATGACAGGATTTTTTTTTCTTTTTATTTTAAATATTCTGTTAACAGTAATCTTGGAAGTTATCATTTTTCTCAATTAATAGATGAACAGTGACAGTTATAGAATTAATATCAGGAACAGGACTGAAAATAGATTTTTTTTTAAAATATATAATTCAACAGACTTAACCATCAGATAGATAATATTCTGATACAAATTTTGTACATCAAGAAAAAACCAAGTTTTATTCTATATATTATTACATAAAATTATTGATGTAAATGACAAACATGCCAAAATCCTCATTTCTATCTGAAAATCATTTATACTAATATATCAATTTGGTTATTATTTACCAGTTATTTAAATTCAATTAAAAGCAGAAGAGAGAAGGGAGAATTCAGTATGCAAGGAAAATGTCCAGCAATTTCATTCCCATGAGAAGGTAAATTATTAGAGAGACAGCATCGATATGTTGAGACACCATGTTTTCAAATCTTGCCTCGGTCACTTACTAGTATTGGCCTTGGTGACCAATTAACCTTTCTGTGCCTCAGTTACCTGAACTACAAAATCAAAAGTTTGTATTCAGTGCCCTTTAAGATACATTCCAGATCTAAATATATCATCCTATGTCTCTTGGATATATAATATCTTACCGAACAGGAGTTTCAGGAGCTTTTTTTCATAAGACACACAGATTCTTATGATGAGGGATTCCAGGGATACCATTTAATTTCAGTTAATATCTTACTTTTAAATTAGTCTTTGTTGTGATCCTGAATTTCTGGTAAATTAGAATTTCTTTTTAATTTGGAGATTCTTTTCATATTATATTATCTACCTAATTTCCAGTTTCTTAAGAATAAATAACTTTAGGAAGCAATAGAAAATATTGTCCATATATACAATCTCACTGTTAATTTAAATCTAGCCAGAACTAGGCATTCTTATATAGCATCATTGATTCAGCAGTGGAAGGGACCTAAGAGTTTGACTAGTCAAAACCTCTCATTTTACAGATGGAGAAAGTAAGGTTCGAGGAGTTTTATAAAGGTCACACAGTTAGTTAAGTATCAGAAGGGGAATTTGAACACAAGTTCTCTTACTCTATAATCTTTCTACTGTGCCATACTCTTTCCCCTATTTTCTTCCTTTGAAAACATAACTGACATGCTAGTATTTTTAACCTTGACTTTATTTTGACTTTTTGACTCCTCTCATTGCTACCACTCATTGCAAGTTCAACTATGTTAATCATACTCTGACATTCCCAATACATTCATGTTGAATGCTTATCTGGCTCAGCATCCTTCACAGTAATTCCAGGTTTCAACTTCATTTCTGTGTTGCTGCATCCTTTTCATCATTTGATGCCATGCTTTGACATTCCAAATTACATAATAAAGTAGCTAGTAAGTTCCTCAGTGGACATCTAAGCTAAACCTTACCCACACATCACCCCTAAAAAAATTCCTAAATCATAGTCATCCAGTCTTCTCTTGAAGATCTCAAAAAAAGTCATCACCTTCCACTATAACACTTAATGAAATCTGAACAGTTCTAATTCATAGGAAATATTTACCCAAATCAATTCTTAAATATGTCCATGCAATATTCTCTTATTTCTCCTAATTCTCCTCACTGAAACCAACTACAATCCCTTTTTTTCCTTCCATAGGATAGCCCTTCAAATATATGAAAATGGTAACTGTATAATATTTTCCTACCTCTAATATTAAAAAAAAAACTTAATTCCTTTAAAGGATCCTCATATAATACGTGTTCTTGCTAGCTTTTTGACCTTGGACAACTCATTTCACCTCTGTCAGTTTTCTTATCTATAAAAAGGGGATAATAAAAGCTTTAATATTTCAGGGAGGTTGTAAGGATGAAACAAGATAATATGAGTAAAATGTTTTGCAAACCTTAAATTGTTATATAAATACTTGATAATAATAATAGTAATAATAATAATACATCTAGGATGATAGTTGTGAAAGTAACAATAGTAATAATAATTACTACTACTAGTAGTACTACTACTAAATCCCAGCTGTACTCTTCTAGGAATGTTTCAGCTTGTCCATGTTTCCCTAAAATACGGTATGTAAAACTGAACACAGTGCTAAACATAAATCTTCGATATAATATAGTATAACAAAACTGTTTTCTCCCGTATCTGGACACAATGCCTGAAATTTTGGATAATAGCTTTCTTAGCTACCATGTCAGACCACTGATTTTTCATATCCCAGATCTTCAGATTGATGTAAAAAAAGAAAACAAAAGAAAACAAAACAAGAAGCAAAAATAAACAAAAAAAAACCTATGCTGTTCCTATTTTGCCACCATTAGACCTAATTGTAAAACGGGCTAAAATATGGATAATAGAAACTCTTGAGTCAATCTTGTTGATTGAAACATAGATATTAAGTACCTACTATGTGTCAGACACACTTTTGGGTGGTAGGGATACAAATAACACATTTAAACCACAAATATCTTCACACAGCTCTCTCAAATTTGAGAATAAACCCTGAAAATAATATTTGGGAAATTGCAGACACTATGACCAATTATTCATATACTCTCTGGACGTTACTAAAGGAGGATGAGAGTATTAAGTCATTGGCTCAAATTAGTAGCATAACTACTTACCCCCCCCACTTCAAAGCTTTCAAATTTTATCCATATGGTTGTTTCCTTCATTGCTGCCAGCCTCAGAACTAAAGAATCACAGAATCTCCCAGTCATTTGGGACCTTGTTGGTTAGCATTCCTTGCAAAACATTCCTGGTAGGATTCCCAATACAAAATATTTAATCTCTGTTAGAAATCTTCCTGTGAGGAAGTGAGTGAGAAGGCTACTTCTTGAAGCATCCATTCTACTTGCAAGTAACTCTAATTTTTGGGAAGTTTTTCCTCACATTAAACATAAATATACTTTGTACCTTCCATCCATTGCTCCTAGCTTTTCTTGAAATGCCGAACAGAACAAGCTCAACCCCTAACATGATTTATTTTTTTCCATGTTATGACACTGTCCCAAAGTTTAAAAGTCCTTGGGTTGTGGAGTTAGTTCCAACTTCTAAACTTCCGGGAGGCTAATTTGACTCATTATTAGATATGAACTATCAAGACTACTCTGAAGAAAAACCAGTGAAGTGAACAAAGTTTACCCTATGTCCTAGTGGAACGTTTGTTCTGACTAAACTATATCCCTCAACTGGTGCCTGGCTTTCTGGGGATTACCTATTTTCCTTTTTTTTTTTTGGCTAGGCAATGAGGTTAAGTGACTTGCCTAGAGTTTTACATGTCTCAGGACAGATTTGAAATCAGGTCCTCCTGAATCCAAGGCTGGTGCTCTATCCACTGTGCCACCTAGCTGCCCCAACTTATATCTATATCTATATAGATATATAGATAGATAGAGAGAGAGAAAGAGAGAGAGAGAGGGTGTGAGGCTAACATTTATATCGTGCTTTAGTGGTTGCAATGAATCTTACAAATATCGCCCATTAATTTGTTCATTTATTTGTTTGTTTACTTGCAAATATTTAATTCTTGTGAGGTAGGCACTATTATTGCCATTTTACATATGAATTAGCTGAAACATTAAAGGTTTAAATGATTTGGTGAAGTTTACACAGCTAATGTCTAAAGCCAGATTTAAGCAAAGGTCTTCCTGAGGTTCAACACTCTATTCGTTGTACCACTCATCTGCCTCAAATTGATAGTCTGCATAAGATACATCTATCTACTTAATTGAGAACATAAAATTTTCCTAACACATAGGCTTAAATAGAACATCTTAAAGATATAGAGGTGGGTTGTGATTTAATATTTGTAACTTAATGATACTGCCACGACCTACAGAGGAATCATAGCTATATCATGTGTACAGTCCTCAGGTTGTGGGGTTCCAACTTTTACACACTTGGAAGCTAATTTGACTTCTTATTAGATATAAATTATCAGAACTATTCTAACAATAATGAAGTAGATAACAATTTATAGGGATGCCCTTGCTCAGTTTCTTTCAATGAGCTTCTTCATCCTTATGAAATTTGGATGTGAAAATGAAGGCTCAATGAACACACCAATCATATTTTATTACTCTGCCAGTTGAAGGTAGTGACTTTAGAATAAAATGAAAAATATCAGAGATGCACAGCTAGGTGCGAAGATGATGTCAATGAACAGGATTTTGATTTTTATATCATGTATTAAGATATAGAAATGATAGGTTCTTGGCCTAGGAAGAAAATCTTTTCTTAGTGACTTAGAGATGTAATCAACAGCACTTTAAGCTGAAAATACAGGGGGACAACCATGTACAACTCCCAAGCCAGATCCCAGAGGGAGTAGCAATATGGCCCAAGAACTATAGTAGTGGAAAAAGAAAAAAAAATTGTATTTCAGAGGACACAGTACCAAGAAAACAAAACAGTATGTGTGTGTGTGTGTGTACACACATATATACATGTTTATATATACATACAAATATATTGGTATGCATTTATATGTATACAATAAATATAATATGTATAAATAATATATACACAATAATATACAGAATATGGTTAATGACCAAAATGTACTTGCAATCTAATGAAAAGAGGTATTTTTTTTTCATTTTTCAGGGTGTTAGGTAAAACCTCAGAGTTGTTTTGATTTCATTTCTCTTATTATTTGTGATTTAGTGCATTTTCCACATGGCTGTGAATACTTTGCAGTTATTTTGATAAATATATGTTCATATCTTCTGACCATTTATATATTGAAGAATGTCCAATAATTAAATATATTCATTTTACACACTAATATATTGATTTGAAATGGTGCAACCATTTTGGAAAACAATGTGGAATTACACAAATAAAGTGAGGAAAATGTCTGTACCCATTATACACACTTACTAAGTTCTTCCTGTGCACTGGTCATTTTGTTAGCCATTGAAGATACAAGGACAAAAACAAAACTGTCTTTGCCCTTAATGTGCTTCCATTCTATGAAGGGAAACAATATGTGTACATATAAGTCCATAAAAATATATAAAATGTAAATACAAAATACTTAGGTTATGTATAGTAGGTCAAGGGTGGGTACAAAAGTTATATTTTAGAAAGTTGCAATTGAACTAAGCTTTAAAGTGAGAGATTCTAAAATGTGTAAATATGGAAGGAATGCATTCCAGGCATGTGGGTCAGCCTCGATGTGCAAAGGCATTGCTATGGAAGACGGGACATTGTTTATGAGCAACAGAAAGTAGGCCAGTTTGGACTATAAAGTACAGGTAGTGGAATAATGTGGGGAAAGTGCACAGTAGCCAGATTATAACAGGTTTTAATACCAAACAGATCCAATTTTAATGACAAACATTTTCAAATAATTCAGGGCCTAGTGGAAGAATGAATACTTATACTCTTCTTGGGACCCAGAGGAAAGAGCTAAAATCAGTGAGACTCAGAGGAAAGAGTTTTTGGCTTATGTGAAGAAATATTTCCTAATAATTATAGCTGAACAAAGGTAAGGTATGCATAGTAATGAGGGGGTTAGTTACCTTTGACCTAAGGTCTTCAAGTGAATTCCTGATATTCACTTCTCAAGAATGTTTTAGAGGGAATTCAGGTTTGACCTAGACCATATAACCTTTGCCTTTCCTTCCAACTCTTAGATTTTAGGAATCTTCCCTATTCTACCAACAGATTACACTAGTCTGACTCCTCATAACTTTATGAAAGAAGAGGATATTCAAATCCTGATAAATGACTTCAACAAGATATGTTTCTCATGGCCAACTTTGTAATTGACAAACCTGCAACAAAATAATTTTGCTTTATGTGCTCATAATATGGAGTTTGATGAAAGTTAGAGAAATGATGCTGAGAGAAATATAGTGAGCCTAACCCAATACTAGAATACATCTGTATGACCCTATTTAAACTCCTAGGCCTGTTTCCTCATCTACAAAATAAGATAATCAGATTCTACAACTACTTTTCTTAACCAGCAAATAAGTTTTCAGAAAAGATATACAAACAGAATAAAACAGATAGAAGGGAACTCTAAGTCAAAAGTGGCCTGGGTCATAATCTCAGAGAAGCTAAAAAAACAAATGTAAAGATGGATAACTGCTAGCATGATTCACAAGTAACAGAGTCCAATAGTTTTCAGTGTCACTTTGAATGGATGTGTTGGCATGGTGAATTTGCTAACTCTGGCATCAGTAAAATATGGTTTAAATTCTTTATTATGTATAAGATGTCCTTTTAATAATAACCTCTCTTGATTTCACTAAGGAATTGCTGTTTAAGCTCTTTGGATAACTTACTAATTCTAGTAGATAATGAAAATTATTCAGGAGAAGCATTCACAATTCTTTCAGCTGTAGATAAAAGATATCTGGTAGAAATTTAGCTCTTTAAGAATTTCTTTTTCTTAGCTGATCAAGGCAGAGACCACCAGCCTGGCCTTGAAATAAAAAGTCCATGCTGTCACCTATTTCTCTATCCTTCTACAAGTTTTGCCTTATTAGTCTTTTGCCCCAATTCCAGAAGATGATTAATCCAAGTTACCTGCAAATGATTAATAAACATTTTTTCTATGTAGTTAATGACTCATAATGATAATGGGTTTCCCTTCACCAGAAGATTTTATATTTTAATGATTGAATAGTACCTTAAAGCAAAAGGAACCCTTTTAAGTGTTAAAAGTTCAGGCACTACTGAGGGTCCAATTGAAGAGACAATTTTTGACAAATAAGGTTTTCTTGACATCCCTCAAATTGCACTAAATGTTTGTTGGAGACAAAATTTTTTAATGTTTTTTTTTCCTTATAATTTAAGATTCTTTTTAATGAAGTGCATGTAGCAATATCCAGATGTCAAAACAGTTTTTTTTAATGAAGTTGTAAACCCTACTATGGAAATGCAAGATAGTCAAGATGTTCATAGGTGGACTAAAGGTTAAGCTCCAATTTGTGTAGCTGTAGGCTTCTTCCATGTTCCCTGTGACCAAACAACCAAACTTTAACAGCCAAAATTCAGAAGTCTCTCTGACCTTTCACATATCTCAGGACTTTGACACTTCCTCCATCTATTCAACCTTTAAAAGCAGGAGGTGTCTGTTTGGCTGTTGTCCTTGGACAAGCAAGCTATTAAAATTGTACATTTCTTTAGGGATTTCTCAAATATACTTCACATCCAGTATTTCATTTTTTTTTTTCAAAATCACGTGCATTATGAAGAGATCTAATTGGAGACCAACTAAATTTCAATGTGAGGAATGATAGCCATGGAGCTCTTTGAGACCAGATATGGTGGGAATAATATATTTTCAAATATAATGATCCTAGGTTATAGGTGGCCATTAATATTATCAAGGACATCAGAATCCCATATTTAGGTTGTTAATGCTTTTGCTGAAAATTAAAAATTTAGGATGAATGAAAGTGAATATGATATATCTGTGTTTTAGCACAGTCTTAATGTTTCCACTTTGTTGAATTGAATTGGAACTTTTTTATATACAAAAAAGTTTCACAATTAATGTCAATTTAATGATTATAACATATCAACTCCCAACTGAAGCCAGTATATTCTTTCGATACATAAAAATTACACTCATTAACAGAGACAGGAAAAGGGATCATCTTGAAATTATTCCATTTCTTCATGCAGTATTATCATAGGTGAAGTCTCCTAAAGATATTATAGAGCAAGTTTTTTCAAAAGTCATTACTCATTTGATAAGCTATTTCATGCTTTTTAAAATTACTTTTTACTAGGTGACTGCAAGTAACATTTGACCCAGAAATATTGTCAGAATTCCTTCTATCTTCAAATTCCTGGACTAAATTCTTTTTTTTTTCAGCCAAAGACAAGGTTTGTTATAACATCCATCGTATTAGGCAGACTCTTAAGGAATTTGAGCATGGGTAAGCAGTGGCTAGATTATAAGAATCTAAGCCCCTGGACTAAATTCTACCACAAGATGATGCTACCACCACAACATGTTTATTCTTACAAGGTCACATCTGGGCCTTTGAATTGTTTTCAATGAAAAAAAATCAATTAAACACAAGTACCTTTTGTGTACAAAGTTTTACCTCTAGTAGGTATTGACAGGGAAAGATCCAAAGATCAAAAAAAAATAGCAGCAATAGTACATGACTAATAGCTGATACGAAAGACAGGACATAAACAAAAACAACTACAATAAAAAACAGAATGTGATAAGTGCACAGGAGAGAACACAAATACCTATTTTTTTTTTTAATTTTTAGGCAATTGGGGTTAAGTGACTTGCCCAAGGTCACATAGCCAGTAAGTGTCAAGTGTTTAGTCTGAGGCCAGATTTGAACTCAGGCCTTCCTGACTTCAGGATCAGTGCTTTATCCACTGCACCCCAACTGCCCCCTGAGAATACAAATATCTAAGAAATCCAAGAAAGAAGAAGGAACTACCATTTGGGGTAGATCATTATAGAGATGGCATTGAAACTCGGCCCTTAAGTATGGGTAGGGTCTGCAAAGGAAGAATTGAAGCAATAGACAATTGAAGACTGTTCTGTTTCAGGGAGAACAGGGAGAGGAGTTTAGGAATGGGTGTAAGTTTATGAGGTAAGGTCAGAATTGGCACCAACTGTTTACTAGCCTGTGTCTATCTATATATGCCCAAAGTATTACAGAACACTTTTATAGCAATTGCAAATGCAAGACCTAATGTACCTTATAGTTTAGTTTATGTGGTCATATAAAAGCAAACACTTATATAATCATTGAAACAAAACATGAGGTCTTGGAATAACTGAAAGTACAAATTGAATCCACAATATGTTAAACAAAGGAATATGTATTAGCGCTTTTTCTCTCTTTTCTTTTTATAGCACCTTTCCTCTGAAGAACTATACAACAGGACTTTGATTTTTTTTTTTAATGGAACATTCTTTAAGTGATATCAATTTAAAAAAGTACGTTGTAATGAAGGAGAAGCAGGAAGAGAAACTAAATTAAAAAAAAAAAGAGTACTCAGCCTACTCTGTTTTGGAAGATCAAATTGAGTCTTCTCCTTGAAGTCGTCTCTGCCTGTCAAGACAGTAATAATTTCTCTAAATTTATGTGTTATGTATTATTCTAAATTTATGTATTATTTGTAGACTATTCCACATATTCTTAGGTTTCTATAGTTCTCTAGTTGTTTTACATATTTATTTCATAGATATGTTTTGTCTCCACAGATGAATTATGATTTTTTTTAAGAGTAAGGACTGCCATGGCTGCTTCACCTGTATCCATCCACAAATGCAAACAACAAAACTGAAGAATCAGTGGGCACTTAATACATGAATATGCAGTGAATATACAAGGGCAATCCTATGAGGGAGATGAATAATCCATCACAACTTTAGGTTACTAATCTTGATTTCCCTATTTTCCATCTGATCCCTTTTGAAAGGCAGAGAAAGAAAGACAAAAAAAAAGAATAAAGAACTGTAACTCTCACTTCTTGAACTCTGATGGTGGATTTACTCTAGTTACCCTAGTATGCTTTCCAGTTTCTGAAACTATAAATGCTTAAGTCTTTGCAATCATAATTAGATATCATTTTATCATTATACATTAAAATGAAAATCATATGACAAATGCAAAGTTATACAGCAAATACAACACAGTTCCAGAAAAAGTTATGACTTTCATTTAGAATGCATTATTGATTTATATAAACAAAACAAAACAAGAACAACTGTACACAGTAGACAGAGTTCTGTCCTCAGAAATAGGTAGTTTTGAGTGCAAGTAATGCTTTAACACACTTCAATTAGTTGACCCTGAGCAAGACACTAAATCCTCAGTGGTCCAGGAAAAACTGCATTGGTGGAGAGTTCTTGCATAAGGAAATCCTGCATGGATGAAACAATAGGTCTTATCTAAAATCTGACCTAATGAGAAAACAGTAATTTATTTTTAATATTGTTCAAATGCTTTGTTATTATTCCTTTTCTCTCTCCTTCTCCATTCTCTTCCCTTCCCTTCCCTTCCCTTCCCTTCCCTTCCTTTCTCTTCTCTTCCCTTTCCTTTTCTGTTTTCCTTCCTCCCTTCATCCCACCCTTCTTCCTCCTTTCCTCCATCCCTCAATTTCTCCTTCCCTCCCTGTCTTCCTCTCTCCCTTACTCCAACAATCCCTTCCTCCTTCCGTCCGTCCTTTCTTCCTTCCTTCCTCCCTATCTCCTTTCTTCTGTCCTTCCCTTTCTTTCTTCTCACTGGTCTACAGAAAACCTTTATTTTTTTTAATAATGGCCAAAATAGCTGCCTAAAAAGAGATAACCTGTCTCTCGCATATTTTTGTCCAGCAAAACCTGGAAATTTCCACTAGACTGAATAATAATCCAGAAATGTTATGATGAACCATAGTAAGTCACTTCTGAATTCCCAGAATTACACAAAAAGCCAGCCAGCAAATCACAAGTAATAAGAAAAAGTCATCAGCAAAACCACCACCATCACAGGCTAACGAAGCTGAAGTGCAGAGATGTCTAGCTCCCTAGTTTTCTGCTTCAACAGCACTTCTTTAGAAACTACAGATTTTCATTTCTCAGTTGTAGCCTTCTTTTGTTACATCTCCTTTTCACTGCTACTACCAAATACTCATCCAGTATACCATCTGCACTGCAGCTATCTGTAAACCTTAGTTACCTTCTCAGCCACAGCCTCCTCAGTACTGGCTCCCTCCATCATAACCTCCCCTTTGTAAAAGGGATAGAAATATTATTAGGACTTAGAGGCAATGATAAAACAACAGATCACCCTAGTGTTTAATGATGCTTGTGTCTATCAGATCATGATTTCTTGCTTTGAATGGAAAAATGCAACACTGAAGAATTTAGCCAAATATTTTCTATTTCAATCCCATGAGGAGTAAGAATATGTTGTGATACCGATGCATCTCAAAGCCAATAAGGCAGCTGAATTTTCTTACAGGGCATACACACACACACACACACACACACACACACACACACAACCACACACACACGCATGCATGCATGCACACACATACAGGTAAAGTGGGTAAAATGCAATGGACAATTCTCTGAACTTGGAGAAAAACAAAATCAGTTATTATTGGAATTAAGCAAATGGGCAAATGACAAAAAAAATGACCCACAACTGGATGAACAGGTTAATGCATGAAAAGACACATAAGACCATGCAATCAACCTGTGCAAAACATATCTGCCCTCACCTTCCTATTCTGCTATAGCACACTATCTTTTTAATAAGCATTCCCTTGGAGACAGTGACAACAACTGGGCTTCAACCTGGTTTCCCCCAAAACTATCAAGTATCACTCCTGACTCTTTGGTAGTGCATGAATATTTTGATTATTTGATCTTTTCATAAGCTATACCAAACACAATAGTATTTCATCCCAATAAAGTGATTTGGTGATGATGGCAGAAAAAAAAATTGGAACTAATCATACCTGCCACTGATATCAGAGGACTATAACGAGGATTAAAAGAACTGAGAGGTAGAAAAGCTCTTTGAAAATTGTAATGTAGAAAACAAATACAAAGAAGCATTATCGTTATTTTGCATGCTTATGACTAATCCTCTGTATTTACACACTTAGAATTATAAATACAGGAGCACAAATATACTCAAAAACATTGTTTTATGTGGGTTTGTATGTGTGCATTTTGAATGTTATGTCTTTAAATAGATTTACTAAAAATGTTCTGAAGACAACATAATCCACATGGTTTAGATTCATTTAAACACAAATGATTAGAATCTAGCCCAATTTGAAGTACCATTTATTATCTCAAATAGTTTGATCTTTTTCAATAATGAAATAAAACTAAAATTTACTGGTTTGGTTGGAAATAGGATGTTCTGGTTGACTGGATTTTCTTATTAATGAGGTTTCCTTAGTTCCCCATTTGTTTCCCTTGTTTCCCCCCTTTTATTCATTTTGAATTTCCCTGGGCCCTAGTTCTCATGAGATTTGGTTTTGACAGTCAATTTTTCCCCCTTTTTACTGATCACTTTCAATCCTTTAGACTGCAGGTATTTTTCTAATCAATCAGCCAATCACAGTTTTTAATCTAACATCTAACTGTGCAGGAACAACTCATTGTATTCACTTCTTTATGAACACTTAGAATCATAAAGTGCTGTTACTTCTGGAAAGGACCATAGGATTCAACCCACACTCTTTAGAAGCATTGCAAGTGAGAGCCAAGGAGTTGAAACGACTTTATTCTGTGGGATTATGGCACAGCTGGGAACCAGAATGAGATCTACTGAGTCCCAGACGAATGAGACATCCCAGAAATAGATCCTAGGATCATAAAGGTATGCATTTAAGAGACCTTAGAGACAATCAAGTACAACTTTTCTTTCACAATTGAAGAAACAGGCCCAGAAAGATAAATGACTTTCTTGAGATCATAACAAACAGTGAGTTAGGGTTTGAATACATTTTTTCTTTTTAAAATTCTTCCAAATGATGTGACTGTAAAAAAAAAAATTGCAATCAGAGTCAGGATCTAAGCTGAAATCCTGGCTCTGCCACTTAACTAGCTATATGACCTTGGACAAGTCAATTGACCTCTCAGTTTCCTCACCTGTGAAATTAGGTGATTTGACTACATGATTTTAAAAGTCTTTTCAGTTTCAACTTTAAATCCTGCATCCAGTAATTGTCCCCTGATTAAACTAAGTAAATTACCAGATGTAAGTTTGGTGGGTTTTCCATTCTATCCATTTTCTAGATTGTATTTGCAGTTGGAATTTTAGACCAACATAAAATTTTAAAGGTGGAAAGAACCCCAGAAATCTCATAGTCCAAATTCTTGAAACAAATTGAAACTCATAAAGGTTAAATAAACTGTCCAGAGTTATATGGTTAACAAATTGTCAAAGCCAGGTCTGAAACCCTGGCGTCTCAATTCAGGGCTCTTTCCATTACACCAGATTGTTGACCAGAAGCATTTTCTAATATCTTGCATTTTTTGGCATTTTTTTTCCAGAAGTAAGTTAATTAAGTGTCTATGGTATTTGTAAAATGTAAGCATTTATGTTCTTGGATGTTCTGGCATTTTGTCTAGACTTCTCCTTTACAATTATCCTCATATCTATTTATATACTTTTTATCAGGGGTTTAGAATTGGAAGGGAGCCTCAGAAGTTATCTGGTCATTTTACTGATGAGAGAAAATATACTTTACTGAAAGCTCCTTGAAGGCAAGGTATAGTTTTTTTGTTTAGTGTTGTATGTTTCACACTCCATAAGAATTTGACAATTGAACATTATTAATTATATTGGAATGAAAACCATATCTTACAAATATAGCAATGGCAAAATGGCATGTGAGTTAAAATAAGTTCATTGACCCTTCATTGAAATAATTACTGACTTACAGACTTCAATATTACTCATAAATACAGAATATTGTTATATTTGATTTTCTCTACTGCAAGAGGAAAGTGGTCTTGAGTGTATACTATATAGAACCCCTTAACACTTCTATATGGATTCACTTTTGGAGCTTGATCACAAAAAAAATTGCTTATTCCCAGATATACCATCCATAGATAGGGTGTGACTGGAATAGTTTCTGAATAGACATAACAGTTATATGAAGGAAAAAATCTTCCAGATCCATAGTAGAGTTTTGTCTCATCAGTTTTGACAAAGACTAACCACACACTTGATTTATCCCAACCGTAGCATGTATTGAATAAGTATTTAAATGACAGGTGAAAAAGGTAGGAATATGATGGAAGGAGAATCTTCTCTGCTTAACACTTGTAAATACACAGATCATGAGTCATGCCAGCAATGAAAGGGACTATTGAGCCTCTATGAGTATTTTCTACATACATCTTTCTGAATATAGCCATCTAATATTTATATTCTGTGAATTAATTTTCTTATAATCATTGACAACTTTTAGAATGAAGAAGTAAAGTAAATGATTTACTTGTGAACATATATTGCAATGTACACTGAAATATCCATATGCATCAAAATATAGGCTTTTTTTTTTTAGTTAGGTTTATCTCCATGGAAGTCTGCCTTTTTGGCAATTATTTCAGCATGTAACTGAATGCATTTTTTATATTGATCTTATGTCCCATTAAGACCCAATATGGTAAAAAAAAAATAGGGAGATAAACTGTTGTAAATAATAGAAAACTGGTTAGATAATTGTCACAATCAGCCAGACTTAAAAAAAATGTTATTTTTTAGTGATATAGTTGCAAGAGGCAAATAAATATGAGGATAATGGTTAAATTTAATATGTACAAAGCTATTGACATATTATGTTCCTTCTTCCTATCTCCATTGTTCACTTTTTTTACTTTATTTTATGGCTTGCATTTTGAAAAAATTTCATAGAAGTTGATTTAAAAAACCCAAGCAGAAATAGTATGCATTCTGGCAGAGTATGTTCTCAGTGTGCAGAAAGCTTGATGCATTTAACATAAAGTTCACTAGGTATAGAAAACCTCAAATAGCCTAGAGGCAATGTATACATTTATCTAGACATATATGATAATCTATTCATGAATTATATATACCTGAAAAAATTATATATGTATATAAATACATACATATATATGTGTGTGTATATATGTATACGTATATATGTGTGTATATATATGTATATGTATATATGTGTGTATATATATGTGTATATGTGTGTGTGTGTGTGTGTGTGTGTGTGTGTGTGTGTGTGTGTGTGTGTGTATATATATATATATATAATACATATATATATCTTAGGCTGTCTCTATATGACCAAAAACTATCCAGCTGTGGCACAGTCAAAACAATGTTTCTTACAGTCTTAATAGCCAATTAGGATCACTGTATCACCATTCTAGTCCATTATGCATAGTTAGATGTTAACTCATTCAAATTGTGATAAGGTCTTGCCACAACAGATTTGGTGGCACGTAGATACAGTGTTGGCCTTCTCTGTTTTCACTACCTATTGATTTCCCAGGGTCTCCCTTGTCTTTCCCAAAGAAAGAAAGCGTGGAAACTAATAGAATATTGATAAGCAAAATTCCTTCATCATCTCCTCAGTCATGGAGTAATGAAGCTGGATGGGAGAAGGAAAAATATTAAAACTGTACTGTTAATGAGTCTGTACCCAATTATAGCAAATGAAATAATTACTGTGAGTCAAAAAATTCTAATTTAGTCATTAAATACCTATGGTCACACTATGCTCCTCCTCATTTCATATCCCACATAGTTTTATTTATTTATTTATTTGTTTATTTATGCACATTTTCCCCAAATTAAGCAAAACAAAACACACACTCACAATCTCCTGTGTATCCTTGAATTGGTACTATTTCACTAAGTTGGACAAATAACAGAGAGGTAAAACTAATGTTCAGTTTGGCTTGGTATGCTTAAACTTTTTTCTATTATATAAACAGAACTGGTGTGTTCTAATTAGTTTGTTTTGGAGGAAAAGGAAGGAAGAAAGAAAAGGAGGAAGGAAGGAAGAGAAAAGAAATAAAAAACATTGAGACTATATTTGAAATGGAGAGAGAATGATCAAATAAATATTCAGAGGATAACTATGATTAATCAATCAATCAATAAACATGTTTTAAGCTCCTACTATGTGCCAGGCACAGTGGTATTCCCAGGGATACACAAAGAGGCAAAAGACAGTCCCTGACCTCAAGGAGCTTACAAACTAAATGGGGAGACAACATGCAAACAAATATAGGAAGAAACTGTAAGTAGGTGATTTTTGCATCAACAGAAGTAATAATTTTCTACCACTTAGATTACCCAAATGTGGAATAATTTGCCTTGTGAGATAATATACAAATGGGAAAAAGACCTAAAAGGCTATGTTATCCAAACTCCACATTTTATAGATGAGGAAACCAAAGCTCAGGGAGATCATGACTTTCCCATATCACATAGGTAACAAAGATCATAGGCAGATTTTGAACCTAGTGTCTGCAAACTACACTTTTCCCACTGTGCCATGAGTTTACCATGCTTGGGTAAAATGCAAATATGAATATTTGAATACTAGAGATCATATTATTGCATTGAATAATTAGACTAGGTAAAGTTCTGTGCTCTAAAGTAAGTTAAGTTTCCTTTTTATATTGCATTTCTTCAAATACTTGCAAATAGCTATAATATCTCTCCCTTTCCAATTTAAACACTCCTGGTAGATTAATGTTTCTTAATATAAAATACCTTCTGGATAACTCTTCATACACATTGTCCACCTTTTCTCTGTAATCTGATAACATACCACCATCTTTTCCAATTAGTGGGTACATATTTTTCCTCATCCTTTTTCCTTTGAACATCTCTGTTTGCTTTGAAAATTTCTGTTGCTTTTAAAGTAATATTTTAAAGTGTCTCAACTCATTTAGGCATTTTCACTTCCTAAAAAAATTCTTACAAACATATGCAACTCATTTGTATTAATGTTGGTTAAGTGCTTCTGTCTGCTAAATAGATTCTTTCTCAATTGGAGCTCATCAGAAAGCAGTTTCCTGTGTAGCCCCCTTCATTTCTTTAGATGGTACCCATTTATTCCTTATTGGCTAATGATTGTATTTTATCTTAAATTTTCTATTTGAGAATTTCCTGACTTTTATTGATTATTGGCAACTCTGCCTATACTTACCTTTTTTTAAACATTTTGTAATCTGATTTCCTAAAACTTTATAATATAAACAACACTTTCTGATGATCTATTTCTTTGATGTTAGAAATTCCAGGACAATGGGTCAGTTTCTTGAAGGTTACCAACTGTGATTTTTATATACCAACTGGCACTCTCATTTATCACATATTTTGCAATAGTTGAGTAATTAATAAGTGTAATGGGGGTCTGGCCAATAACACAGTTTATTTTTTAATATATGCAGACACTTCATATTAAGTCCAGAATATCACTAGAGAGGAAAAATGGATAGCAATTGAAAAATCATAAATGCCAGTTGACAATTTGAAGAAAAAATTACAAAATATAAAAGTTTGAAAATTCAAGAAAATTCAAAGACCAAAGTAACAAAGTTAATGGAGGATACAGAATTTTAATACAGAGAGAAATGAGGAAAACCAAAGAGTATCATCAGAAAACTCTATAGAAATACAATAATAAAAGTTAAATGTATAGTTTATTCTAACAAGCCAGCAGATTAGCAAAGTCATTATAAAGAATGTAGCTTTGAAGTTAATCTGAGTAAATTTAATTTAGAACTATGTGAGAGTTTTGATGGAAAAGGGAATCATTCCAGATATTCTTTGTAACATTCTGTTGTAATTTTTTTTTTGTCATGAACAAGAGTATAAGCCTTTTAAAAAGTAATTCTGATTGATTTGTGATGAAGGCAGAAAGCTGTGTCTTCTGGTAGCAATATATATTTTTAGTATGAGATGAAATAAAATTTGGAGGAACATATGTTCATTTCTATGGAACAGGGGAAAATGAAGGTTTTTTTTGGAGGGGAGAAACTGAAACCATTCACCAATAAAAATAAAGGAATTAAAAAAAAAACTACTTCACTGAAACCCCATTCAGTGGATCTTTTGACAGGGAGATGATGCAAGTTTCGCCAGGGGATATTATTTTCTCTATACCTCTGTTAGAACAGACAAACACAAAACTCTGCTATTGCATTATTCCCTAAAAGGTATTCTCACATTAAGTTCACCCCCAAGGTGACTTGAGAGATCATTTAGCTCAGACTTGAGTTAAGTGGATAAATAAAACTTGAATGGGGAGGCAGTATGGTACATTGTAAGAAATGCAAGACTCAAATCCTGACTCTGTCCTTACTAACTTTGTGACTTCGGGCAAGTCATTTCATCTCTGACTCAAAATGAAGAGTCTGATCTATAAATGCTGCCCACTTCCCACTTTCCAGCTCTGAATCTATGATTCTCCATCTCTTCAAATTGTCTTTATCTCAAGGGATATCTCATTCATTTGAAAACCATTTTTAAGCCCTCTCTCTGTGCCAGTGCTTGATCCTGTGGCCATGGGGATACAGGGATAAAAAAACAAATCTCTACCTTCAAGGGATAAAATAATAATAACAACAAATCACAATTATACTTGTGATAATTTGTTTTTAATATGTTTATACTATTTAACACCTTAGTTTGTCTGCTAAGCAAACATGATAGGTTGTAGCAAATACCCAGAGGCTAGAGCTTACTAATTCAAAGCTTCAAAAATATAATATTGTTTGGTTTTTCTTTAAAATCTTCAATTTTAGGAATTCCATGGTCTCCTGCAGGACGGCTAAAAGATCACATGAGAAATAGGCTGGAACTACCTAGACCCTTAACAGGTAGAGCCACAAAACTCCACAACTCTACACCTAATAATAACCTAAGATGATTGAATTCTTAAACTCTGCTCTAACGATCTATTCAAAACCTGTTCAAACTTTCTTCCTCTTCATATTCAAGGAGTATTTAAATTCTTGTAATCCTAAATCTGTAAAGAGAGAAAAAATTCACTTATTCTTGGCTTCAGTAATTTTTGTTTTCTTCCTTTACTTTCATAATTCAGCACTGGTTGTAGAAAGTTTATTAGAGAAATTTAAGGGAATTTTGATATGAATAGCATTTTTTTTCAAAAGGTATTAAACATCTCTTAATTAAGTTGTTTAGTTCTATATACTTTTTCAGTCTTTATGGAGATTTCCACTTTCTTGCTTTCTTAAAACTATCTAATTCTTTTTCAAAATTAATTTATTTTTAGTTTTCAACATTTGCTTCCATAAGATTTTGCATTCCAAATTTTCTTCCCATCTCTCCCCTCCCCCACCCAAAGACAACATTCTACATTCTACAAAAACATTCATATTGAACCTATTTTCACATTAGTCATGTTCTAAAGAAGAATTAGAACCAATGAGAGAAACCATAAGAAAGAAGAAACAAACAAAAAGAAAGGAAAAAAAAAGAGAAGAGCGAGCAAACAATATTCTTCGATCTGCATTCAGACTCTATAGTTCTTTTTCTGGATGTGAACAGTATTTTCCATCATGAGTACTTTAGAGTTATCTTGGATCTTTGCATTGCTAAGAAGAGATGAATCTATCAAAGTTAGTCATCATACATTGCGGCTGTTACTGGGTATGTTTTCCTGGTTCTGCTCACCTTACTCAACACCAGTTCATATAAGTCTTTCCAGGCTTTTCTGAAGTCCACCTGCTCATCATTTCTTTTTTTTTAATTGTCAAAATAACTGCATACAACTGTTTTATTAAGATGAATTTTATTCAAATATGATCTGAGACCAGAATTGGATAGGAAGAAGGGAGCAGAGTGTTGAATTGGGAAGTCATGTAACTACTTTTACTCCATTTTTATCTTTTTTCTTGTAATTAAATTTTATTTTGTTAAATCAACAAAAATCTCCCTCCACACACCTTCCTTCTTCTTTCCTGTCCCCATTGAGAAAGAAATAAAAAATAAATTCCTGGTTACGAACTTGTAAGGTCAAATAAATGAATTTACCATACATACTCTGCCAAGATATGGGTAGCATATTTCATCATGGTTTCTCTGGAACCATGGTTGGTTATTATGCTGATCAGAGTTCCTAAGTCTTTCAAAATTGTTTGTGTTTCAATATTGTTGTTATTGAATAAATTGTTCTATTGGTTCTGATCATTTTGTGTCAGTCCATACAAGTCTTCCCAGGTTCTTCTGAAACTATCCCTTTTATTATTTCTTATAGCACAATACTCAGTGGATAAGCATTTATTAAGTGACTACTATGTGTCAGGTATTGTGTGAAACACTGGGAATATAAGAAAAGCAAAAACAAAAACAAAAAAAGCCTTGCTCTCAAGGAACTTACACTCTAATGACAACAATTATGCACAAATAAGACATTACAGGATAAACTGGAGTTCATCAATAGTATTAAGGAGGCTCAGGAAAGGCTTCTTGCAGAAGATGAGATTTTAACTAAGATTAGAAAAAAGCAATGGAAGCCATAAGGTGTATATAAGAAGGGAAAGAATTACAGATATGGGAAATAGCTAGTGAAAATGACAAGAGTCTAGACTTGGAGTATCTTGTGTGAGGCACTTGCTCATCATTTCTTATAGCACAGTAGTATTCCATTACATTCATATACCACAACTTGCTCAGACATTCCCCAATTATGGGCATCCTCTCAATTTCCAATTCTTGGCCACCACAAAAAGAGCCTCTATAAAATTTTTGTAGATGTGGATCATTTTCCCATTTGTATGATCTCTTTGAGATATAGACCTAGAAGTGAAATTGCTGTGTAAAAAGGTATGCTCATTTTTATAGCCCTTTGGGCATAGTTCCAAATTGTTCTTCAGAATGGTTGGATCAGTTCACAACTCCACCAACAATTTACTAGTGTTCCAATTTTCCTACAAAAATTATCTTATTCTTTTAAAAACAGCAGCTCCTTAAAAATAATAAAGGACAGCTGGAAGATTTGGAATCTAGCCATCTATTATTGTTTAGGAAATAAAATGCTTATGTGCATGGAGAATCAAGAAGTTTCTAAATCCTTTTATATAAAAATAGTTAAAATTGAAATGAATACAAGACATTTGTCCTGGGAATGTTTGAGAAATATTTTTTTGTCTCTAAGAGTCAGATCCTGCACTTCTAATGACAATTGGAATTTAAAAAAAATAATGATGTTGAATAAGTTGCTTAGGGAGGAGAGCAGCCTATGAAGCACTTTATCTATCTACTTATTTATCCTTTATTCATTCATTCATTAATTCATTTATTTATTTGATGGCTAGTACTAAATAAATAAATAAATGTTGATAACAATGGGTTGATTAATTCTCATGCTTTTTCTCTTTTAAGATAACTTTGGTCTTTATAAAACCTAAACTTGAAATTATTTCTTCCTCCTAAAGTCCATATGAAGAGGGTGTCTGGTTACATCCTTCTATTGGCAAATTTAAAGTCAACATCTTTACAAACAGTTGTGGAACAAGCATGATATTTGGAATAGGAGTTTCTTATTTGGAATTATAGTTCTGTTAATTATTTACTTATATAATATTTTATAAACTGATTAATCAATGCATCAGCTAGTTAATTCCTTTTAAAATTTTTTTTTGCAACTTAGTTCTTTTTTTTACTAAATTTACTTTTTTACTTAATAAAAAGTCTGTTTATATCTATTTATAAATATAAATAGATAAATATATGTATATTTATATGTATGTATGTGTGTATGTGCATAAGTGTATATACATTTATATATAATACATTATATTATATATAATATAGAAATATATGTTTATATATAATATATTATATATAAATATATATTTATATATAATATATACATTTATATACACATGTCTGTCTATGTATGTGTGTGTGTGTATATATATAGAGAGAGAGAGAGAGAGAGTAGTAGTAGATGAACAATTTTTCTGAAATTTATTGTTTTAGAAAATTGGAAAACTTACAGGTTAAGTGATATGATCAGTGTTGTAAAGCCAGTATTTTCTAGGGGCTGCTCTTGAAACCAAGTTCTTTTATCTCTGAGTCTTTTATAGCCATTCTGAAACATTCTTTTTCTTTCTGTGACTCAAACATCGTATTTTAAATGGAAACAAATAGAAACCTATCTTTTAAATAGTCTTTACACTGAAACAAGAGGGTAATGTAAGCAAGTGTGAATTTTTTCCCTAATTTTTAATAACTATATCCATTTTCCAAGTTTCCCAAAAAGTTGTCAATAGGTCTGGGAATCAGGAAGCAATGATACTATGCCTAGCTAGATTGGAGGGAGTGGGTAATCTCTGCAGCCTGGGAAGAGAGAAAAAGGGAAGTGGGCAAAAATCATTTAAATCCTTTTCATTTGCATTGAAATGCAAATTTTAAGTACAGGTAACATTGGGGATAGGCAGACTTGAAAATTACGCAAACCCAGAAATAAAATGTTAAAGCTATCAGCATTTCAGCATACTTCTTTCTTTTTTCCTGATGGTGAAATCCTGTAGCCTCTGCAGCAGTGTCAACGCTAGGGAGCACACTTTCCCCATGAATTAGGCTGAAAGCACTATCCTGAGAAAGAAACACAAGGCAGTTCTGCAAATCAGCATTCAGCAGGATTCCAGCCAGTGCCCTGCTGGATAGAATGACAAAGCATGAGAATATGACAGGGCTAATGGTAAACAATGACAGATCTGTGGAGAGTAGGGGGGTAGGGAGGGAAGGGGAGAATGCTTCTCCTATCTGTGCTTATACTGAACAAGAATCAGAGTGATTTTGTTTGTGGCCTGTAAAGATGATGATATGAACTCTTCACCCCAGTTTTTGCAAATCAGAATTAGAACAGCATTAGTGAGAGGCTTTATGATTGTGTGGGTGGAGGGGTGGAGGGTGGGAGGCTATTTTCAGTCACTTGAAAACTAGGACAAAAGGCTTCTTTTCTAGAGGAAGAAAATAAAGTTTGGAGGAAAATGTATTTGCTTTTTGTCCCTTTTTCAATGACCTTGGACTTACTGAGACCTCCCTGGGAAATTGTTTCTTCTTCCTCAGGACATGTTTGAATTAATCTAGACAGTGTCTAGCACACGAGACAGAAACGAGCAGATGTTTGAAGGGGTAATTTTCCTTTGTCGTTATAGATGATCAATTATGTGAAAGAATTGAGTTGTTAAGAGTGGTGTAGCTGAAATATCTGCTCCTACCACAGCGTCACCACTTTGGCCTCTGGAAAAACCAAGCCTACCATTATATGACATTTTTCTTCAGGAATACATTATTATGATTAATTCATCTTAGACTTTCAAATTTCAAATTTTCTTATTATATAGATGCCAATAAATAACAGCTCCACTGTTCTTCTGTCCTTTCCTTCTTCCTCATTGTCATGGCACCCAGGAAGTTGTTAGTATTTTTTTTTTCACCTCTTGAATGAACAATGGCTTTGGGATTCTCTTTGCCTAAATCTAGATTTTGCTTCTTAGTCAGGATTATTCTTTCATCCAGCAAATAGTTATCAAGTGTCTACTATGAACCAGGTACTGGAATAGGCATTGAGGACACAAAGGTAAAAACAAAACAAGGATTATGACAGAAAGTCTGTATAGAGGATGTTTGGCAGGTAGGGCAGGTTATGCACATTATCAGTAGGAGACTTGTGAAAGTTTGTGGCAAAGCTGAAATTACTATGCAACTATAATATAGTAGTAGTAGCAGCAGCAGCAATAGTTGTAGTAGTAGTAATAGTAGCAGTACTATCCCTCTTTTTGATCATAAATAATTATTTATTGAATACTGATTAAATCCTATACAGTCCTGAAAAGTGCTCAATAGGAACCCAAATTCCAGTTCCTTTACATAAGGAATTTATAATTCAGTAATTATTGTTTTACTAGTAAGACAATCCTCTCATAGGGGGAGCTAGGTGGTGTAGTAGATAGAGCTCTGGCCTTGGAGTCAGGAGGAAAACCTGAGTTCAAATCTGACCCTAGACACTTGACATTAGCTGTGTGACCCTGGGCAAGTCACTTAACCCCGATTGCTTCACCAGAGAGAGAGAGACAGAGAGAGAACCCTCTCTCATTAAGTGCTAAACTTTTGTGATAACCAGTGCCTTGAACTAAACAAATAGATTGAACTAACTTAAAATAAATGGCATAACTGATGTTAGTACTGAATAATAATTATATCCTACAACTTTGTTAGGGAGCTAAGGAATGAAAGAAGACACAATATTATAAATTGCTATCAACATTATCAACAAGTTGCTTGACAGCAGTAACTGTTTCATTTTCACCTTTTTTTTTATCCACAGTTAATGTTATAGTACCTATATAGTAGGCTCTTATGAATGATTTTGATGAGGTGATAAAACATTTATTGAGTGTAGACACTGTGGTAGTCACAGTGATATAAGCTGAGGAAATTCAAAGTATATAAGAGATAAATTTTTCCTTTAAGACATTTATAATATAATTGGGGAGGAGTGTATGATTAAATAGATCCTTTTTTTAAAAGAATGTGGTAGACAATCTGTTAGAGATTGAATTAATCAATTGTATTTCTTTCTAAAACAAATATTATAGTACAGAGATATAAAAATACTGACTTTGGATTGAGAGAATCTGAAATAAATCTTCCCTCTTTCATTTACAAGGGAAACTTGGGCAAGTTCACTCAAAAACCCTAGAACTGTTTCTTCATCTGTAAAATGAGGGTATTAGACTAGAAGTCACACTCCTTCTAAGTTTTAATGTATTCTTCTCCAATCTTAAGATCAATAGGTAGGTTGATCAGTTGTTGATGCATCCTTTGCACATGGAAACCCATGAAACAAAGCTTAAAAAAATTTAAATGGCTTTGAACCCCATACAACAACCTTACACTTCTGCAGCATTGGTGGAAGTGTAAGAGGGAGAGAGTGTTAAGAATCATAGCTTTTATATTGTCTAGAAACATTAATTGAACCATGTTATTCTAAATATGATATCTGTGTCCAATGACCAGGTATTTGACATGCTCCTGGAAGACTAGAACCCTAATAAGATTGATATTCATACTAAAAAATAAATGATATTCAAGAGATGGATTATTAAAAATATTAGGTGTGTACTGACATAGCACAAGTGAAGAATTAACTAAGTTTTGCTACTATAATTTCCACATACACAACCTTAACATTGTGTTTGACAAAGTTTTAGTCAGATATTCATTAGAAGATTTTTTTTCTTTCCTATACATTGCGTGTTGTGTTTTATTGATTTATTTTATAAATCCAGTAAATAATAAAATAGATAACTAATTTAAGAACTTCATTTCTTGTCTAGGATGTTTTCCCCTAAGGGTAAAAAGAAATATAAAGTCCATAAGGACAATGACCATATCCTTCTTTTCTTTTGTAATCTCATTCCATACAACTAGCTATTTATTCTATATAGTATAAACCAGCACTTCTTAAACTGTGGTTCGCGACCCCACATGGACTCATGAAAAATTTGGCTACAGTAAAAGCTTTCAGAAAGCATAATAACCAAAAATTAATTAAAAATCAAACGTAATGAATCTGAGGTGTTTCTGGCAGCTTGGCCCATGTTTCATTGCGCAACTTCACAGTAGCCTTGTTTCTGAACACAAAGCATGCCCACTTTGCACTGTGCATGCCCTTTCACCATGCAATGCCAACTAATGCTGCTGAAATGTGAAAAGGGGTCAAATGGAAAAGAAAGCTTAAGAAACCTTGGGGAGTATCAGACTCAAATAGGGATGGTCCTACCAATCAATATGTAAGCATCCCTCTAAGGTTCATATTAGTTTTAAAATTCATGATTTTCTATTTTTATTTATTTTCATATATAGTTCCAATTATATCTTAATCTGGCTTTGACCACATTTGCAAATGATACAGGCTCCATGAAGTCAGCAGACCCTGTGTTTGACACTTCTGGTATAGATATTCAATGTATTCTTAGCCCACCAAATAATTGTAACCTGGGAATAACATAGGTACACTGAAATAATGTTTTAATTTTCAGGGGCACTAGGGAACCACTTATTAATTGATTACTTCGTGTACCAAACAATCTTTTTCCCTTGTGTTTATCCCTAATTTTGATAAGAATATTTTTGTGAAAATAAGCCTGGCGACAAAAGCTGAAGATCTGGTATTATCAGGGTTCAATTATTATTGTGTCCTGACAAAGATGGGTCTGTCCCTAGTCTGACTTTGATTTGTAGAGTATCTTCCTCGATGTTGTCACTATCTGGGAAAGGCAAAAATTTAGATGCATGTCAATGGATGTATTTTTCTTTCTCAGTACAAAAATACTTATATTATTGTTTAGCTCGTTATGGCATACACAAAATTGCATAAATGGAGGTACTGACTTTTATTTTTTTTTTATTTGAAAATGAATAGCCTTTTGCCTGTCTATACAAATCTGTAATAAAATAGGTAAAACAGGAAAAACCAATCCCCTAGTTCTAGAGTACACAGAGAAATGAAGCTTCAACAACTTATTTTTTATGGGCTACTTAACTTCACTGGATTTATAAAGCTTCTAAATTGTGACCTCCATTACCCGCATCTGACCTAAAGTTTAGTTCTATAAACTACATGATTGATCATAAAAGCGCAAGTGAAAGATGAGAGAAACAAAAAAATACTTGGCAAGAACTGATCAAACTAATTGAAGTACTTTCCCTTCATTTACTTCTAAATGGTTAATTCTGAAAAATAAGTAAAATAAATTAATCATCAATTAATAAATTAATTATTGGTCAATAATTAAATAATAGATAATAATGAATTATAAACATAAAAATAATCAAAATTCAGCTATTATCCATGTGATAAGTAGAGACTGAAGTCAATGGCAAAATAAAATACTACCAGCCAAGGAGAAGTACATCAATGACTCCATGTGTACTAAGACAATTATTGTAGTTACAAAAGCCTGATAAGAATTCAGAAATACCAGAAAATCAGGTTCTGGTGAATGGGTTAGCACTCCAGTCAATGACACATGGCTGTTCCTATAAATCTAAAAAAATAAATGAATCATCTCTGAGTTTCAGACTAACTCTACTGAGAACTATTGTACTGTTCTTTTTGGCTCTGAGATCATCAGCACAGTGAGGTCCTTTGGGTTCTGGTACCACAAGAAAACAAAGATACATAAGGATAAGTCAGAAATAGCAATATAGGTTCTTGGTGGAAATTTTTCAATGCAGATAGCACTGATTACTGAAAAGAGCAAACCATGAAAGAGATTTAATGTATTTATCATGCATCAGTACTATAGCAGGAAAAAAAAGTAAATATTTTTACCACTTTTAGACATTATTTTTATACTGCTTATACTTAATGGTATCATCAGCTCAAAGCTACACATCAACATATTCCAGAGCAGCTCATGAAAACTATGAGAAATCACTTTATTCCTTAACCTATATTCGATGAAATAAGAAATGAAAATTGACAACTGAGTCAATCCAAAGAGGAGAAAACTAAAGAGTGCAAAGGCTTCCAAACGCAAACTTTGGTAGTGCTATATAATAATGAAAAGGGTAGCAAAACATATGTCTTCAAAGAATACATACATATGTGTATATATATATATATACACACATACATATATATATACACACACATATACATACACACATATATATTACATATAGTGTGTATACATATGCACACATACACACACACATGCACACACACACATAAACTTAGATAGCTAGGTGGAGCAATAGGTAGAGAGAGCACTGAGGCTGGAGTCAGGAACAACTGAGTTTAAATCCAGCCTCAGACACTCACTACCTGTGAGACTCTGGGCGAGTCACTTCACCCTGTTTGCCTCAGTTTTTTCATCTGTAAAATGAGCTGGAGAAGGAAATGGCAAACCACTCCAGTATCTTTGTCCATAAAATCCCAAATGGGAACACAAAGAGTATGACACAACTGAAATGACTGAACAATAAATTATACAAAAATACATATACATATATGTGTATATATATATGCACATAAATACACCTATGTGGTGTGTGTATACTTAGAATGGAATTTCAAAAATTCATTTTGGATTTTGATGACATGAATTCAAATAGTTTTTACATGGAACTTTTTTCATTTAAATGAGGTCACCAACACAATAACATTAAGGAAAATAGATTTAAAATGTGGCATTTTTCCAGGAAGACAATTTAAGCTTTTGACTAAGTTAACCCTATTAGTTCAGGTTCAATGTTTGGGGGGAATGAGGTACTTTTAGGTCATTGAACTATTACAATATGAGGTTAACTTATTACTAACTTAGCAAGAAGGACACAGCAGCACCTACCCTCCCTAAACATTCCTCCACCATCTGTGCAGCAAGGTAGGGCATGGTTACTCCTGTAGTCTTCTGATATCCTCTAAATCTGACTGCTATGGACTCCCCAGGGGTGGGACCTTTTATGTCTTTCATTGTCCAGGAAGTCACATCTATATAGTTATATGTCAGCAGGATGCTATATCAAGAGAAGCATTGCTTGGTCATTATCCCACAATTGGCCCAATACATTTTTGACTTTGTTGTCTTTTAAGGCCTACCAATGATTTGGGAAGGGGGAGTAGAGAGAGAAATTCCTATAAATATTGGTTCTATTATACTTGCTATGGTTCTGTCTTATAATATCAATCTATTATCATCACTCCTGAATAGAATTAGCTGTGACTTTCAAGTTAAAGAGGGAGTCCACAGGATCCAGAATGATACATTTTAGATGCCTCTAATGTGTAAAATTGGTTTCCTTGATTATAAATCATTGTCACAAGGTTTTATTTTCCTCATTTTTCATGAGACTGGGGGAGATGGGTGAAGAGTGCTAGGGATACAGGACCCCCCAAAAAGGAAGGGTTGGAAAAATAGGATGATTTAAGTATTTTTAATATTTGAAAGAGAATAAAAAGAAACATAGACACTGAAAAAATCACAAACACGTTTGCTTTCGCTATTAAATTTATACGTATATTTTAACAGAATAGTAAGCTGTTAATAAAATTAATAATAATAATAATAATAATAACAACAACATTTAAAAAGTGTGTTAAGCATTGCAAAGTGCTTTATATACACTACTTCTTTTTATCCTCACAACCCTGGAAAGTAGGTGTTATTTTTATCCCCATTTCAGGAATGAGAAAATAAATGAAGTTAGAAGTTAAAGGAGTTGTCCAGGGTCACATAGCTAGCAATTATCTCTCACAACTAGCAAGTGTCTAAGGAAAGAATTGAACTCAAGGCTGACTGATTCAAAGTTCAGCACAATTTCCACTGTATTGCCTAGAGATTTAAAGATTTATGTACATTCTTCTTTTTCTTTTTATTCAACTATCTATATGGAAATGGACATTTTATTTGGTGTTGTTAAGTTCAGAATTATATAAATAGTGATATATCACATATTTGAATCTCCATATAATAATGTACATCTATCTATATCTGTATGTATATATGTGATATATATATATATATACATGTACATACACAAATATGTATGTCCTTTCTGATATGTACATATATAAACATGTGTTGTACAATCACATATGTATATGTGTATGTATACACATGTTAATTTCCCCAGAGACCCTTGTAAAGAATTGTCATCAGAAGATAGTAATTCACAAAACTCTCTGATAAAAAAAAAATTGGAAGTCTGAGCAATACATTTCATTACTCACTTGATATGCATAGATGGCATTGTTATATGACCCGAATAAAGGAGAAATAACATTAAATAATTTTTTTTTATCTTGTGCAAATTTGTTCCAATAGTAAAATGTTATTTGTACTTTATAAGTATAAAATTCTTAATGATTGCTATGAAGAGACTGGAAAAAATGGAGAGAAGTATTAAAAATGGATTGGACTTCTCCAATCAAGACACATTGAACACAACATTATTAAGGAGCATTGAAGTTTTTCTTGCAAAGGTACTGATGTGAAGCCTGAAATCAAAGCTAACAAAAAGACATATTTAAAGCAGTCAATACTCATTCAAAAGAAGTTTTAGTGTATATTTTTTGGCATGGAAAATTGATGACAATCCATAAGGTAACCCAAATAAAACCTGTAGAACATGAATTTAAACTAGGTCTTTTCACCTAGCTATAGAAAGAAACATTCCTACTTTGTCATCAAGAAGAGGAAAAAAATTGATAGACCTTCTCAGAGCACATGATAAAAAGTTAAAATCTTGCAAAAAAAATTTTTGGAATAAATAGACAGCACTTTAAAATTCAATATTAAAGACTGATAACATATATACGATTCTGGACATGGCAAATGAAACTAAAAGTGGTTTATCTACAAATAAGACAGAGGTTATAAAACAGCAAGGGTAGAAAAAAGAAACAGCAAGGGACTGAAAAGTCATTTAGACTCAATCATCAGTATTTTGACAAGAATGGGTGAGTCATTGAGATTTGTATTGCAAAAATGGCATGGTTTATAAGTAATTCAGACAAGTTATTGACATGGGGAATCATACATAGCTTATCTCTAAAGATTCCTGACCTATTGATAAATAAGGATTTTGTAACAAAATGATAGAAACAGTGTAACTTGGCACACCAGGTGTAAAAATGTGGAACCTATGGTGTACCTAGAAAAGATCAAGTGGTTAGAATCATAGACCAAAAGTTCCCTCTTCTTTATAAACAAGCAAATTATGAATCCCTATGCTACAAATAGAAATGCTGCAATATCTTTGAGAAATCACTAATGATTTGTACTGTGAACAGAAGTCTACTATTATAGACCAAACTTCTTCCCACAGATGACAAGATATACCATTTATCCATTTTTAAAATTAAAAAAAAATTACTAGATGTCTCCAGAGCAAATATCCATAGACTCCAAACTACAAGGAATGAAATGCTTTCACAACCAAAAGATCTAGCAGAAGAAATCAAAATCATATGAAATTAGGATAAGGTTCAGTGGCTTTTCTACAGGTAGAATTGTCCTCAAAAAGCTGTTTACAGAAGGTGAAGTGTATATCCCAATGCTCTTATTCAATTTCAATTCAATTTAAAAGCACTCATTTTTTCCCACAATGACCATTAAATATATATGTGTGTATACATACATACATGCATACATGTAAACAGGAAAGGAATTTGTCCTCCCACTGCTTGAATCTAAACTCCATAAAAAAATTAGAACAATGTAACATGAATAATAATGATAAATAAATTGTGCAAGGTCCTAGGAATAGAAGACAACAATGAAACTGTACCTACTCTCAAGGAGGATACCTTCTAATGAGGGAGACAACATATACATATAAAAATATATTAAATATTTTACAAGAAAAATGCAAGATAATTTTTGAGGGGTAGGGTTTATTAGCTGAGGCTCTTGTGTACAAGATGACACTTTCTCTTAGCTTTAACAGAAGTGTGAAGAGAAGTGGAAGTGTGAAGAGAAAACTCACAGAGGATAGTCTGTACAAAGGCTAGAAGATTACAAATGAATTATATTGTTTATGAAAAAGGCTAAGAAGGTTGGTTTGGTTGAACTAGAGTGCATGAAGGGTAGGTACAAATAATAGGATAAAAATATAGGTTAGAACCAGCTTACAAAGGGTATCAAAAGCAAATAATAGTTCTTTATTTGATCTTATAGGAAAAAGGAAACTACTGAACTTTACTAAATAGCTATTGATATGGTCAGATTTCTATTTTAGGAAAATTACTTTATCAAGTGTGTGTTGGATGTATTGAAGATTTTATACACACACACACATATATATGTATATATGTGTATATATACATATGTATGTATCTATATATGTGTGTGTATATATGTGTACACACATATATATGTATATATGTGTATATAAACATATGAATCAAGGAAATAATTAAGTACCTATTGCCAGAGGCTAGGTAAGAAGACCTGAACTAGATTAATGGGCATGTGAGTGAAGAGGAGATGGGGGTGATAGACATTGTGAAGGTAGGAAAAAATGTATATCAACAAATTGGCCATTATTAATAATTAATATATCATGATTATAATAAAATTATTTAGTATGCTTATTAATTGCTATTGATTAATTATTATTATAACAACATAATCACTTTTTCTTACTAATGTAGGGGAGTGATGAAATCAAACTAGACTACAGGAGTGATTAGACAGGGTTAGAAAGATTTCTGTCCAGAAAATTTTTAATTATGAGGTGACTTGGAAGGATTAGGTTTGGGTCAAAAAAACAAAAACTATTAAATCAATTTGCAGTCATACAGCTTCATTTCATGAAGCTTGATCCTGAGAGTTGTTTATTGTGTCCATGTTAGAGCTCTTTAAAGGCTGGAAGTGTGACTTGGATCAATAGGAAAATAGTGTTCTTTTCACAAGCAAGAGATGAGCTCCAGAGTGAATACCACACTGTTAATGAAAATCTTAATTTACAAATATTTTGGCTTATATTTTTTTGTGAGAAATCAAAGGAATAAGAGAAAGGAAACTTGAAGTTTAATTAAAGTATGTTTTGATTCGTTAAGAAAGAGCATTGACTTTTGTTCTGTTTGTGCATGATTTTAATGGGGCAGCCAGGTGGTGCAGTGGATAGAGCACTGGCCCTAAAGTCAGGAGGACCTGCGTTCAAATTCAGCCTCAGACCAAACACTTGACACTTACTAACTGTGTGACCCTGGGCAAGTCACTTAACCCCAGCTGTCTTAAAAAAAAGAAAGAAAGAAAGAAAGATTTTAAGGCAGAGAATTGAAAACAGTGTGATCATTCTGGTTCTGGATGTAGTCACTAGAATATTTTCTTCTTCTTTAATGATGGATTTGAAAACTAGATTGTGAAGTTCTTGAATTTAGTATCATAATCTGATGATTATTATGCCTGGGATTTAGGACTTATGGTTCTGGGAAGAAAGATCTTGAGATTTGTTTGAGTAATTGATCCAAAAAGATTAATATTTGCTGATTGCTTTGGATGGCCAAAATGGGAATACTATTGTTGCTGCTGCTACCTCACATTTTATAGGTCTTTAAGCTTCATGATAACCTCAAAATAACCTTGTAAATTAGGTTAATGTTAGCATGATCAGCTTCATTTTAGAGAAGAGAAAACTGAGACACTCACAAATTAAATGCTTTGCCCACTGTGGTACAGCTAGTAACAGTAAGAATCCAATGCAAATTTAATACAGCACATATTAATGAGCATATATGCATGCATGTACCTATTAATTAATTATAAATATTAATTTAATTGTGTAAGTACATGTATACTGTTTTAATAGCCATATATAAATATATTTAGATTTTTTTTCCTTTTGAGAAAACTTTTATATGTGGCGAAAATCTTGTCAAAAGAACAAGAATATGTAATTTTTATGTAACTTGTAAACTTCACGAATTTTGTGTAACTTTTGTAACTGTGTAACTGTGTAAATTTTATGTAACTTGTCAACCTCATAAACTTCATTATAAATGGGGATAGGATCTAGATTTGTGATTTCATTGCTATAGGAAACACCCTCTGCTGATGAATAACAGACCCTTGCCTGGGACTCTAATAAGTTAAATGATATGCTCCTTCACATAGCTGATACTTGCCAGGGGTTGAATTTGAAACTGGGTCTTTCTGACTCAGGAGGTACTTTTCTCTTCAGATGCTGTTGCCTCTCTCACTGATACACTTACTCTCAAATATAATGACTCATATTTTAATGACGCCATGATGTATGGAGTTATTTTCCTCACATCTCTGAGAGGTAGAAAAAAGCAAATTTTTCTATGGCTACTTAACAGATGAGGAAACTGAGGGATACATAGGATAAGGGATTTAATTAGTATTGGCCAGTTAGGAAACAGCTGAAGCAAAACCAGTGCTCTTTGCTCTACACCACACTGGTTTCCTAGTATATAAGTCATTGTCATGGTAGTAATCCAGGAATTTAGAGGAAAACCTGAAACCACTTAGACTTATGATGTCATTTCATACAATCCATAATGCTATGGGTATTCTGAGAAAAGAGTGTTTGCTTTTAATTTTATGTACCCTTTCAAGGAAGCCAACATTACACATGTTTTAATTTTCTATTAGAGCAGCTAAGTGGAGAAGTGGATAGAGTGCTGAGCCTGGACTCATCTTCCCAAGTTCAAATTTGTCTTCAGACACTTACTAACTGTGTAACACCAGACAGGTCCCTTAACTGTTTATGTTAGTTTTCTCATCTATAAATCAAACTGAAGAAGAAAATGGCAAACCACTCAAATATTTCTGCCAAAACAAGCAAACAAACAAGCAACAAGGTCACAAAGAATTAGATGCATAACTGAAAACAACTGACAACAATAACATTTTCTGCTCCTCCTCATTTTTGTCCTCCTCCTCATCATCATCATTGTCATAGTAGTTCTCCTCCTCCTCCTTCTCTTATTGTTGTTCTTCTTCTTGTTGTTCTTGTTCTTCTTCTTCTCCTCTTTCTCCTCTTCCTCCTTCTCTTCCTCCTCTTCTTCCTCCACCTTCTCCTCCTCCTCCTTCTCATTCTCCTTTTCATCCTTCTCCCCTAAAACACTTCTTCACATTAAAAAGTGGCAATGCTTTAAGCAAATAGTTCCAATGTTTTGCATTAATTCTCTTTCCCCACTAATTAAATAGTTTCTAGACCCTTTTTCAATATAGTATGACCCTTACTACTGTAATCCCACATCTCAAAAGATCAACTGTGAAGAATATATGTTGACTAAGCATTCTGTGAATTCACAGATGATATTGTTTTCATCATTAACTATTTCAAATATCAGTCATCTTTATTTCTTTAGATTTCTGAGTGCCTTTTCACATTCTCCTAGTGTTTTCATAAACCTTAACACAAACAATATTCCCTGGCATAACTGTACCTCAGTCATTTAATGGATGATAAAGTATCAGAATGAATTTTATGGCAGATTAGCCCTTTAACTGACTCAGGAGAGAACTGCTTGGCTTGTCAGTATCCAGCATCTCAGCTGCTGAGTTATAAGCATGTCAGATTTTCAGTTGTGCCTCTAATGGAGGAAGAATTGCTGCAGTGATAAGCACTTATCTAAGTTTTGGCCCCCTTTCCTTCTGTGTCGGAGTTCCTCCAGGCCAATATCCTAACAAACAAATTAAAAGCTGGGGACAGTCATCCATAGTCAGGTTGTTAGTACTTAAGTACATTTTTTTGACATGATAGTTTATTTTAGTTATGCTGTTATAATACATAAGATAATCATTGCATTTTACTTCTGCTGGGTTGGCATTTTTGACATAAATTAAAGCTTTTGTTCTTAGGGTAATTTACTGCATCACATAGCAGACTCTAAGGCTCATTGGAACATTACAAGCAATTTTATTAAGCTTCTTCTTTTTGTTCTTTTTTATGAGAGCTGGTCTTATTTACATCAGGGAGAAAATAGATCATTAAATTTGGCTAGAAAGAATGCTTAGAGCACTGTGGAATCACAGACATTATATTTAATAAGTGACTTGGCCAATCAACTTAGATTGATGTCCATTCTTGGTTTGTTTAAGCTTCCTCATAAAATAAAATAAATCTCCTTAGGACATTGAGTTCCCATTGATTAGAAAAATCAAGATGGTTTTTTTAGATAACATGCTAAATTTAGAACCAATTTCTCAGATGGGTTCATCTGCTTTTGACCAGCTAAACTTTTAACCAGGACAAAAGAAATGATAATGTTCTCTATAAACACAGCTTTAACTTTAGTTACTTTTCATTCATATATTTAGAAAAGAAAAATTAGCAGAGGAGATTAATGTAGGAAGAAATTCAGCCTCATCTTTGTCTCACCCTATGTATATTATTATATTGCTCATTCCTTTGATCCTTTAAATTTAGGAGGAGGGGAAGACAGCACAAGTTTTGGAAGGACATGACTAAGAGTAATAGGACATGTAATCTGATTTAACAATCTTGAAAGAGTATCTCTGTCTTCTTTTAATTATGTGCCTGGTCCTAGGAGATGTAGTAGTGATAGAAAAAGAACTTAACACATGAAAAAGTTAGTTGGAAGTGACAGAAATGAACAACAGAATGTGCTATGTACACACAGTTATTTAACCCTTCTTGTCTCCAGTGATGCAATTGGATGAAGTGATTCTCAGGCTGAGACTAATGAAATAGAAGATGGGGAGAAAAGAGAGCAAGTGATATCTAAAATGCATTCAATACATCAAAGTATAGAAGTGGACAACCAATCTGAACCACAACGAACAATTCTGTTCTCTTCATTTTAAGCAGCAGAGATACAGGCTGAAATTAACCAGAAAAAAATGACTTCAACTTTGTTGAGTAATTTGCTTGTATTAACATAATCTTCATTCAGAATACAACCAGTATATTATAAATACAAACATGCAGATTTTATTAAATTTTATTAAATAAGGACTTTTATTAAATAAGGACTAAATTAGAAAAGATGGTAAATACCAAACAAAATATAAATATAGCTCACCTCTGTATCAGTTATTAGATTATTGTGTCAGATAACTGGCACTTATTGAATAATGGTTATATGGCAGAAACTATAGTAAGCACTGTGGGTACAAAGAAAGACAAAAACGTAGTACTAATTGCTGTGGAGCTTACATTATAATGAGGGTTTTGTTGTTCAGTCTTTCAGTTGAGCCTGACTCTTCATGACCCTATGGGCCTTCTAGCCTAAACATATCTTATAGTCTGTCCAAGTTCATGTTCATTGTTTCCATGACACTATCTATCCATCTCATCCTCTGTTATCCCCTTTTCATTTCACCTTCAATCTTTCCCAATATCAGGGTCTTTTCCAGTGAGTCATGTCTTCACATTACGTAGCCAAAGTATTTAAGATTTTGCTTCAGCATTTGACCTTCCAGTGAATAGGCTGAGTTTATTTCTTTAAGTATTGACTGATTTGATCTCCTTGCTGTTCAAGGGAGTCTCCAAAGTCTTCTTCAGGACCACAAATTGAAAGTGCCAATTCTGCAGTACCTAACTTTCCTTATACTCCAACTCTCACAGACAAATATTTCTCCTGGAAAAACAAAAACAAAAAGCAAAACAAAACAAAACAAAACAAAACAAAAAAACAAACAGAATTCTAACTATATGGATCTTTGTCAGCAAGATGATATTTCTGCTTTTCAGTAAGAGTCTTTTATGGCTGTAGTTGCCATCTGCAGTGATCTTTGAAAAGGCAAAAACAAAACAAAACAAAACACTATACACATCTAAGATACATATAGAATAAATGTCTCAGATTGAAGGAACTAAATGTTGGAGGGACCTCTGACAGAGAGACGGACTTGAACTGAATCTTAAAGAAAGCCAAGGAATATGGAGGTAGAGGTAAGGAGAGGCAGCATTCCAGGTATTGGGAACAGTCAGTGAAAAGACAGAGTGGGTAAATGACTTGTCTGGTTGTGAGAGAACAAGTACAACAATGTAGCTAGATTGTAGAACATGTAGAGGGAAGTGAGTTTTAAGAAGATGAGAAAAATAGAAAGAGGCAAAGTTATAAAGGTGAAAATATGTTTAGCATGAATTATTAGAATAATTGCCTAAATCCATGATGTATTGTACAATCTTACAGAGAGTGTAATTCAATTAAAATGTTTAAAGTGTTTAATAAGTTCCTACTATATTTTTTGCCTGGTGCTATTCTAGGCTCAGAGAATGAAAAGGAAGGGAGAGAGTGAAGGAATACTTCTTGCCCTCTGGGAAATTACATTCTACCTGAGATATGTGGAAGGGGTAAGCAGGACATATACAAATAAAATGTAAGATATATTAAAAATAAATATAAAGATTTTAAGGATAGAGGTGCATTTGGAAAACAGTAATAATTGAAAAAAATAGTAAAGAACTCAAGCTGCAAGGAGCAGTACTAGAGCTAAGACTTAGAGGGAACTTACTTCTGTGTTTTAAAGTCATTTATGTTGTAGTGAGTCTCAAATTCCTGAAGATATAATATAATGCAAAGGAAAGAGCACAGTTAGTTTTTGAGTTGATTTCCCCCTCTAGGCCTCAGTTTTTTCATCTATAAAATGAAATAGTTAGACTAGATCATTTCTACTATCTTCTCCAGGAGATATTTTCTCATTTAGGACCTCAGAATAAATCTATTATAACTTTTTTCAAATTTTATTGATATCTTTTTTAATATTACATTTCCCAACATATTCCTTCCCCTCCCCGGCTCTAAAGGGCATTATTTAAAGCTAAAGAAAAAAAAGAGTATTAAAGAAAGCGTTTTAGCAAAACTAAGCAACATATGAAGTTGGACAGTATATGCTCTGTGCCACATCCATCCCTCACCTCCCCCCTTCTCCATAAAACAGAAGAGCATTTTTACATCTCTTCTTTGAGGCCAAACTTGGTAGTCTTTTATATTATTAAAATTATATTTCATTACTGAGCAGCATATGTAGGTGAGGGGGAAATAGTAAAGACCTTTCAATATCAAATAAATCTAGGTGGTACAGTAGATAGAGCCTTGGACGTGCAGTCAAGAAGTACTAAGTTCAAATATAGCCACAGATACTTATTAGCTGAGAAACCCTGGACAATTCCCTTAACTTCTATCTGCCTCAGTTTCCTTAAGGGTCAAGTGAGGATAATGATAGCACTTATCTTCCAGAGTTGTTGTGAGAATTAAATGAGATAATGTTTGCAAAGTCCTTCTCCTAGTGCCTGACACATAATATGTGCTTAATAAGTGTTTGTTCTTTTCATAAATTCCATCCTCTTGGTGAGGAGAAAGAGAAATAAAATATTTCTAAATTATTTTTCCCTTTAGTGATACATTATATCAATTATCTTATCTCAATATTTAAAAATGAATATAGCTGTGAAAGACTGTGTTTTCTACTGTAGGTTACTGTTGTATGAGAATCATGTCTTTTGCAATGTTATTCAGTATTCTGCAGAGGGAAATGATTATCCTTGTTAATTAAATCTATGAATCTGCTTATAAACTGTTCAGGTCATTATTAGCTAGTGGAAAAAAAGAGGCTAGAATACAAACACAGGGTTACAAAGAGGAGAACCAATGGTTAATATGTAATCCTGAGTAGATAACCCTGTTTGGGTTTGGAAGTTGGAAACAGTGGGCACATATAAATTATTCTGTGAGTCACCCTCAATGACTCCACACTACTTCTCAGTGAACCTTTACAAGATGTTGATTGGTCAAGACTAAATTGTCAGCATCCTGGCCAATGATTCTTCCTGAAGCTGTATGTCAAAGATTTCATGTATTACAATTTAACTTGAGATTTCATGTGTCAGTATTTAAATACTTACCTCTCAGGTAGACTGGTGGATCTCGGGAATGACAAAGGGCTGAAGAGGAGTATAAACTAATTAGAACTTTTTGAGAAAATTTGAATTTAGAGGTACAGGGAGAGATGGGAAATCTGTAAGTGAGGGAAGGATAGCTTTGGGAAATGGTCCTGGGGGAGATAATCAGGAAGAGAGTGAAAATAATTCTCTTCTGTTTCTTCTCCCCTACACTACCTGACTGCTTAAACCCAGATCATTAGATCTCAAGCTCAAGGTGTTTTTTTCCTTTTCTTTTTCTTTCAAGAAATAACTATAAGATAAAGGATGAATAATGTAGTTATCCCGCCACTCTTCCTGTTCCAAAAGCAAGTCTTTTTCTTAAAGCAGGCTTTATATCTCCAGTAACTTGAAAATTGCAGACAGTTGACAAAGGGGCATGTTTGCTTAATTGGACTGGATTGGAAAATGCAGCTGAAGTTCAGGTATATGAGCAGGTATACCTTTTGGCTATAATGTATTTATTTCAATGTGACATATACTCACAAAATTTTGCGTATTCCTTGTATCAATGGCTAGATCCTGATACAAAAGGCCAAGGCTTACTTTAGGAATTTTTTTTCCTCTGCTTTATTCCCCTCTCCCCCACAGAGATCTGGAAACTTCAGTATAAGATTCCTATCCAAGGCTAATCTCTCTCTCTCTCTCTCTCTCTCTCTCTCTCTCTCTCTCTCTCTCTGTCTCTCTCTCTCTCTCTCTGTCTCTCTCCCCCTCTCTCCACCACACACACACACACACACACACACACACACACACACAGTATGAGTGTATGTGTGTATACATATATATATGTATATGTGTATATACATATAATCGATATTAATAAAGATAAATTCACAAAGTTCAGTATATGAAGTTTCATTTGCCATTCAAAGGAAATAGATAGGATTTGTATCTGAACCTTTTAAAAATGCAATAAAAAGTAATATACAACACTCTTCTAAGAGAACTCCAGAATTTTGGTGACTCACATTACTCCCATATATTTGGATCTAGCAATTATAGTTAGGGTATTCTCCACCACACTGTTTCTCTCCTTTCTGCACAACACATTGTTTTCTTCAGCTATCTTCTCCTTTCCTCCATAGATCTTCTTGAAGTGCTGTTCAGCTCCTAGTGGGTGGCCATTTAATCATTAGCACATCTGTTGTCATCTGTCACTACTCTGAACCTCTCTTTGTCAGGTAGTTGTTTTGTTGTCATCTTCTTTCATTATCCTCTGCAGTTCTGCCATCTTCCTCAACATCTAATTCATGTTTCTTGTTACCTTCCCAAGGGACTAGGTCTCCAACATTGCCCCATATGGAGGAACTTCCATATGTGTTTATAGCTCAAAAATCACTTCTGTTATTCTTGACCTTTCTTTTACATAAAATTCCAGTCTTCACACTTGAGAGTTTATTTAAGGATCAGAGGTACTCTTTTCTTGTGCCTCTGAGTGGATCTCTGTCTTCAACCACCAAAATGTCATCATGGCATATTGCCATCTGCTGTAAGGAGTACTTTAATATGGGTCCACACCTCTCGTATCCAAGTGTATTTTCTATTGAAAACAGAACTTCCTGGTGGTCCAGATGTTCAGGTAGAACATTCTACTTTCTTACTGATGATCTATCTTCTTCTTCCACCTTGGCAGCTGGGCTGATATTCAAATTATTTTTATCTGTCTCCCCAAGTACCTTAAAAAGATAGAGAGAGTCAAATTTAAACATTAGGTATCATTATTTGCCAATCTGATCCTATTCAATAAGAAGGATAAGAGGCCAGGGAATTCTATGATCAAATTAGCAGCTATATGTATGACCCTGCTGAACTGAGGTGTTGAAAGTGTTGAGTCATCTATAATTCAATGAAAGTTGATGGCTTTCTACTTCTCAACTTTTCCTTTCTCTGAGTGGTTGCAATATCACATTGGTCTAACAGCAACAACAAAAACAAAGAGAGTCTCTCTCTGTCTCTCTCTCTGTCTCTCTGTCTCTCTCTCAGTCTCTGTCTCTCTCTCTCTCTCACACACACACATACACACACACGCACACGCACACACACACACACACACACACACTCACACATACACACAAACCTATGAGTCAGAAAGACCTGAATTCAAAAATCTGGTCACAGAAATTTACTGTGAGCAAGTTACTTAATCTTTGTTCATCTCAGTTTCCTCAATCATAAAATAATGATTATAATAACACCTACTTGGCAGGGTTATTGGAGAAGTAAATGAGATATTTATGAAGTATTTAGCAGAGTGCCTGACCTGTAATAGGTGCTATATAAATGCTTATTCCTCACCTATTTCTTTACCTCCAATTTCTCAAGGGCAAAAAATGCACTAAAGATCATAGAATAAGTTAGGTATGGGCTCCTGAAAATAAAAATAAAGAAAAATCTCAGCCATATCCCTTTCTCTTATACAGCTTCATATTATTTGCAAGTGCATGATTAGAACAACTCTGCTTCCAGTATCTTTGATTTAGTTTTTGTTGTAGGAATTTTCAATGCTCCTGTTCTTACAGAGATGAAAATGTTGCAGAAACCCACTTTGCAGACAACTAAGGGAGGTCTGGTTCTGTGCAAAGATGCAGAACTTGCTATTTGCAGAGTTTGACTTGAAGGTTATATAAAATCAGTTCTACCTGCTCTCAAATATCTCTCATCATTTTGCCTGTCTTCCTTCTGCTCCAGTGTAAGATTTCTAATGCTGTCTATCTAATAGTGGGTGGTGGTGGTAGTCATGGTAGTAGATAACAAATGGAAAATATTGTTTCTAGAAGACTCTTCTCTATATCTAAGGTTATTGATAGATACTGTTTTTCAGAAGACTCTCATGGGGGACTGGTGAGGGTTAAGAACTCTGCCTATAACACAAGATCGATTAACATGAATACCTTAATTTTCTACTATTTTACAATTAGTTATTATTGTGATAACCCAATTTCCTCATTACAATGTTGTTAAATAGGTTGATCAAGTATTATTATCTTCATTGATGAGCAAACTGAAGAACATGGAGGCTGACTGAGCTTCCATCTTAATTGGTAGAGCTGAGATTAGAATCCTTATACTCAATATTTTATGGGATACTAATATGTCTTTCTTAATCTTTTATCTATCTATCATCTATACCTATTTATGTATCAATGTACCTTAAAATGTAGCTTGTGGCAGCTAGATGGTATAGTGGGTAGATTGTTGGAATTGGAATCAGAAAGATGAGTTCAAAACCTGCCATAGATACCTATTGAGTGCGTGACCCTAGGGATATAACTTAATCCTTCTTAATCTAGTTTCCTCATTTATAAAAATGGAAAATAATTATACCTACCCCACAAGATTATGTAAAGATTAAATGAAATGATACATATGAAACACTTTGCAAACCTTAAAGTGCTAGGTAAGTGTTTATTATTATTATTAAATGTGAAGATCAGATAAATGCACTGCCAGATTTAGTAGCAAGAGCAATGATCAGCAGTGTAAAAATACCAACTATATCAGTCATGAATCATTTGAAACTTTTAGGAGGTACCAATATGATAGAATGGTGGGCACTGAAGAAAAACAATTATTTTATGTGCCAGCTAACTTTAGCAGAAGAGTGAAGCTAAAAGCAAACCTTGGAGAATAACAGGTTCATGACTTCTCATTTAAAAAAAAAATTTCCTGAAGGGTGCTAACATGCAATGACCTGTGTTTTCATTAATAAAGAGATCTCTTATCATTGCAGATAAGAACCTCTTCAGTAACTTATGTTTTAGAGAATTGTATAGAATGATGAAATGATTTGTTCAGGGTCACACAGCTAATGTATTTCATTGGCAAGATTTAAACTGAGGTTTTCAAAGCTCTCAGGCCAGGCCCTTATCAAACCACAACTTTCTTTATCTTCTTATTCACAAATGGAATAGTCATGAAAAAGGAAGGCGGGGTCTCAAAAATAAGAGAAAACTGAGCATCAGCTTTATTTACTTCCAAGTTGGCTAAATTGTCTAGTTGCATCCATTCATTGTTAGTGTGGCTCTGACTTGAGTTATGTTTTCAGATTTCTTTTTTTTTAAGGTTAGCTTCCATAACATTCTATACATTTTCAATCACATATTTTGGAGCATAATAGAAATAAAATGTGAGTATTTGCGTCTCTATTATTGGACACTTTCTTGGATTAAATATAACTTTGATAATATCTGTTTGCATTTATCATTTTATCCTTAATAAATACAATTAATTTACCTTATTATAATCAATATTTTCCCTTTGAAATAAAGGTATCCTTTAAGACATATGTAAATGCACAAGTTTTGGGTGGAAAGTTATAGAGATATTGAGTTGGTCATTTACAAATGAAAAGGCTAACCAATACAAGAAACTTTTTAACAATTCATACTTTACCTCTATATCATTTCCTTAGACATTTGTTCACAATAAACAACAGGAGAACCTAGTTTAAAAAAAAAAGGAGGGGATATGTATTTGCTGTAGAGTGCATCCAAAGTTCATGTGGGCCCTCCAACATAATTCAGAAAATAATAGTAAGGATGACCTGAGGCCTGGGGCAACATTACCTACAATTCAGGATTAAAAACTAATTATAATAATAAGCTGCTAAAAATAAAATAAAATAAAAATAAGTAAGCAAAAGAAAAAGCACCTGACCATATAGTGTTAAATAAGATCTGGGTTCATATTCAGAAGAAGATAGTGAGGTTAAAAAAAAGCCACTCTTACTCAAACAGTAACACCAAATGGTCACAAGCCCAAAAAGTCCCTGGAAGAACTTAAAAAGAACTTCAAAAATCAAATGACAGAGACTGAGGGAAAAAATATAAAAAGAAATAAAAACAATCCAAGAAAATTATGAAAAGAAAATTAATCAGTTGGAAAAAGAGGTCCAAAATCTTATGGAAGAAAATAATTCCTTGAAAACTAGATATGGACAAGGAGAGTTAAATGACATTATATGATGCTAAAAAATAATGAAAGTAGAAAACATAAAAGAGAATTTGAGAGATTTTATTAAAAAAAACAAGTGATCTAGAGAACAAATTGAGGAAAGACAATATAAGAATTGTTGGACTACTTGAAAATTATGACAGAAAAAAATATCTTGATATAATATTATAAGAAACTATTAAGTAAAATTGCCCTGAAGTTCTCCAACAAGATGGTAGGGGAAAAATAGAAAAAAAAAAAAAAAACTACCATTCACCACCTAACAGAGATTCCAGGAGAAAAAAATTCACAGGAACATCATAGACAAGTTTCAAAACTCCCAGGTTAAGGAAAAAATATTGCAAGAAGCAATAATAACAAAAAGAAACACACACCCACAATTTAAATACCACAGAGATACAATTAGGATTTCACAAGACCTCTAGCAGCTTCTATATTAAAAGACCATAAGCCTTGTACATTTTATTTTGAAGAGCAAAAGAGCTGAAGTTGCACCCAAGAGTAACTTACCCAGCAAAGTTGAGTATAATCTTGAATGGAAAAAAAAAATAAACAAATGAAAAAAATTAATAAGCTGAAAGACTTTCAGGTGTTTGTGACAAAAAGACCAGAACTCAATGGAAAATCCAATATATTAGATTGATATATAAGATAAGATATAAGGAAAACATTAAAGATTAATTATAAGGGACTTATTAAGGTCAAACTGCTTCTTTTTTATATGTGAAAATATTATTAGCATTCTTTAAGACTGTCATCTTTACTAGGATAGTTTGAAAGAAAGGTTGGGGCTAAGTTGAATGTGACAGGGTAATTCTAAAAAAAACAAAATTGGGTAAGAAAAGGTAAAAAAAGAGCAATTATCTTATATGAATGTGGAATAAAAGGAAGAACTGACACAGAGGAAGCAAGTAGTGATGAGGCTCAGTAGTGATAGAACCTTACACTCCTAGGATCTGGGTTAAAGAGGGAACAACATATACATTTAAAAGGGTATAAAAGTCTTCAAAACTTATAAAGGAATAAGAGGAGTAGGGGACAGAATAAGGGAGGGATTTCTAGAAGGGTGTGTAGATTAATATTTAGGAGTGTGGGGGAGAGGATAAGAGAGGGTACTTACAGGGTGGGTAGAATAAGGAATAGGAGGCTAAGGGGAGAGGATAAGGTAATAGGGATAGGATCAAAAGAGAGGCTGAGAAGGGCAATAGTGAATAAAATAGGATGGAAGGAAATGCACAAATAGTAATTATAACTTTGAATATGAATGGAATGAACTCATCCATAAAATAGAAATGGATAGCAGTATGGATTAAAAATCAAAATCAAGCAACACATTATTTAAAAGAAACACATTTATGAATGAGAGATACAAACAGAGTTAAAATGGAGGGTAAGAGTAGAATTTATTATGCTTCAGCTGATGTAGAAAAGTCAGGGTAGTAATTATGATCTCAGACAAAGTTAATGCTAAAATAGATTTAATTAAAAGATATTAACAGGGTTATTACATTTTAATAAAAGTACCATAGATAATGAAGCAATATCAGTACAGAATCTAAATGTACCAAATGCTATATCATCTAAATGTTTAAAAGAAAAGTTAAATGAATTACAAGTGGAGATAGATAGTATTACAGTATTGGTGGGGAGCTTTAATCTTCCCCTCTCAGAGCTAGATAAATCTAACAAAAATACATATGAAAGAAGTCAAGGAAGGGAATAAAATTTTATATAAGCTAGATATGATACATTTCTGGAGAGAACTGAATAGGAATAGAAAGGAATACACCTTTTTCTCAGTGGTTCATGGTATCTTTACAAAGATTCACCATATTTTAGGGCATAAAAATTAATAATTAAAAGCAAAAATATTGAAATCATTCTTTTCAGATCACAATGGAATAAAACATATTTTATAAGGGATCATGGGAACAAAAATTTAAAACTATTAAAAATGAATTGAAGATTAAACATCCTAAACCTAATGAATGAGTGAGTTAAAGAATAAATCATAGAAACAATAAAAAATTTCATTAAAGAGAATGATAATAATAAGACAAAATGTCAAAACTATAGGATACAGCAAAAGCAGTAATCAAAGGAAAATTTATATCTCTAAAAGCTTAAATCAATAAAATAAAGAAAAATGCAAATTGGGTATGCAATAAAAAAAAACCCTAGGAAAAGAACAAGCTAAAAAAACCTCAATTAAAAACTGAATTGGAAATCCTGAAAATTTAAGGTGAAATTAATCACATTGAGTGTAAAAAACCATTGAATTAAAAAATAAAGTTAGAAGTTGATTTTATGGGAAAAAAACAATAAAATAGATAAACCATTGGTTAATTTGATTTAAAAAAGAAGAAAACTAAATCACTGCCATTAAAAATGAAAAGGGTGAATATACCGCAAAGGAAGATGAAATTGAAGCAATGATAGAAGTTATTTTGACCAATTATATGCCAACAAATGTAACAATTTCAGTGAAATGGAAGAATATTTACAAAAATATTAATTGCCTAGATTAACAGAAAAGGGAATAGAAAATTAAAATAGACCTATTTTAGAAAAAGAAATTGCACAGGCCATAAATGAACCTCCGACAAAAAAGCACCAGGACGAGATGGAATTACAAGTGAACTCTATCAAACATTTAAAGATCAACTAATTCCAATATTAAACAGTATACCTCATTTAAAATATCTCTAGATAGTATAAAATACCTATGAGTACCCTCGCCAAAACTAACACAGGAACTACATGAACAAAATTATTAAAAGAAGTTTTATGCAAATAAAATCAGCTCTAAATAATTGGAGAAATATTAATTATTCATGGTAAAGTAGGGCCAATATTATAACAATGACAATTTTACCTAAATTAATTTATATATTCAGTGCCATGCCAATTAAATTACCAAAAATTATTTTGCTGACTTTGAAAAAAAAATAGTAACCAAATTCATTCGGAAGAATAAAAATTCAGTATTACCAAACAAAAGTATGGGGGAAAAAAGCAAAGGAAGGAATTTTAGTAGTACCAGATTTTAAACTATATTACAAGGGAGTAATTATCAAAACTATCTTGTACTGCCTAAGAAATAGAAAGGCAGATCAATGGAACAGAATAGGTATACAACTTACAGCAGCAAATGAATATGGTGACTTTGTATTTGACAAGTGCAAAGACTTATGTTTTTGGGAAAAGAATTCATTATTTGGTAAAAATTGTTTGGAAAATTGGAAAACAGCCTGGCAGAAATTGGACATAGACCAATATCTTACACCATTTACCAAGATAAGGTCAAAATGGATACATGCTTAGATACAAAGAGAGATATTACAAGAAAATTTGAAGAACATGGAACATAAAACTTATCAGACTTATGGATAGATGAACAATTTATGAATAACTAAGTGATCACAGTGAAAGGTGTAAAATGGATAATTTTGATTCCATTAATTTGAAAAAAAGTTTTTTGTACAAATAAATGTAGCCAATATCAGGAAGAAAGCAGATAACTGGGGTAAACTTTTTTGTAGATAGTTTCTCAGATAAAGATCTCATATCTCAAATATATAAAGTATTTTTTTCAAATCTAGAAGTATATAAGTCATTCCCCAATTGGTAAATGATCTAAAGAATATGAACAAGCAGTTTTCCGATGAAGAAATCAAAATAAATTATAGTTATATAAAAATGCCCTAAATAATTACTGATTAGGGAAATTAAAATTGAAACAACCTCGAGATATCATTTTACACCTATCACAGTATCTAAAATGATGGAAGGATAAACAACAAACATGGAAGGGGTGTGGAAAAATTGGGACAAAATTCAAAAAAATTGGTGAAACTGTGAACTGATCCAACCTTTTTGGAGAGCAATCTGGAATCATGCCCAAAGACTTATTGAACTGCCCAAACTCATTGACCTAGCATAACAGCTACTAGGTCTATTGCCCAAGATGATTAGGGAAAAAGGAAAATGAGTTTCACTTCTGGGAGTCAAGATGGCAGAGTAAGAAGTAAGTTGCCCTCACTGTCCCTTATTGACCTCTGAAAGTCCAGAAAATATCACCCCAGTAAAAACCTTGGAACAGCTGAACCAGTAGAAAGATGGAGTGCAGCAGTCTAGTAGCCCAGGTAGCTCGAGGGAATAACAGGAAAGCCCCTTCTTGCCCTGGGGGAAGGGAAGCAGTACAGAACAGGAGGTGTCCAAGCAAGATAGTGGAAAGCCCCACCAGGGGAGATCCTGAACCCCAGGTGGTGGAGCAAGCAAACACCAACACCATGACCCCCGAGTGCCTCAGTATAGGCAGGGGAACCAGTGGAAACTGGCTCAGAAAACCTTCAGCAAGCATCTTATGTAATGCGGACAAGCTAGAAGCGTTTCCAATAAGATAAGGGGTGAAACAAGGATATCCATTATCACCACTGTTGTTCAATATCATACTGGAAGTGTTAGCTTTAGCAATAAGAGAAGAAAAAGAAATCAAAGGTATTAGAATAGACAAAGAAGAAACAAAGCTATCGCTCTTTGCAGAGGACATGATGATATACTTAGAGAATCGTAGAGAATCAAGTTAAAAAAAAACTACTTGAAATAATAAACAACTTTAGCAACATTTCAGGCTATAAAATAAACCCACAAAATCATTGGCTTTTCTATATATTACCAACAAAGACCAACAGAAAGAGATAGAAAGAGAAATTCCATTTAAAGTTACTGCAGATATTATCAAATATTTAGGAGTCTACCTACCGAAACAAATGCAGGAACTATATGAACACAATTACAAAACACTTTCCACACAAATAAAGTCAGATCTAAATAATTGGATTGCTCATGAGTAGGCTAAGCTAATATAATAAAAATGACACTTCTACCTAAACTAATTTACTTATTCACTGCCATACCAATAAAACTAGCAAAAAAAATATTTTATAGAGCTAGAAAAAATAATAGCAAAATTCATCCAGAAGAACAAAAAATCCAGAATATCAAGGAAACTAATGAAAAGAAATGCAGGGGAAGGTGACCTACCCATACCAGATCTTAAATTGTATTATAAAGCAGCAATCATCAAAACTACTTGGTACTGGCTAAGAAATAGAGTGGTGGATCAGTGGAATAGATTAGGTATGCAAGACACAGTAGTCAATGACTATAGTAATCTACTATTTGATAAACCCAAAGATCCCAGCTCCTGGGATAAGAGCTCACTATTTGACAAAACTGCTGGGAAAACTGGAAAAGAGTATGGCAGAAAGTAAACATAGACTAAAATCTTACACCATATACCAAAATAAAGTCAAAATGGGTTTATGATTTAGATATAAAGGCTGATACTATAGGCAAACTGGGAGAGCAAGGAATAGTTTATCTGTCAGATTTGTGGAGAACAGAAGAATTCATGACCAAACAGGAGATAGGGAAAATTATGTCAAGCAAAATGGATAACTTTGATTACATTAAATTGATAAGTTTTTGCACAAACAAAGCCAATGCAACCAAGATTACAAGGAAAGTAGAAAACTGGGAAAGAATTTTTACAACCAGTGTCTCTGATAAGCACCTCATTTCTAAAATACATAGAGAATTAATTCAAATTTATAAGAATACAATTCATTCCCCAATTGACCAACATGGTCAAAGGATATTAGTAGGCAATTTTCAGATGAAGAAATTAAAGCCATCTATAGTCATACAAAAAATGCTCTAAATCACTATTGATTAGAGAAATGCAAATCAAAACAACTCTGAGGTACCACATCACACAAATTGGCCTACATGTCAAAACAGGAAAATGATCAATGTCATAGAAGATGTGGGAAAATTGGAACACTAATGCATTGTTGGTGGAGTTGTGAATTGATCCAACCATTTTGGAGAGCAATTTGGAACTATGCCCAAGGGGCTATAAAATATGCATACCCTTTGACCCAGCAATAGCACTTCTAGGGCTATTTTGTGTCAAAGAGATCATACAAATGGGTAAAGGACCCATATGTACAAAAATATTTTTAACAGCTCTATATGTGGTGGCAAAGAATTGGAAATTAAAGGAATGCCCATCAATTGTGGAATGGCTGAACAAGTTGTGGTATATGAATGTAATGGACTACTATTGTGCTATAAGAAATGATGACCAGGCAGACTTTAGAAAAGCTTGGAAAGACTTGTGTAGACTGATCCTGAGTGAAGTGAGCAGAACCAGAAAAACACTGTACATAGTAACAGCCATGTTGTGCGATGATAAACATTGATAGACTTAGTCCTTCTTAGCAATGCAAATCTAAGATTTCTCCAAAGGTCTCAGGATAGAAAATACTATCCATATCCAGAGAAAGAACATGGAGTTTGAATGCATATCGAAGCATACTATTTGTTATTTTTTTTCTTCTTTTGCATTTTGTTTCCTCTTTCTGGTGGTTCCTCCTATTGGTTCTAATTCTTACAACATCACGAATGTGAAAATATGTTTAATAGGAATGTATATGTATAGCCCATATCAGATCACATGCAGTCTTGGGCAGGAAGGTGGGGAGGGAGGAGGAAAAAAATTTAAAACTCAAAAGCTTATGGAAGTGAGTATTAATAAATCAAAATAAATTAATAAAAAGGGGAAAAAAGAAAAGAACCTATATGTTGTAAAATATTTATAGCAGCTCTCTTTTGATGGCAAAGAACTGGAAATTATGGGGATGTATATCAATTGGGGAATGACTGAAGAAGTGGTATATGATAATGATAGAATAATACTGTGCTATACAAAATTATCTCAATAATCTTACAAAAACATGGAAAGACTTGAACAAAATAATGAGGAACAAAATAAGCAGAACCAAGAAATCATTGTATATAGTAACAGCAATATTGTTTTAAGAACAACTTTGAACAACTAAGTCATTTAGACTATTATAAATACTCAAATTAACTACAAAGGACATACCAAAGAAGACTCTCTCTGCCTCCAGAGAGTGAACTGATAAATAGAAGCACGTATTGAATGATTTTACATATACATCTGTTTCTAAAGGTAGCTCTCCCTAAAGCAGGATGGGGGCACAGATGAAAAAAAGGGAAAAAATGAAAGTTACATGATCACTTTATTACATATTTAAAAAGAATAGTAAATTGTACATAACAGATTTGCAGTTTCATCTATAATCAACTCTTTTAAAAACCTTCTTCTATGTTATGAAAATGCTTGCTTATTTCATAAATTAAAAATTAAAGAATTCATGTGGAAAATGATTTGCAACTATTGTTCTATCTATGTCATTTGAGTTAATGTCTTTGCTAAGAGCCAATAGAGCCTAATGGCTAGGAATCACATTTGTGGGGACTTGTGAACTTCAATTGCTGAAAGATAATGGCACAGGTTATACCCTTGAAATCTAAGAGCAGTTGTCCCTTTGGTAATATGACTCACTAGGTTTTTATTTTTGTTGTTTATTTTTTAGGTTTTTGAAGGTGAAATCTATTGTGTACCAGAGAACAGAGGATACACAGAGAGGTTTAATTCTTCTGAAAGTAGAGATTTCTTCAATCCTCCAGGATTTCAAGAATATGAGTTTTCTTTAGTGTAGTTAATCAATATAGAGTCCAACTCCTCAATGAATCAGAAAAATGCCTCAGAGTTGCTTAAACTACACAGTTGATCACCATATAATTAATCTGCTCCTGAACCACTCTGAATGTAGCTAGCTTGATCTGCAGACAATAAACATAGTGTCTATCCACAATTCCATGCTTGAAACTTTCCCAACACAGTAAATCCTGCTAGAACTGTGTTCTTCTAGCATGATTTGCAAGAACCCAGAATAAATTCCAATAAAACAATGCAATAGAATGATTTTAGGGGAAGAAATAGTGGGCTGGGAAGGGTGGTGGGAGAGGAGTATAATCTATATACATTATGTCATAATTTAGAGAAACCTCAAAAAAAAAGTAGCATACATGAAGCTTCAATCCCATCTCTGTGCCTTTGCACTGCCTGTGCCTCATATCTAGAATGAAACCAAGGATATGCTTGTAATGTTTAACTATCGAGGAAAAAAGAAGTGTACCTCACAATAGACTTTTAAGTTTAATTTATATGACTAACACATTCATAAATTGAGACAATCAACTGAACAAAATTCTGATCTATATAGTATTTGCCCATTTCTGAGGTGTAAATACTCATGCTGGCTTTGTGGAGATGATTTGAACTAGCTCCAGCACACCCCTGAATATATGTCTTCCTCCATTATACTGTTTATAATCCCTTGCTTTTCTTCTTTTCTTTCTATTTTTATTAATAAATTTATTTATTTTTAGTTTTCAACATTTACTTCCACAAAATTTTGACTTCCAAATTTTCACCCCATCTAGCCCCTCCCCCCAAGATGGCATGCATTCTGAATAGCTCTTCCCCTAATTTGCCTTCTCTTCTATCTCTTCCCCCCCTTCTCTTAACTGCTTCCCCTTCTATTTTCCTGTAGAGCAGGATAGATTTTTGTACCCCATTTCCTGTATTTATTTCCCACTTTCATGTGAAAATATTTTTTTTAAACATTTGTTTTTAAAACTTTGGGTTCCAAATTTTCTCCCTTCCTCCCTCCCCACCCACCCTCATTGAAAAGGCAAGCAACTCAATATAAGTTATAAATGTGCAGTTATATAAAACACTTCCATAGTAGACATGCTATGAAAAACTAACTCTATTTTCCTTAACCCTACCCTGCCCCCCCATTTATTCTATTTTTTTCTTTTGACCCTGTCCCTCCTCAGAAGTATTTACTTCTGATTATCCCCTTTCCCAATCTGCCCTCCTATCATCCCCCTACTCTCTTGTCCCCTTCTCCCCCATTTTCCTGTAGAATAAGACAGATTTACATACCCAATTGAGTGTGTATGTTATTCCCTCCTTAAGTCAAATCCTATGAGAATAAGATTCACTCATTCCCTCTCACCTTCCCCATTTCCCCTCCACTTTAAGAGCCTTTTATTTTCTATTTTTCTTTCTTTTGTGTGTGAGATTGTACCTCTCCCTTTCTCCTTCTCCTAGTATAATCCTCTCTCACCCTTTAATTTTATTCTCCAGATATGACCCCTTCATCTTCAACTCACCCTGTGCCCTCTATCTATCTATCTATCTATCTATCTATACATACATACATACATATAATTTTTTCCATCCAACTACCCTAATGCTGACAATGGTCTCATGAGTTACAAATATCTTTCCATGGTGGAATGTAAACAGTTCAACCTTAATAAATCTCTTATGATATCTCTGTCCTGTTTACCTCTTCATGTTCCACTTGAGTCTTATATTTGAAACTCAGATTTTCTATTCAGCTCTGGTCTTTTCATCAAGAATGCTTGAAAGTTCTCTATTTCACTGAATGACCATTTTCCCCCCTGAAGGATTATACTCAGTTTTGCTGGGTAGGTGATTGTTGGTTATAATGCTATATAACTATATAATGCTATATAAAGCTATATAATGTTTTGCTCTCTGGAATATTATATTCCATGCCCCGCAATTCCTTAATGTAGAAGCTGCTAAATCTTGTGCTATCCTGATTGAATTTCCACAATATTTGAATTGTTTCTTTCTGGCTGCTAGTAATATTTTCTCCTTTACCTGGGAACTCGGGAATTTGGCTACAATATTCCTAGTTTCCTTTGGGGACCACTTTAAGAAGGAGATTGGTGGATTCTTTCAATTTCTATTTTGCCCTTTGGTTCTAAAATATCAGGGTAGTTTTCCTTGATCATTTCTTGAAAGATGATGTCTAGGCTCTTTTTTTGATCATGGCTTTCAGATAGTCCAATAATTTTTAAATTCTCTCTCCTGCATCTATTTTCCAGGAGAGTTGTTTTTCCAATGAAATATTTCACATTGTTTTCTAATTTTTCATTCTTTTGGATTTGTTTTACAGTGTCTTGATTTCTCATAAAGTCACTAGCTTCTAATTGCTCTATTCTAATTTTTAAGGAAGTATTTTCTTCAGTAAGCTTTTGGACTTCCTTTTCCATTTGGCCAATTTTGCTTTTTAGGGCATTTTTTTCCTCATTGGCTTTTTGGACCTCTTTTGCCATTTGGGTTAGGCTATTTTTTAAGGTATTATTTTCTTCAGTATTTTTTTGGTCTCCTTTAGAAAGCTGTTGACTTGTTTTTCATGATTTTCTTGCCCCACTCTCATTTCTCTTCCTGGTTTTTCCTCTACTTCTCTTACTTGCTTTTCAAAATTCCTTTTGAGCTCTTCCAAGGCCTGGGACTGATTCATATTTTTCTTGGAGGCTTGGGATGTAGGAGCTTTGACTTTGTTGTCTTCTTCTGGTTGTATGTTTTGATCTTCTTTGTCACCAAAGTAAGATAATATAGTCTGACTCTTTTTGCACTGCTTACTCATGATCCCAGTCAATTACTTGAGTTTTAAACTCTTTGTTGAGGTAAGAGTCTGCTTCCAATGTGGAAAATGTACTGTCCCAAGCTTCAGGGATTTGTACAGCTGTTTTCAGAAATACTTCCGGGGACCTATAAATTTTCAGTTCTTCCAAGGTGGTATGATAAGGGGCGAGGTGTTTCCTCTCCACTGCCACAACAAGCTCCACCATGCCACCACTCCTCCTTGCCCCAGGACCGCCCCTCAGAACTATGACCCAGATCCAAGCATGGGCAAAACAAGAGATTCCTGCCTCAGCACTGGCAAAGAGATCCCTGCAATCTCCCTCTGATCAGCCACTTGATTCCCCCTCAGTCTGTGGGCCAGAAGCTCAGGAGGCAGGTGCCACCCTGGGGCCACGCTCAGGACTTGTGACTGAGACCTAGCTTCTCCCTCTCACCACAGTCACAGACTTTTCCCACTGACGTTCTAAATTGTCTTTGGCATCCCTGGTTTGAGAAGTCTGGAAACCACTACAGCTGCCCATGATTATGCCCTCTGAAGCCTGCTCCAGGTTCACTGTGGCCTGCATGCCCAAGCCAAACTGCACTCCTCTCCCAATCTGGCACAATATACCTTTCTGATCAACCATCCAGGTTGTCTTGGGCTGGAAATTTGTTTCACTCTGTCTTTTTGTGGGTTCTGCTGCTTTAGAATTAGTTTAGAGACTTTTTTTAGAGGTATTAGGAGAGATTTGGGGGGGAGCTCAAGCAAGTCACTGCTTTCACTCTGCCATCTCCTTGCTTTTCTTCAAAGCTAAACTCAAGGACCACCTTCTTCTCAAAGCCTTTCTGATAACCATCCTCAAATCCACCCCCTAAAATACACATACTCTGTTAATGCACCCCTCCAAACTTTCCTGTATTTGCTTTGTATCTATTCTGTAGATATCTGTATCTATTTCTCTATGTATCTATATGTATGTATGTATGTATGCATATATGTATCTATCTATCTATCTACTTATCTATCTATCCATTGTGTTGTCTAATGTGCATACTTTTTGCGATTAAGGACCATTTCATTTCTGTTTTTCTATCCCCAGTACTTAGCAAAGCTCCTGGTGCATAATCTCCATAATAAATATTATTAATGGATTGTCATGAGCATGTGGAAAATACATCTATGGGAGAAACAAATCTTTACAATATGAATAGAATGCTATCATCTGTAAGCATTTACAAATACACAGGTAATAGATTAGAATAGTTTTCAACATACAGATAGAAGGAAATTAGGGCAATTATAGCTTTTTTTTTTGGCAGCTAGGTCATGCAGTGGATAAAATGCCTGACCTGGAGTCAGAAAATTTCATCTTCCTGAGGTCAAATTTGTCCTCAGAAACTTACTAGCTGTGTTACCCTGGACGATTCTCTTAACCCTGTTTACTTCAGTTTCTACATCTGTAAAATGAATTGATGAAGGAAATGGCAAACCACTTCAGTATCTTTGCTGAGAAAACCCTAAATGGGGTCACAAAGAGTCAGACACAACTGAAAATAACTGAAAAAAAATAGCTCTTTTTAGCTAAGGAGATCCTGGTGTCCAAGAAGATGTGTGGGGCAAAGGGAAGACAAGATTTAGGATCATGGGATCACAGATGTATGACTGTAAAGTACCTTCCAGATAATCCAACTTTCTCTTTTTGTACATGAGGAAAGTGAGGTCCAGGGAGTTTAAGAGACATACAAGGTCACAGAGCTATTATCCTTATCTGGGATTTGAATCCTTGTTCTTTATTTACAAATCCAAAAACCCTTCCTACATAGCACACTACCTATTTCTTTAACATGAAGATTGTGTAGCTAACATCCTGCCACCATAAAAAGTATGCTATCTAGATTTAGAATATAAACTGTCACTGACATTTCATGATATCTTCCTCCTTGGTGTTTTTTTTTTTTCTGGCCTTATTCTATGTGGAATACTCCCTTTCCCCTTTAGGGACTTTGGGCTCTGCTTTATGACTCAGCTCAAAACTCCCTGCTGAACCTCCTCCAGTGTTTGCCTATGCCTTTGTGATCTCCTGGCTTTGCCTTTGGTTTGGTTTTTACTTGCTCTGATGGTATGTCAATTTGGACAATGTGGCAATAACCTTTACTCTGAACACTACATGTTTTCTTCACCTTCTTCCAGGATTGTCATCTCCTTCTAAATCTATAAAATACTCTTAAACTCCCCTACTCCATATTAATCAATTTTTACTATTCTCCAACTATGGTATTATCATCAACTGATTTAATTACTTCCCATCCCTGACGTAATGTTGTTGATTTTTATAAGTTGGAACTGCTATCACTCTAGTCAATGTAAAGGCATATTCTATTCAATCTCCACACAGATAAATTGATGCATTAAACACAAAAAAGACTCAAAATATCTCTATACTTTACACAGTTCCAAAGCCCAAGAAAAGCAACCTACAGAATCAAACTTTTTTTTTTTTGCAAGTGGAAGAGCCTACAAATAAAAATGTTCATTTGCTATTGATTTTGTTAAGTTGATGCCATGGAAAACAAAAAGCAGTTCAGCACAAATAGAATCAGTGGCTTGGTCAATGGAAAGACCTAAGAGTTTTTATAGGAATTATCAAAGTAAGCTAACAGAGGACTATTCACCTTTTTTACCTAAAAAACACAGGGCAGTCATATGTCTTCTATGGTTCTGAGTGAGGTCTTATGGTGTAACAATAGTATCAGGTAAAGAGGTCATGAAAAAAAATAGAGTGTGTGAACAAGAGGCAATGATTGAATTCATACAGTGGAAAGGGGAATTTCGTGCCAGGTTTCCATCAGAGAGTTCAATAAGGGTCAGAGGGAAGAAGGCTACTATTGAAGGAGAGGAAAGCATTTTCAATGGGAGATGTAACAACCTAAGGGTGAAGAAAGAAATTGAAGTCTTGACCCACTGAGAAGATAAATGAATGCAGTAATGTGTGAATCAAGGGAAGAGTCTCAGCTCATTCAAATAACTTATTGGGATTTGCCATGGTCAGGAACCTGAGAATTTCTGTGGTGGAATGGTTTAAAGATTGGAATGTAAACTCCTTAAGGACAAGGCCTATTTCATTTCTCCATCTCTCCAGGAAGTAGGGCAGTACCTAGCATATAATAGAAATTGAGTGAATCCTTGTTGTTGAATAGATAAATACTGGATACACAGGAATTGTACACATTTGAAATTCTTTCAGAGAAGCAAAGAGAACAGTTTTACCTCTCTTTATATTCCCAGTGCTTATAGCATAGTGCCTGTCATATAGTAGGTGTTTAATAAATGTTTATTATTGCTTCATTAATATCATCATAAATTTGTACAGATTCAAATATTTGAGAAAGATTTCTTGTTCGTTTTCTCCCCCAATCTTGTATTGTATTTCCCGTCGTTACTTGTATCTAAAACATTTCCAACCTCTTCTTGAGGATCACAGACACACATTTTATACCTGATTTCTCCTTGGTAGTATCCCATGATCAATGACCTTTTGATTCTCAATGACACACTTCTTAGTGGCTGGCTCAGGGCAGGCCAGTTGGTCTCTTGGTAAAAGCCCTGCTTGGCCTAATGGATGAAATTAAGGAAAACAACAGAGAGAGTAGCTATATATTTTTAATCTGTAGTGTGTGATACTAGTTCTACACACACATTTTTTCTAGCAAAGTGCCACTGTGGGAGGCTCCACTCAATTCTGTATCTTCCTGAATGAGATACAGCTGTGTTAAAGATCATAGCAGACTTTATTACATCCTATTGAGTGCCAGGCTTGGTGGACAAGCAGTAATTTAAAAGTCTCTAGAAATAATATAATGCTTGAAAATAATCTTTCAGGGTATAATCTTCAGATTTCCCCAAATACTGAGGACTCTCTTTGTTTCCCCAGGAATCCAAAATCTCTTTAATGATGGTAACTTTTTACATTTCCAGCAGAATAATGGGACTACATGAATTTGTAAGGTTAAATTTCCATGTGAATATAGTACAACAGCAACCAACAGTAAGACTGAGTTATCCATAGGATTGAATACCCGATTGATAGGAAAGAATTCTATAATGCTTTACTTTGTAAGTGAGGAAACTGAGGCACAGAGTTCAAATGAATGAGTCAACATTACCCAGAGAATTAATATCAGATGTGAAAGTCAACATGTGTCATTCTATTTGCTTCTCCTTATTCACATGGTCACCACATCAATGCAGTCCCTAACTGTCCTGACTTGGACTATTTTGGAAGTTTCTTAATTGATCTCTCTCCCTTAAGACTCTTTGATCAATCTTCCAAATAATTGTTAAACTGATATTTTTAAAGTCAATCTAATAATTCCAGTCTGCTGCTCAGAGATCCTATTGATAAAACTATAAGATAAAACATGAACTTCTATTTGACATTTAAGGTTCTTTTTAGTCTGATTCCACTCCATCTTTCTAAGTTTATTATACATTATTGCCTGGTCTATTTTTGTTCCCTCTCCCATAGCATTCTATCAAACATCTCTGTGCTTTTTCATAGGCTGCTCTCTTACCTGGAAATTTACTCATTGATTGCCTCTCACTCTTGGAATTCTGAGCTGCCTTTAAGGTTCAACTCAATTGTTACTACCTACATGATGTCAATTTGAAGGCTAGTGGTCTTATCCCCACCTTCAAATCATTTTGTATTTCTTCTGGATATGTCTGCACTTTTCTTACTTCTATACATGGTTTCCTTCTTGTAAAATGTAAGATCCCTGAGGGTGAGAACTTTTTTTTTCTATTCCTAGTGCCAAGCCCAGCCACTTTCTCTGGAATACTATATGGACTCAAAAATATTTATTGAAATATTTGCTGAATAATTTATGTAAGGAATATCCAAAATTTGAAATATTATAGAAAAGCTAGCTATTTTTTGTTATTTTGATCCTTTTTCTCTTTGTCAGCATGACAATTGACTAGGCAAGCAATTATTTGTTGAAGCATTACTGTTGGTAATCAGTTATATGTGATAGGATGAACTTAGAATATCATTAAGTTGCATATAGTATGCCTGTATGGTGTATGTGAAGCAAGCCATAATTTGACATCTGCTGCGAGATTACCACTAGCAACCTAGATCATAAGCAATCAGTAAATCAACTCACCAAAGATGGTGACCCACTTAATTTGTGACTGATTTAGTTTGGGGTTGTACTGAACAAGCTTCAGGTTATTTCATTTTCTTTTTCATTGTTGTCTTCTATTTTTATATTGCCTACATTTCCCAAAATATGCTTTCCTCTCCCCTCCTAGAAAATCATTCTCTATAATAATAATTTTTAAAAAATGATTAGACAAACATGCCTAGGAGAGCCACCAAGTTGGTCACATAGGAAGTGTTCCTCACCCATGATACCCTGGCGTTCTAGGAACAAAGTGAGGTCATAGTCTAGGTTCTCATGATTGGGCAAATCAGTTATAAAGTTCTAGGCCCCTTCTATGTGATGATACAAGTCTGGAATGACAAAATAGGTGTGGAACATGAAGGAAAAAATATTAGGTTGCAACAGGATAAAGATCAGCCACTAGAAGACATGGCTTTTCCAGCTGCAGAAATATTAGAATGAAAACTCATATGAATTTCTACCAGTCCCCTAAAGGTTGTTTCTGTGTTGAAAAACCAATGGAATACACTAAGTTCCTTTAGTGAACCCATAAAGTGTATGTTTCATATATATGTTACATATATTTGTTTAAAAAAATTTTTTTAAAAATGGAGGAATGAATGAGCAGCAGTGACCTGAAAATCTCAATAATAAGAACAGATCATTTGTTTCAGTAAGGACTAGTAATGCAGTATTGTTTCCACCTCCAATCCATACTTGTCCCCAACCTATCATGTACCCCAGGACTCTAGGTTCTCCTACTTAAATTAATACTTCATTTTTTTCAAGTAAGTATCTCTGGCTAGGCACTTAAAGATTATCTGTATAAAAATAATATGATGTTCAGGGACTTTTGAGCAAATTAAAATGTTAACAATTGAAGGTATTGTGAGAAACAATACATGATAGTGGATAGATAGCCATCATCAGTCTATAAGTCGCGGGTCTTATTTCTCCTACATACTGACTGTATGACCTTGGTCAAGTCACTTAAGTGTGTCTTCAGCTAACTATCTAAGAACATAAATTGTAGAGAAAGGGAAGATTTGCATTGGTAAAGGATGTTTCTTATAAGCAGCAAAGAAGGAACTTTAGTACTGATATAAAGGGGAAAAAATGTAAACATACCAAAACAACATTCACTGGAGTATAGCCAGGGAATTTGCCAGATTACTTATGACCTGAGGGGAGAGAGACCTTCAAGGAATTTGATACAATTGCTGTGTTTAACCTGTGCCCATTTAGTGGCAAAGGAAGGGGGGGAACCGGTGGCAGCGGGTGACTCAGAGTTTGCCATAATAGCACTATAGCATGAGGTTGGGCAAAAAAGTAAAATGCAGGAAATGAAACCCAAACTATAAAGAACCATAAATAAACTGTACATACAATAATGAAAAGATTGAGGTCAGATTTTTAACATGGAATATGAAAGTGAAAATGAGGAAATGGAAGGAAGGGGTCAGGAAAATAAATAAGCAATAGTTATATAGTTCAGATGAAGGATACACATCTATGCAAATGACTTGCCTTATTTTTTCATATTCAGTGAGGTGAGAATTCTAAGGAGCTTTTAAAGTGGTCCCTTTGAATGTTTCTAAAGGTCTGTTGAGGTTTAAGGGTTTAAGGGTGCTGGGACCCTGACATTAAAATACCTGGGTCTTGCCCAAAAGAATTCGACCTAAGCCTTCTTTCAGCCAAAGCCAAGGTTTATTAGAACATTTGTCATATTGGGCAGTCTCTTAAAGGAGTCTGAACATTACTGAGCTATTGGCTAGATTATAAGAATCTGAGCATCTTAATGGAGACAAGATGGACCTTATACACAAAAGATTGTGGGAGGGATCTCAGAGTGGTCAAATAGTCTTTGAGGTAATAGAAGTAGAGGGACCTAGACTACATGGCCAAGGGAGAATGGAGACTAGATAATATTATGGGTGGGAAATGGCCTGGGGCAGTAGGTAAAACAAAGGAAGGCAAGGCTAGGTTAAGGGTAACAAAATTGGGAGATTGGGTGTAGCCATAATGAAAGGCCAGTTGATGGGATTATAGCCTCAGGCAAAAGCCAGAGATTTGGCCATGTGGGAAAGTCCTAGGTTTTTCCTTTTTGGGGTCTAGATCCCATCCTCATCAGGTCTATGACTCTGAGAAGCTCTAATTTAAGCTTCTATCCTGCTGAATTTTGTATTGGTGTTGGCAAAGGGTATCCTTGTCCCTTACATGCCTATAATCTAAGATAGTCAATACTATTCAACTAAAGGACATATATAGGACTATAGAACACTATGGTAAAGCATATGAGAGTGTTCTCTTCCCGGCAAAAGAAGTAATCAGCTAAATTGCTGTATGGTTGCATCTTAGTGTTGGAAAGTACCTCAGAAACCACCTATTTCAACCTATATTTCAAAAGGCTTTACAGTATCTCTAGTGATGCCCAATTATGGGTACTTAGCAAAACTCATACTGCCTTAACTCTCTTCTCACTCCAATCCACCTTCTACTCAGTTGCCAAAGCTCTTTTTGAAAAGAACAGGAGACCGTGTCTCATGCTTCCTCCCTCAACTTCCCCACAACCACGATTCAATAAACTCCAGTGGATCCCTGTTGCCTACAGTATAAAATACAAAATAATTGGTTTAAATTTTGGAATCCATCACAACTTATCTCTTTCTGACCTGTAAAGTCAGTCTTTCCAGTCTTCTTACTTCCTCCATGTATTTCAGAATATAGGATCATTAGGCTTTCTGCTGTTCCTTGCAGAAAACATTCCATTTGCAGACTCAGTGCCTATTCATTATTTCTCTTCTGTGCCTGTAATGCTCATTACTTCAATCTCCAAACTCCCTTAAAGATTCAGCCCAAATCTGCCTTCTGCAGGAGGTTATTCATAGTCTTTCTTTGCACACCCATACATGTCTATTCACCCTAGTGCCATCCTTATGTGATTATTTTCCATTTGAATGAAGCTATCTTTTATGTAGAATGTTTTTCATTGGAATTTGAATATGAACTCCCCAAGGGAGGAGACCAGTTTTGTGTTGTTGTTGTTTTTATTGTTGTTGTTGTTTTTGCTTTTATTTGTATCACCTTTAGCACAATGTGCCTAAAACATTAAGCCTAAAACAAAGGCTTAATCTTGTTAATGAAAAAACAATGACATAGTGATAGGTAAGATGTTCTGCACAAAACTTTTCAGTGATGAATGGTTTGGTCCATTTGTTTAAGTTCTTTTTGATGGCAATCTTTTTTGTACATACTATTTTAACACAGAAAACAATATACTGAAGAAAATTCAAATGTTTTTAGGTAATGCAAGGTTTGCATTATGATCAACTACTAGGCTATAAATATATAGAATCTGAGACATTGGGATAAGTCTATGATGAGTCTGTGGGCACTTTCTCAATTTTTTTTTATTTACTTGCTTTCTTATGGTTTGTCCCATACAGACAAAGTCTGAAATTCTCAGTATATTTCCAGAAAAGTGATATTTATTCAGTGTCTGAAGCCATCTGATATGAAAGTATTTTCTTGCCTTTAATGAAATTGTCTTCACTAATTCAGGGAAAAGGGCGCCTTTTACTTTTTATTAATATGCAAAGCATTATCTTATTTCAAACATTAAACTACTATTGAAATTCAGTTCATGCATTGCTCACTTTTATACATGCATATTTACATAAATGAATATGCATATATTGTATATATATGCATACATTATATACATGTATCTATACACGAAAGAAAAATGGAACCTTAATTTATTAAATGCCTACTATGTATCAGGCCTTTTACAATATTATCTTATTTAATCTTCATAAGGACTTTGTGCTATTATCATCCCTATTTTATTTTTTTACAATAGTTGAGGACACTGAGAGAAATAGAAATTAATTATTAAGTGACTTGACTTCACCAGGATCACAGAAGTAGTAAATGTCTGAGGAAATATTTTAACTTGGAACTTCTTTACTCCAGGACCAATGTTCTAATCATTGCACCACCAGCATAAATATGTGTGTGTGTGTGTATGTATATGTATATATACATATATATGTATGCATATATGTAGGTACATATATGTTCAGGCACATGTCTCTATGTCTAATGTGTGTGTATTCACACATATACACATACATACAACTATACACACATGTATGTATATATACACATACATGCATATGGATTCAGGTCCTAGATTCAGGAAGACACCTGCTAAAATCCTGCCTCAGACAATTATGGGCTATTTGAACCTAGACAACTCATTCAACTTTTCTCAGTCTTGGTTTCCTCAACTGTGAAATGAGAATAATAATAGTGCCTACCTCCTAGGGTCCTCGTGAGGATCAAATTTGTTATTTGTAAAGGTCATTGCTAACTTTTAAGCATTATAGGAATGCTGGCTATTGTTGTCATTGTGACATTATTAATAATAATAAAAAATAATAAAAATAATGCTTTCATTTTCAGCCTTTCATTTACTTCCAGATTCACCTCAGCTATTGACACTTGTTAATATCATATTTTGATTGTCATGTGGTAAGGACTGTATTGTACTAATTCCAACAACCAACCACCATTAATGCATTGAGTTTTAATCTCTACCATTCTTGAAATCCATAAAAACTTTGTTTACATTAAGGTTTCTCTTTTTATTTTAATTTGAAGACCAAGTTCTTTTGTCACAAATATACATATACATATATATACATTATATATATATATATCACTGAACATGATTGTTAATAATTTATTTGGATTCTTATCTAATTATAAATTTCCATGTATCATAATATATACTATATTACAAATTTCCACTTTGCCTCTTTTTTCCTTCAAATATAGAAATTAAAATAATGAGAAAGATCTTGAAATGATCAAATGTTTAAAGATTATAATGCTTAAATAGTGTTACATTTCACACTTTTGCATATAGAGATTTACATATATATGTGCTTTGTTCAATATGAAATAAGTGTAGATGATTTAGAGAAATGACATATTTTATGATAGATCATGCAGATGCCTGCAATCTGAGCAGGAACTTAGGTAGAGTAACGAACTTTGAGCAGCAATTGGATTTTCAAATCCTTTTGGCAACATTTATAGAAAGAAATATTGGAACTTTTAATGTAACAGCAAAAGCATGAATAAAAGACTCAGTCAGAGATGAAGGTGGAATATTTTCCCTGCAGCAAAGAAAATGAATTTGCAGACATTTTTTGTAACCCACCCACTGAGCTGGCAGTGCCCAAGACTCCCAATAACCTCTGTTTGACTTGTCACTTGCAAGACAAATTTGCTCATATATCACAATTGTCAGAGCCCCTTTCCTGCCACTGTATCAGTAATTAGCTATGCCTTGTTAGTGCTCAAGGCATGTGCATCTGTCACATTGAAATAAAAGGCTGACTTTTTCTCCCTCCCAAATAACATGTTCGCCTCTCAGCATCATAGAGCCAACTTAGAGCCACGATATTGATCAAGCCTTCATTTATGACCTTTTAAAATGCTTACATTCTTAGAGACTGTTGGAAGCATGGTAAGCCATCTTAAATATGAAGATTTTATAAGGAAAGTAAACCTTGATGTAGAGTTTGGGGGATATACAGATTAGAGATTTGTAGGAAGTTTCTTAATTCTACATATTTGTAACAAATAAAAAGGTTTGGTAAATGCTCACTAATCATAACTGTCTGAACTCAAATTTTCAGCATGAAATGGTAAGGGAATATTTGAGCCATGTCTGGAAAATAACAAATTCCATCCATTCAAAGAAAGATTTAGTCAAATCAGTTCTTCAGATAAGTATAGAAAGACAAACTGATTTATTAATTTTGTGGAGACATGGTTTCAGAGGTGAATTAATAACAGAATATGATTTTTAAAAGTGTAAACTATTTTGTCTTTTTATTTAAGGCTTGAATCTGACATAACTAACATGGTCTCACAATCCCCAAACTATTTTTCTTTCTGTCTGTTCCTAAATGACTTATGAGATCATATTAGGCCATCCTGTAACCTAAATAGAGGACCAAGTTTGGACATTCATGAGATTCAACTATAGAAAGTTCTAGATTTTTTCCTCTGCTCTTTTTATATCTTCCTTTTGATATGCAGCATGGTGTAGTTGGTGTGTGCGGAGTATTTGACTGGAAATGAGATCTGGTTTAATTCCTGTCAATTCAATTAATTAACTGTGTGCTTTTAGGCAAGTTTCTTCACCTTTTGTGCCTCAATTGTCTCATCCGTAAATTGAGAGAATGACTTTAGGTAACATAAAAGATTTTTTCCTCCTCCAGTTGTTTATTACTGTAAATGGACATTATTTTTTTAAGAGCCCAAGGCTCATCCTCATGAGGAAGGCCAGTTAAAATAGTATAGTATGAATCCTAATATCATTCTTTAGTCTCATTTAATGCAGCTAACATATTTTCAAAAAATGGATAGGATTAAGAACTCTTTAACTTTAGAAATATTGTATCCATGTCTACACTTTCAAAAAATGAATAAAAGTCAGAGTATTTTAAAATTACTTTATTTTACATTGGTGCTAAAATAAACTAACTTGATTTAATTATTTTTTTAAAATTTTACAATTTTTTAAATAATTAATTGTCAATGCTTATATTGGTTTAACAGTGATACCATATACAATTATTGATGGTGATGTTTGCTTTTATTTGAAAAACCTAATTGTAGAGAAAAATTGAATTTGATTAAAAGAAACCAAATATGAATTTCCTCAAGAATGTGAATGACTAGGTAGAAATTCTCACTTTAGTCAGTTGCCTCGGTAAAACGAATAAATCACATCTAAAATTTTCCAAGTTATGTTATTCTTGTTATTCATTTTGATATCAATTAACTCTTCCTTTAGAGTTTGAGCATACAGTACTCACACCAATGAATTCATTAACTTTAAAGAAATATATCAAAGTAACTTTGTTTTATAGAGAGCAATTTCATTCTTTGGAGTTTAACATAAGTCCAATTATTTAATGGTCTCACTAGCCACATGTTAAGAGGACTACAATGCCTGGCAAATCCCAAAGTTAATGGAAAGGCAGTTAGCTGTCAATCTCTGTCTCTGTCTCTGTCTCTGTCTCTCTCCCTTTCTCTGTCTCTGTCTCTATTTCTCTCTCTGTCTCTCTCTCTCTCTCTGTCTCTCTCTCTCTCTGTCTCTCTCTCTTTCTCTCTCTCTCTCTATCTATCTCTCCCCAAGGTTGTGGAAGCAGGAAGATAAAATTGATAATGACTATTCCTCCTTAATTTTAAAGGTCCTAGGAACTCTTACAGTCTTGCCTATTAAAAGCACATTATTCACCATTTCGCCTTTCAGTGAGTGCTACTAGGTAGCCATGGACCATCATTAAAGTCTACAACCTTTTATATAGTTCATGGCCAGTGGTATTTATTAGCAGAGTATACTTTGAGTAGAGACACTAAATTTTTCTTTAGGGGAAAAAAAAGTGTGTGGTTTCTCCTCCACCCTTGAATGAAGCCACAGAGTAGAGAAGATATTTTTTTTAATGCTCTACAATAGAGCTCTCTTGAGTGTGTGGGAAAGAGAAGTGAACGCATAATTTTATTACCATGGAAATAAATGTGTCCCAGAATCTTGCAAAAGAACATATAAGCTTTCTAATTTATAACAGGTGTTGTAATAACAGTTAAAACTGTGACTTGGAAGTGCATATAATTGGATAGGAAATGTGTTTTTAAAATAATTTTTGTCAAGTCAGATAATACAATGATCGATGCCATGACATATCCTACAAAAACTTCTCAAATAGTTTTATTCATTCTCATAGTACTGTTAGAACAGTGTGGCAAAATTTTATTTTCATGACACATTACGAGATATTTATTTTCAGTCATTTAATATCAGAAACAAAACCACAAGTCAAAAGCTTCTTCCAAACCACAGGCAATCCATTTTGATATATAAGCACCAGTATAGCCATAATAGAACCAGATCACATGCCTTGTATATTATACTTAAATAATATATGCCCTAAGAAGACTACTAGTCTTATGTTTCTATATTCCTAATGACAAATATTCATTATATTACATTAAATAGATAGATAGATAGATAGATAGATAGATAAATAGATAGACAGATAGAATTTTTTTTAATATGAAAGGCATAAAATGAATGAATGTAAAAACAACAACAACAACAACAACAATCAAAAAGAAAACTAACCCCTAAACAGCTAACATCAGGAGCGTATAGTTTGGTCTAAATTACAAGGCACTCATTAATCCATCCATCCATTCATTCATCTATTAATACTTTCCAAAAATATTTAATTCTTGTACATAATTCCTTGATGACATCTTTACTCCCATTATTCTTGTGAGTTCTTCATTAGTTATATATCCTAGCCTAATGACAACCACAGTGTACTTTTTCCTTGTTATGTGGATGACACTAATCTTTAGATCTTCTGAGGCAATGGTATTCCATGTCTCATTGACATATAGCAACAAGTGTAAAAATTGTACATCAAAAAGATGGGCCTTGAATTGATAGGAAACTGAGGATCAGAAAGAAAATTCATTGAAAAAAGTTTGTGTGCATATGTGTTTATGCATGTCTGCAGGTGAATTTGTGCACATACACACATGTGTACATAAACATATTTGCATACATGTGTGTAGGTATATTTGATATTCTGTATACTATGCATAGAATGTATGTCACTGTATATAGATATATCTACATGTGAGAACACACAATATCAACAGAGATATAAGGTATATGTAGACATAAAATATACATTGGATATAGATAATATTTACACATGTATATGTAACAAGTTTACATACACAGAACAATATCATATATACATACACATACATATGTAACATGCATATGTGTGGTCTCCAAAACTCTTAATGTAATTTTAAATTTTAATATGATTAAAATTCTAATAACTTTTATGATGAACATATGAAGCTAATACCTAAACCAGGGAGACCAAAAACAGAGAAATAAAACTATAAACCAATTTCTCTAATGAATATTGATGTAAAAATTTTAAATAAAATGCTAGCAAGGAGATTACAATAATATTTACAAAGATAATACACTATGTCAGGGTGGAATTTATATTACAAATTCAGGGCTAGTTTAATGTTAGGAAAACTGTCAACATAATTGATAACAAAACTAACAAAAATCAAGATTAAAACAATAAATGCAATTTTTTCTTTTCAAAATCCAACATTCATTTCTATTAATAATACTAGAAAGTATAGAAATAAATGTAGCTATTCTTAAAATGATAAATAAGATTTTTTTCAATCTAAAATCATCAGCAAGCATTATCTGTAAAGGTGATAGACTTCCAATAAAATCAAGGATGAAGCAAGGGTGCATATTATCAACACTATTATTCAATATTCTACTATATATGCTAGCTGTAACAATAAGAGAAGAAAAAAGAAATTGAAGGAATTAGAATAGGCAATGAGGAAACAAAGCTATCACTCTTTGCAGTTGATATGATGATATAATTACAGAATCCTAGAGAATCAATCTAAAAACTCCTTGAAACAATTAACAACTTCAGCAAAGTTACAGGATATAAAATAAATCCACATAAATTATCAGCATTTCTATACATTACCAACAAATTTCAGCAGTGAGAAATAAAAAAGAGAAAGTCCATTTATAATAATCATAAGCAGTGTAAAATACTTGAGAGTCTATCTACCAGTGCAAACCCAAGAACTATATGAACAAAATTACAAAATACTTTTTCGCACAAATGAAATAAGATCTAAACAATTAAGAAAAAATCAATTGTTCATGGTTAGACCAAGCCAATATAATAAAAAAGAACAATAATAACTAAATTAATTTATTTATTCAATGCCATATCAATTAAACAAAAAGAAATATTTTATAGAGCTAAGCAAAACAAGAAGAAAATTCATTTGGAAGAACAAAAGGTCATGAATATCAAGGAAATCAATGAAAAAAAATTATGGGAAGGTAGCTTAGCACTATCAGATCTCAAACTGTATTACAAAGTTATCATCAAAACTATCTGGTACTGGCTAAAGAATAGAGTGGTGAATTAGTGGAATAGATTAAGTACACAAAACACAGTAGTAAATGATCATCTTAATAGTAATTGTTTGCCAAACTTAATAGTCAAAGCTTTTGTCGCAAGAAATCACTATTAGATAAACAAACAAACAAAAAACTATTGTGAAAACTGAAAAATAATTTGACAAAAACTCTGAATAGACCAACATCTCACACCATTTGTCAATATAAGGCCAAAATGATTATATTCTTTAGACTTAAAGGGTGATACAATAAGCAAATAAAGGAAAATGCAAAATTTACCAATAAGATAAATGGATAAGGGAAGAATTTATGACCAAACAAGAAATAGAGCAAATTAAATGATGTAAAATAGATAATTTTGATTACTAACTTATTATTTTTTTTGCACAAACAAAACCAATGCATCTAAGATTAGAAGGAAAGTAAAGAACTAGGAAAGCTTTTTACAGCAAGTTTTATGATAAAGGCCTCATTTCTTAAATACATAGTATGGTGTATGGGACATTCTGGAGGACTAGCACCTCTAGTGTGAGGGCTTTCTGAGCCCTTTTCAGGGCTGCTTATCTACCTTTGGTGTCTACCTGATTCATCCATTTCTCACCTGTGGCTTCAAGAAGTTCTCACATGTTCAACAGCCATAACCCAGGACCCATGGGAAGAGTAATTCAAGACCTAAAAATGATTATGTCATAATCCAGCCCACTTGTAGTATATAAGACCTACCTTTAATCCAGCATGGTAAGCCTTACTTCTTAGGAGGGGTTGCTTCTGTATGCATAAGTCACTTTCCTCCATCTGAAATTAGCAAACTTCTGTTTTGTGTCCAGATTCTCAAGTATCTAGTCTGTTCTGTTTGTTTGGCTCTGGCCATTCACAGGTTGGAGACTGGTTCTGGTCCAAATGGAATTTCCAATAACCATGAAGATAGCTGAAGCAGGCACTGTCATGTTCTTAGAACTTGCTCAGTCATTGAAGATGCCAGAGTTATCCACTGCACCCTGGGATGTCATCAACCATCTTGATTTTTGTTCTGCCACTGGATTTTGATGATTCAGGAAGAAAGTTAGGCTGATGATTTTGTGTAACTCTGCCTCACTAAGATGTTAATTGAGCACAAGTCAAGACATCACTCTCATGTAATTGATCCTTTTCAAAAATGAAGGGCAAGCCATTGATAAACTCCCTAGGAAAAAAAATCTCCAGGGCCAGATGGATTTACATGCGAATTCTATCAAACATTTAAAGAATAATTAATTCCAATACTTTATAGACTATTTGGGAAAAAAGGCAAAGAAGGAGTCTTACCAAATTCTTTTTATGATACAAATATGGTGCTGATACCTAAACCAGAAAGAGTCAGAACAGAGAAAGAAAATTATAGACCAATTTCTCTAATGAATATAGATGCAAAACAATTAAGCAAAATATTAGCAAATAGATTACAGCAACTTATCACAAGAATAATACACTATGACCAGGTAGGATTTATATCGGTAATGCAGGGCTAGTTCAATATTAGGAAAACTATCAGCAAAACTCATCATATCAATACCAAAACTAACAGAAATCACATGATCATCTCAATAGATGTAGAAAAAGCTTTTGACAAAATACAGTACCCATACCTATTAAAAACACTAGAAAGCATAGTTATAAATGGAGTTTTCCTTAAAATAATAAATAGCATCAATGTAAAAACTTCAGCAAGCATTATATGTAATGGGGAAAAGCTAGAAGCATTTCCAATAAGATCGGGAGTGAAATAAGGATGTCCATTATCACCACTGTTCAATATTGAAGTGGAAATGTTAGTTTTAGCAATGAGAGAAGAAAAAGAAATTGAAGGCATTAGATTAGGCAAAGAAGAAACAGAGCTATCACTCTTTGCAGACGACATAATGATATACTTAGAGAATCCTAGAGAATCAAGTAAAAAACTACTTGAAATAATAAACAACTTTAGCAAAAATGCAGGTTATAAAATAAACTCACATAAATCATTGGCATTTCTATATATTACCAACAAAGCCTAACAGCAAGAGATAGAAGGAGAAATTCCATTTAAACTTACTGTAGACATTAAAAAATATTTAGGCATCTACCTCCCAAAATAAACCTAGGAACTCTGTGAACACAATTACAAAACACTTTTCACACAAATAAAGTCAGATCTAAATAATTGGAAAAACATCAGTTGCTCATGAGTAGGCCAAGCTAATGTAATAAAAATGACAATTCTACCCAAGCTAATTTACTTTTTCAGTGCCATACCAGTCAAACTACTAAAAATTATTTTATAGAGTTAGAAAAAATAATTACAAGATCCATTTGGAAGAATAAAAAATCCAGAATATCAAGGGAACTAATGAAAAGAAATGTAGGGGAAGGTAGCCTAGCCATTCCAGATCTTAAATTGTATTATAAAGCAGCAATCATCAAAACTGCTTGGTACTGGCTAAGAAATAGAGTGGTGGATCAATGGAATAGGTTAAATATGCAAGACACAGTAGTCAATGACTATAGTAATCTATTATTTGATAAACCCAAAGACCCCAGCTTCTTGGATAAGAACCCAGTCTTTGAAAAAAACTGCTGGGAAAATTGGAAGAGTATGGCAGAAACTAGGCATTGATCAAAATCTCACACCATATACCAACACAAAGTCAAAATGTGTTCACGATTTAGCTGTAAAGGCTGATACTATAAGCAAACTGGGAGAGCAAGGGATAGTTCACCTATCAGATTTATGGAGAACAGAAGAATTCATGACCAAGCAGGAGATAGAGAACATTACAAAAAGCAAAATGGATAACTTTGATTACATCAAATTGATAAGTTTTTGCACAAACAAAGCTGATGCAACTAAGATTAGAAGGAAGGTAGAAAATCGGGAAAGAATTTTTACAAGCAGTCTCTCTGATAAGGCCTCATTTCTAAAATATATGGAGAATTAAGTCAAATCTATAAGAATATAAGTCATTCCCCAGTTGATAAATGGTCAAAGGATATGAGCAGGCAGTTTTCAGGTGAAGAAATTAAAGCCATCTATAGTCATATGAAAAAAATGCTCTAAATCATTATTGATCAGAGAAATGCAAATGAAAACAACTCTGAGGTACCGCATCATACCTATCAGATTGACCAAGAAGACAAAACAAGAAAATAATAAATGTTGGAGAAGATGTGGGAAAATTGGAACACAAATGCATTGTTGGTGGAGTTGTGAAATGATCCAACCATTTTGGAGAGCAATTTGGAACTATGCCCAAAGGGATATAAAAATGTGCATACCCTTTGACCCAGCAATAGCTCTTCTAGGGCTATATCCCAAAGAGATCATACTAATGGGAAAAGGACCCATGTGTACAAAAATATTCATAGCAGTTCTTTTTATGGTGGCAAAGAATTGGAAATTGAGAGGATGCCCATCAATTGGGGAATGGTGAGCAAGTTGTGGTATATAAATGTAATGGAATGCTATTGTGCTATAAGAAATGATGAATAGGCTGGTTTCAGAAAAACCTGGAAAGACTTGAGTGGTCTATGCTGAGTGAAGTGAGCAGAACCAAGAGAACATTGTACACATTAACAGCTATGTTGCACGATGACTAATATTGATAAACTTAAACCTTCCCAACAATACAAGGATCTAAGATATCTCCAAAGGCCTCATGATGAAAATGCTATCCACATCCAATGAAAGAACTATGGACTTCGAATGCAGATTGAAGCATACTATTTGCTATTTTTTTCTCTTCTGTTGTGTTTTATTTCCTTTCTCTGGTGGTTCCTCCTATCGGTTCTGATTCTTACTTACAACATCACTAATGTGAAAATACGCTTAATAGGAATGTATATGTATAGCCTACATCAGATTGTGCACCATCTTGGGGAGTGTGGTGGGGATGAAGGGGAAAAAAATTTTAAACTTAAAAGCATATGGAAGTGAAGTTGATAAATCAAAATAAATTAATAAAAAAGTAAAAAAAAATGAAAGGCAAACAACAAGAGAGAACTGAGGGAAATTTATGAAAATACAAGTAATTCCCAATTGATAAATGGTCAAAGTATATGAACAAACAGTTTTCAGATGAAAAATCAAAACTTTATAATCATATAAAAATGCTCTAAATCAATATTAATTAGAGAAATGCAAATTAAAATGACTTTGAGGTTCTACCTCATGCCTATAAGATTGGTTATTATGACAAAATGAAAACAACAAATGTTGGAAGGGGTATGAGAAAATAGGGAAATTAACACACTGTTGGTGGAGCTGTGAACTAATGCAATTATTCTGGACAGCAATTTGGAACTATGTTCAAAAAGCTATAAAACAGTGCAAACCATTTGATACAGCAATACTGCTATCAGGTCTATATCTGAAAGATATATAGATAGATGGACAAATAGATAAATTGATATAGATAGATAAATATATATAGATACAGATAAATTGACCTGTATGTGCAAAAACATTTATGTCATCTCTTTTTTCTATTGGCAAAGAATTAGAAATTGAGAGGGTGCCCATCAATTGGGGAATGGATATACAAGTTGTGGTATTTGATTGTGATGGGATATTATTACACAATATAAAATGGTGATCAGCATGATTTCAGAAAAACCTGAAAAGACTTGCAAGAATTGATACAAATTGAAGTGAGCAGAACCAGGAAAATATTGTAAACAGTAATAGGAATGTTATATGATAATCAACTATGAATCACCTAATTATTTTCAATAATGCAATGATCTAGAAAATTCTGATGAATTCATGATGAAAAGTATCATCCATCTCCAGAGAAAGAATTGATGGAGTCTGAATGCACATTAAATCATACTTAATGCAGACAAACAAATCAAATCAAATCAAACCAATGGCACTTATTCATTTCTTTATTTGCTTATTTATGTTTGTTTGTCTTGTCTTCCGCAACTTAACCAATATAGAAAAATACATGTAGACATATACATACACATACACATACATACATATGCATACACACATATCATTGGCAAGCCAAATCTATTTTGTTTTTTACATTTAATAACTGTTTTCTAATAATATGTAAAGTTAGTTTTCAACATGCATTTTTGTAAGATTTGAGTTCCAGAATTTTCTGCCTTCCTCATTATCCTCCCCCCTTTCTGCAAGACAGCAAGCAATCTGATATAGTTAATACATGTACAATCATGTTAAAAATTTTTTTTTACATTAGTCATATTGTGAAAGAAGAATCAGAAGGTAAAAACCACAAAACAAAAACAAAAAAAGGTAAAAATAGTAGGCTTTGATCTGCACTTAGACTCCACAGTTGTTTCTCTATATGTGGACAGCATTTGCATCACAAGTCTTCTGGAATTGCCATGGGTAATTGTATTGCTGAAAAGAGCTAAATCTATCATAGTTGATCATCACACAATGTTGCTGTTACTGTGTACAATGTTCTCCTTGTTCTGCTCACTTCACTCAGTGTCAGTTCATGTAAAGCTTTCCAGGTTTTTTCTGAAATACACCTGCTCATCATTTCTTATAGCACAATAGTATTCCATTACATTCATATACCACAACTTGTTCATCAATTCTCCAGCTGATGGGCCTCCCCTCAGTTTCTAATTCTTTGCCAACAGAAAAAGAGCTTCTTTACATATTCTTGTATATATGGGTCCTTTCCCCTTTTTTATGATCCCTTTGGGATACAGACCTAGCATTGGTATTGCTGGATCAAATGGTATGCATAGTTTCATAGCTCTTTGGAAATAGTTCAAAATTGCTTTCCGGAGTGATTGAATCAGTTCACAACTCCACCAACAATGCATTAGTGTTCCAAATTTCCCAAATCATTTATCATTTTCCTTTTCAGGAAAATTCCTTCCATCTGATTGGTATTAGGTAGAACCTCAGAGTTGTCTTAATTTATATTTCCATAATCAATAGTGATTTTAAGCATTTTTTCATATAACTACTGATAGCTTTAATTTCTTCATCTGATAACTGCCTATTCATATAGTTTGACCTCTTAACAATTGAGGTATTCTTATAAATTTGACTAAGTTTTTGCTATATTTGAAAAAAGAGGCCTTTAACACATACATTTGATATAAAAATTGTTTCTCAGCTTTCTGGTTTCTTTTTAATCTTGGTTGCATTGATTTTGTTTGTGCAAAACATTTTGAATTTATTGTAGTCAAAATTATCCATTTTGCATTTTATAAAGTTATTTATCTCTTGTTTGCTCATAAATTCTTCCTTTCTTTATAGATCTAATAGGCAAACTATTTTTAATTGTTCTTCTAACTATCTTATGGTATCAACCTTTATGTCTAAACCATTTTGAACTTATTTTGGTAGGGTGTGAGATGTTGGTCTATACCTAGTTTTTGCCATACTATTTTCCAGTTTTCCCAGAAGTTTTTGTTAAATAATGAGTTCTTATCCCAGAAACAGGAATCTTTGGGTTTATTAAGCAGTAAATTACTACAGTCATGGACTACTGTGTTATGTCTTCCTAACCTATTCCAGCACTCTACTATTTTATTTCTTAGTCACTACCAAATAGTTTTGATGGTTGCCACTTTATAATATAGTTATAGATCTGATATGGTTAAGTCACCTTCCTTTGCATTTTGTTTCATTATTTCCCTTGATATTCTTGACATTTTGTTCTTCCAGATCAATTTTGTTATTATTTTTCCTAGCTCTATTTTTGGTAGTCCAATTGGTATGACACCAAGTAAGTAAATTAATTTATGCAGAATTGTCATTTTTATTATGTTATCTAGACCTAGCCATGAGGAAATGAAATGTTTCAAATTGTTTAGATCTGATTTTATTTCTGTGAAAATTGTTTTGTAATCATGATCATATAGTTTCTAGATTTGTCTTGGCAGGTACACTCCCAAATATTTAAGATTATGTACATTTATTTTAAATGAAATTTCTTTTTCTATCTCTTGCTGCTGTACTTTGTTGGTAATGTACATGAATGCTGAAGATTTATGTGAGTTTATTTTATGTCCTGCAACATTGCTAAAGTTGTTAACTGTTTCAAGTAAAGTTTAGTTGATTCTCTAGGGTTCTCTATCATACATCACCTGCAAAGAGTGATAGTTTTGTTTTCACATTGTCTATTCTAATTCCTTCAATCCTTTTTCTTCTATAATTGCTATAGCCAACCTTCCTTTTTGTAAATAAAAATAAATTATTTATTTTTAGTTTTCAACATTCACTTCCATAAGATATTGAGTTTTAAATTTTCTCCCTCACCCATTTCTTCCCCCCCAGACAACATACAATCCAATATAGGCTCTACATATACATTCATGTTAAGCACATTTTCCCATTAGTCATGATGTGAAGAACAATTAGAACTAATGGGAGGAACCACAAGAATGAAGCAATAAAAAAAAAAGGAAAAGGAGAGCAAATAGTATGCTTCCATCTGCATTCAGACTCCACATTTCTTTCTCTGGATGTGGATAGCAATTTCAATCATGAATCTTTTGGAGTTGTCTTAGATACATGAGTTGCTATGAAGAGCCAAGTCTATCAAAGTCAGCTGTCCCATAATGTGGCTGTCACTGTGTACTATGTTCTCCTGGTTCTACTCATTTTACTCTGCATGAGTTCATGTAAGTCTTTCCAAGATTTTTAATTCTGCCTGCTCATCATGTCTTGTAGCACAATAGTATTCCATTACATTCGTATAGCATAATTTATTCAGCCATTTGCTAATTGGTGGGCATCCCATCAATTTTCAATTCTTTGCCACCAAAAGAAGAGGTGCTATAAATATTTTTGTACATGTGGGTCTTTTTCCCATTTTTATGATCTCTTTGGGATACAGTCCTAGAACTGATATTGCTGGGTCAAACGGTATGCACATTTTTATGGCCCTTTGAGCATAGCCCCAAATTGCCCTCAAAAATGGGTGGGTCAGTTCACAACTCCACCAACAATGCATTAATGTTCCAATTTTCCCACATCTCCAAAATTTGTCATTTTCCTGTTTTGTCATGTTGGCCAATCTGATAGGTGTGATGTGGTACCTCAGAGTTGTTTTGATTTGTGTTTCTGTAATCAATAGTGGTTTACAGCATGTTTTCATATGACTATAAATATCTTTAATTTTTTTCATCTGAAAACTTCCTGTTAATATCCTTTGACCATTTACCAATTGGGGAATGATGTGCATTTTTATAAATTTTACATAGTTCTCTATATATTTTAGAAATGAGGCCCTTATCAGAGACATTGGTTGTAATAATTCTTTCCCAGTTTCTGCTTCTCTTCTACTCTTGGTTGCATTGGCTTTGTTTGTACAAAAACTTTTCAATTTTATGTAATCAAAATTATCCATTTTGCATTTCATAATGATCTCTATCTCTTGTTTGGTCATAAATTCTTCTATTCTTCATAAATCTGACAGGTAAACTATTCCTTGCTCTCCCACTTTGCTTATACTATCAGTCTTTATATCTACATTGTGTACCCTTTTGACTTTATTTTAGTATATGGTATAAGATTTTGGTCTATGCCTCATTTCTACCATACCCTTTTCCAGTTTTCCTAGCATTTTTTTTTGTATTCCAGCAATTTTTGTCAAATAGTGAATTCTTATCCAAGAAGTTGGTGTCTTTGAGTTTATCAAACAATAGATTATTATAGTCATTGACTACTGTCTTGTGTGCCTAACCTATTCCACTGATATACCACTCTATTACTTAGCCAGTACCAAGTAGCTTTAGTGATTGATGCTTTAAAATATAATTTAAGATCTGGTATGACTAGGCCACCTTCCCTAGCATTTCTTTTTATTAATTCACTTGATATTTTAGACTATTTATTCTTTCAGATGAACCTTATTATTATTTTTCCTAGTTCTACAAAATAAATTTTGGTAGTTTGATTGCTATAACACTGAATAAGCAAATGAATTTTCTTAGAATTGTCATTTTTATTAAATTAGCTCAGCCTACCCATGATCAACTGATTAATTTATATCTGACTTTATTTGTGTAAAAAGTGTTTTGTAATTGTGTTCCTATAGTTCCTGGGTTTGTTTTGGCAGGTAGATGCCTAAATATATTATAATGTCTACAGTAACTTCAAATGGAATTTCTCTTTCTATCTCTTGCTGTTGGACTTTATTAGTAATATATAGAAATGCTGATGTTTTACATGGGTTCATTTTATATCCTGCAACTTTGCTAAAGTTGTTTATTATTTCAAGTAGCTTTTTTACTTGATTCTCTAAAATTCTCTAAGTATATCATCATATCATCTGCAAAGAATGATAGCTTTTTTTCTTCTTTGCTTATTTTAATACCTTCAATTTCCTTTTCTTCTCATTGCCAAAGCTCATGTTTCTAGTACTATATTGAATAATAGTGGTGATAATGGTGGAATGGACATCCTTGTTTCATCCCTGATCTTATTTGAAATGCCTCTGGCTTATTCCAATTACATATAATGTTTCCTGAAGGTTTTAGGTAGATGCTACTTATCATTTGAAGAAAGACTCCATTTATTCCTGTGCTCTCTAGTGTTTTTAATAGGAATGGTATTTTGTTGTCAATAATAGACAATTCCTAACAGAACTATGAAGACCTCAAGAGTCCAAATGAGACATACTTTTTTGATATGCCAATGCAATAATTTGTTTTACATAATAACAAATATTTGTGTTATTTATATACACACACACATATATATATATATGTTAGAGGTTGGGTGGCAGGTAGTTTAAAAATAGAACTTTAAAAGAGAAAAAAATAGAAAACTATTCAATTTCTTTGAGAATGAAAGTAAACTACTGATTAGGAAAATAATCAGAACCAGTAGTTCTGATTTATTTGGTTTTTATATTACGTTAATTGTTTTGTTTTCTAATCATTTCAATCATGTCCAAGCCTTTATGAGTCCAACTCATGACTGTATTTTGTGATTTTCTTGACAAAGTTTCTGAAATAGTTTGTTATTTGTTTCTCCAGTTTGTTTTACTGATGAGGAACTGAGGCTGAAAAGGTTAAGTGACTTGCCCAGGGTCACACAGTTATGAAGTGCCTGAGGCCAGATTTGATCTCAGGACAATGAGTCTTCTGTACTTCAGACCTGTTATTGTTTCTTCTAACACTTTGATTTCATTTAGAAAATAAATTTGGCACTTAAAAATCATATTTCATGTATTCCAGTAATTGTAGTTGAATTTTCACCTAAGCTTCATTTTTCTGTTTGTATGTTTTAGAGCCTTTCATATCTTTGAAGTTTGTGTCTTGAGATTTTTTTTATCTTCAAATATACAATTGTGAGTGAATTTTATCATAATTTTTCATAGTTACAAAATAAGGAAATCAAACATTATGATCTGAAGTATATTGATGTCATCTAGAAAAAAACAGAAATGATTATTCATATAAAATCAAAATTAGAGTTGAGGTTTTATAATATAGCCCAGGTATTTTTCTTCTTCCATTTAGGTAAAGGTGATGTTTTCAAATAATTTTAATGGGATACTTTCATCTTTAAAGGATCTTGAAAGACTAATATAATGCTTTAATTTTAAAGACACTATATGTACTAATTCTGCAATTACAAATTAATAGAAATAGAAAGGGATGAGATAAGAAAAACAGTAGAAAATCCAGTTAGAGGTAAATCATTGTGGCATGATGAAATGATGGAAATAAACAGCTGTATGATTACCTGAATGAACTGAGAAAGAATGGAGCTGAATTATCCTAAGTCAAGAGCACAATAGGAAAGTAGCTTGTTGCAAGTAAATGTTACTTTGGAGAGATTGCAAGAAAATAATTCAAAATTATGTCTAATTTAGTATGTCAAAACAATGTTAGAATATTCTTTGTTGAATATTTATTCCATTATTGAGTTGTGTGAATTTTAAGTTCAGCCTATAGAAACTAAACTCTGATTTTAACTTGTACATTGGAAAACATTCTTCAACTTGAAGGTATAATGGCATTTAAAAATTCTTTTTCATTCATTTATTTGTTACAACTGGATTACCTAGCCAAAACTAATTATAAATAAAAACATATTCCCAAATTACTGTTTTGTTCTTTGGAAAAGTATTCAGCTCACTTTGTTTTCTGAAAAGAATTGCAATCTTTTTAAAGGATTTGTGTAGATGTTGATTTACTGAGTCCAGGGAAGTAATGGGAACAGAAGGGTCTAAATGAAACCAATACCTATAAAGGAAGATAGAACAAATGAAATTGCTCATAATGTCTATTATTTATCACTTACCTAATAGGCCCTCATTTTGTAAGGATAAGGAAAGTAATAGAAGCTGTTTGTAGACCATATGGAATTATGTAATTTATAAGTATATGTTGCCAGTTAGAAGAGAGGTGATTAAGTTTCACCAGTATATGTATCACATCTTTCTCAAACAGACTTCCACATAGTTATGATCACCTTTTGATAGTTTAGAAATGTTCTAATTTAGTCTATGTATGATATCTCATCATTATAATTATGATGTTTTAAGTTGAAAACTTTTTGGTAAGGCTTTGTCTTCTCATTTATCTTTGAAGGTATATCAACACTATTCATTATTTTAAATTGTATACAAGTTTTCCTTCCAGTCAAAAAACACAATGAAATACTTTGGGAGATACAACATTGTGTTATGTTTTCAAAGGCTTATATTTTTGCGTGTGTGTCCAGCAGGCTACAGACATCACATTTCGTGATCTAAATTTACCTTACCCCACATTTTATTGTGTTTGTGAAAAAAGTAGGGCAAACATATGGGGATGAAGGCTGATGGTTAAGAGTCACCATGAGACAGACCAGAAATCCTTTGATTTTTTTTTTATCCCTGCCTTATCTCCTTCATGAGTTTGATCTATCTCTATTACATCTAGGTGTTTTCTATTGGTACTTGGACTCAAGCTCAGAAGAAGTGTATATTCATTTCTTTATTTAATCTTTTAACTGGAAAACATTGGATATATGTTTCTTACTGAGAAATGGAATTTAGGCTGATGTTTATAGAGAGTTAGTTTGTGACCAGAAACAGCCCTATATATGTATAAACAATGAGATATGACAGAAATAGATTGTCCATGCATAGAGGAAAATGAGCCTCAGGAAAAAAAAAAGACATTATTACTTCTTTTATATGTACACATATATTTGATTACAGGCAAAATTAACTAAAAACATTAATAAACATAGTTTCTACTGGGAAACTAAGTGGAAATATCAGAAAACAAAGATCTTGTAAACTGATCATGAATGGATTTGTGTGGAATCAGAGAAGAGAAAGTCTATCTGTTTTGCCTAGCTAGCAAAAGGAGAGGAAATATGTGGAGTGATTTCTGCATATAAAAAAGACTCACATAATTTTGTTGACAACTTGTGAACAATATTGTCTTAGCCCATCAGACATCTTGGGAGCCTTGAAAAACACAAGATACAGTACAGTAGCTCCATTTTCCCATATTCTAGGTGCCATGATGGCTATGAACGACCTTCTAGTCACTCTCTTTTATCTCATCACAATGGGGATACAACAAAGTGTCCCATTATTACTAAGACACAATAGCAGAAGTATAAAACAATATGCATATGATGCTTAGTTCCCTAAAGGGAACAAACAAATACCTATCCATCATCTATCTATCTATCAATCTAATCTATCTATTTATCTATCTACCTGTATGTGTGTATATATACATATATATAAATATATATATACATACACACAAAATATACACAAGTGTATGTTTATAAATATGCATATAAGTGTGAATATATATATATATATATATATATATATATATATATGTAAAGCACACCATAACTGAAGCCTAAGCAGGAAATCTAATAAGAATAAGAATAAGAATAAGAATAAGAATAAGAATAATAAAAATCAGAATGTGTAACTTTTCCAGCCCAGGTCATCAAAGGGAGATAACTAAATAATTTTCCATACACAAATATATACATTTAAATGACTGGAAAAATATTAATTACTTATGGATAGGTTGTATCAATAAAATGAGAATGACAATACTACTTGGATTTAGTTATTTGGTTCCATACCAATCAAACTATTCAAGGATTCTATTTTTCTTACTTTCTCCAAGGAGGGAAAGGAAAGAAGGTGGAAATTCATTTAAAAGAATAATTGTCAAAGGTAGGATGCATGCTAATAAAAATTAGTATCACTGAAAATATTTTGCAAGAAAAGAAAAGAAAAACAATATTGAGTCATCATCAAGCATATCACCATGTCTCCAGTGAGGGGTTATAGATTAATTGTTCCATGTAACATAATATTAAAATGCCTAAATGAAGTCTTCCAGCACACTGAATGAATCTGAGAAAATGTGGAAGGGCATAGTCAAAAAATATACAGGATGAGAAGGGTTGAGTGAATTGAGATCTGAAGGTAGGAAGTATTTATAACAAAGAGCTCAGACACTCATCCAGAGCTAGATTCTGCATTACTGATCCTATCGTGTGTGTGTGTATATATATATATATATTCCATTCCAGATGAAGCCCAGATTAAAGACCTCTTGGTCAAAGTATTCTAAAGACACATTTCTAAATTGTATTCAAGTGTTGATTAGCTAGCACCATTATGATATTCTTCCATATTCCAAAAATGCCTTGTGTTGTTTGTACTTTAAACCTATCATCCTGTCTGGAGCTATGTGCAACTTGATAAAATATATTAAGGTCATTCTTTATGTGAGAAGGAGAAATAAACTCTACGCAGTCCATGTGTTCAGTAAGGCCATCCCTCTCCAAATTACAGTCTCTATAGAGACTTGCTTAAGATACATGATACAGGATGCTGATGATTTTACCCATGTGATATTCTTTCATTGTTTTTTTTTTTGTTTTTGTTTTGTTTTTTTTTTTGCTGTACTTAATTTTATAACTCCATACAGAGCAACTTTATATACTGTAGAAAGCTGCTTTCCTAGTATGGTTATGTCTATATGGAAGTATGACAAATCAAAAAAATGTTCTTTCCTTTTCAAAAGCCAGAAATGGAATGGTGGGGGTGAGTAAGTCCATTATTAGATTACCCTTCACCTTTCTTTTCCCAACGTGAAAGCATTCCAAAAGCTTTGACGTTGGTTAATAAGTCCTATTTCTCCTACATGCACTTACTCAGAGGTGACATATTTTATTCCTTTAGGTCTTTTATAACATAGTGAAGAGAAAGCTTTTTGTGAATGCTATTACCAGCACAACTTTCATGTGGTTAAAAGTTTAATACATACATATCTTCCAGGTTCTGTGGGGGTAAATTCTTTCCAAATTAAAAAAGAAATGAATATTACAGGGCAGCAAACTTTCTCTTTTCTGGCTGCCTAATAGAAAATCAGAGGCAGACAGGGGAGAGAGAGATGGAGATAGAGAGACAGAAACAGACAGAGACAGAGAGAGAAAGAGACAGAGAACAGAGAAAATGCTTATAATTATAATTAGTTTCACACACATGCCTTTACGGTGAGAGCAGGATCCTAATTTCTTCCCCCAAGGAAGTAAGGCTATGTTTTCTCTAAGGGGATAAAGCTATCCCTGGGTTTTGATTGGCTCAAGGGGGCTAAGACTCATGCAGTACTTCCCTTGATGAAACTTCCTGATTGCCTCTGGTCACATCATACACACACACACACACACATATATATATACATATACATACATACATACATACATATGTGTATGTATATGTGTGTGTGTGTATATATATATATATATATATATTATATATATATATTTAATGATGGACTTGAATCCAGTTCTTTCTGACTTAAAAGTTAGTCCTTGGTAAATGAGTCAGGGTGTATTTATCAAATGGTTTATCTTATGTACAATTACAACCATTTTTAGTCATTGAAATTTCAGAGAACAAAGGTGAATTTCACCTTTTTTCTCATGTAATCAATCAGTCAATTAGCTTTTATTAATGACAAACTACCCATGATGCATTAGACTTGGTATTAAAGGTAAAAATATCAAATGGCAATAGTCTTTGCCCTCAAGAAACTTTTAATAAGGTGATTCAATATATATACAAGGTGATATCCTGGGAAGGGAGATTTTGTCTAGGCAAGTCATTGGAATTGTTTGTGAAGCCAAAGGACAGAAGATTTGCATTCATTTTCCAGTATAATTAGTATTTATTTGATTATTGTTCCTAGACCAAGAGCAAGGGGTACAAAGGAGAGAGAACAGATACAGGAAGAGTCAGTAAAAATGGCAAGATGTTTATGCTGGATAGACTCTTGTGTCTGGAGAATGCAGGATGGAATTTGGAGCTTGGTCTGGGGTCAGTTGGATATGGGGGTTAGGTGATTTTTTACTTGCTTACCAACTAATCAGAATAGCTCAACTGTGTAGGGTGGAGTTCCAAAACTGAGTGAATTAATATTCTCCCCAAATTCTCCTTCCTGAGTGATCATGGTCTCAGGAGGTCTAGAAGATGAGATACAAATACTATTTCAAAAATAATATTTTATTGATGTTACAAAAAAACCCTCTCTTTTCACTGAAAATAATGTAACAATGCTATTTCAGTGAGAGTAATGTGATTTAATATGCTTCATTATTTTTAAATATCTTGATTTAACACTTTAATATGATGATTCAATCTTTTTCTAAGGTTAGTTTATTTTGATATTTGATTTTAATGGTTATCAAAGTGAAAATGAGACCCCTGCAAAGATCTGTATATTTAAAAGAAAGATGTATATCTTTGCCTCTGCTTACAATATTTTGATGGCCCTTTCTTCAGTCCTAGACACAGAGTAGCAAAAAAGGTTTTTGTTTAAATATATCTAATAAATTTACCTTTTCCTTAATATCAATTTTTCTAGTTAATGAATTATAAGGTATTGTGCTCTCTGTCTGTCTGTCTGTCTGTCTGTCTCTCTCCCTTCTTTAATCACATCCCTATCTTCTATAATGAGCTTTAGATAAAGGCATGCAATTTCACAACCCATGGGCTGTTCCATGATGGGGGGGGCAAGGAGGAAAAGAGAGGGAGAAAGAATAGGAAAGAAAAATTGAATCCTGGACACAAGGCAGTGGCTCACATCCCCTCTCCCCCAGAATGCATTGGTTTGAATGTTAACAGAGCAGGACCTATGGAAATGTGGCCAAGGCAGAGGCAAACATGGGTTAGGGAGATAGATAGATAGATAGATAGATCGATAGAAATAGATATCTATATCTATCTTTATGGACATATATATATATACACACATATATATAGGTATATATGATAGGCCCTTTCATCTACATATACATATATACACATATATGTATATATGTATATGTGTGTATAGGTATATATGTGTGTGTGCGTGTGTGTGTGTGTGTATAATCAGATATACATATACATACATATACGTGTATTTACCTATCCAGCATGGGCACCTTGCCATTTTCATTGACTCTTCATATATCAACTTTCCCTTCTTCATAAGCCTTGGTCATGGTCTAGTAGTAATAATAACAAATAAATAATATCATGGATACTGGAAAATGAATGGCCATTTACTGTCCTCTGTGTGTGTGTGTGTGTGTGTGTGTGTGTGTGTGTGTGTAATAGGTGTCACACACACAAATGGGTTTGGAATGCTTTGAAACTACTTCATCTGGAATATTTTTTAAATCAGAAAATTTTCTTCTGAGCTTTATTAAATGAGCAGATATTAGAGTTACTATAGGTGACACTAATCTTTACTGGCAAGCCAGGGAATAGAAAATAATTTATAGGAGTGCTGATCAAAAATATAAAATGCTACAGAGGGGCTTAGTAAAATGAGCACTGAGAATAAAAGCTATCAGATTTGTCAATTGAGAAATCATTGGTAACCTTTATTTGAATACATATCCATTGGAACGACTCACAAATATTTTATTTGTCCCTGTCCCTGTGAAGGCAATAAGGGCACAATAGTTGAAACAATTCTTTTTTTCAATAAGAACACATAAAAATGTGCCCATTATAAAATAAAGTTAATAATACACATTTATACAACAGAGTTCAATGCCAGGTAGTTTGAGAGAGAGGGCACTAGCACCTGGAAGATTAGGAAAGATTTCCTCTAGAAGATGTTCTTGACCTGAGTCTTAAAGGAATAGAGAAGCTTGATAAGGCATAGGTAATGTGGGAGTGAGGTTTAATTTCAGCCATGTGGTATAGAGAGAGCAAAGACATGCAGTTAGGAGACAGAGTATTATGTGTGAATAACAGATAGAAGGCCAATTTGACTTGACTTCAGAATGTAGAAGAGGAAGTAATGCTCAGTGAAGATGGTCCACACTTTAGGGACTTTTGATTTGAGGTATACTAGTAATTTACATTTCAACTATCTTTAAAATTTTGATTATTTGCTCAATTTATGTTAGGTATAAAGAGATTTCCTAATCTAGAATTATATAAATAAAAACCTTAGGTGCAGGCTCTATGAGAGGGAAAATTACATAGTGCATAGAAATATGACCTGAATTCAAGTCTTGAATCTCACACATTCTGTCTATGTGAATTTGAGAGGACAACTTAATCTCTTAGTACCCCAGGCCACTTGGTGAGTAGATATTCATTAGCTTGAGGTATTTTCCTTACTGGTAGTTCTGTATAGAAATAAATTGCAGATTTTGTTTAAAAAAGAAATGCGTATGTGTATATATCCATAGATTCACACATATATATACATTTATGCAACAATATTTGTAGTATTACATATATGCATGTATGTGTCCATATACATATAGGTATGTATGTATATATCTATACATATCTGTATATGTTTGTATGTGTATCTCCTAACAAGTTTCATGCATTACTAATTTACATTAAAATAAAATTGGCCTTCAATATTCAGAATGATTTTACATTAACTTAATAAAAAGTATATAACTATATTCATAAGAGCTTCTCAGTGTGAATTTCTACAACTTAAAACCCAGTTACTCTATGGTAATATTATGTTACAAATTTCTACCTGATATATATACTCAAAAAGGAAGATATGATCTTTACAATGATTGGAAAGAGTTCATATGGGAAATAGAGACTGAAAAAAAAACTGCCAGAATTCAATTTGCTTTTGATTTTATAGTGCATTTTTGTTATTATTTTATTAACTGTGATATTAAACAGAAATGATTTTTACTAATCCAATTGTATTGTGAGCTTATCCTTGTAATGGGTTTCTTGATAAAGAAGAGCTTATACAACTTATCATAAACTCCTTTTCACTTTGCCATGAACATTGCTCTCCAGAGTTATTTTATATATTACGGGAATTAGATGCCCTAATGGCTCATTGCTTTCTCAAGCTTTACTGTAATGGCACACATTTGTGGCCCTTAGTTACAGAGTCGCTATTGCCTGAGGTTTCTGTTTCTGGGGATAAATTCTACTTAGAAAAGATAAACAGAAATCAAAAGTGGCATCTTTGAATTAGTGCACATGGGAAAAATAAATCTCCTTACTTTTAAGATCATCACAACCACAAAAATCACTGTGTGTCACTGTACATGACTTGATGCCCTGACACGGTATTTTTCACCATATGTGTAATGCTCCTTGTGATTGGAAAATATTTATGGCACTCTATAAGCACAGGTCTTTCCTAAGAAGAGTATAAATGAATCACCCTCCTTGAGGAATCCAACATTTCCTTTGTGTGATTTTATTTTTCTATAGGGATATTTGTCAACCTTGTACCTTCCTGCTTCATTGCAACCTCTCCCAAGTTTGTGTTCTGAATTCCAGCTAAATATAAAGTCCAGCAAATTGATTCAGAATTGCGATGAACTTGTGGAAGGTTTTCGTGGCCAAGGATGCCTTCTTAACTTGGGCTAGGTCCAAAGTTAAGAAGTCCATTCATTGTCATTGCTGTATCTGAAAAGGTTTAGGGGACATTGGGAATGGGAAATATATGGGTGTAGTTTAAAACCTTCTAGAACAGTGGTGTCAAAATCAAATAGAAACTGGGGGCCACTAAATCATATGTAAGGATTCTGCACATTAACTTGGAAAGGACTACACATTAACTTGGAAAATCACACAAAGATATTATATATGTTCTATTGTATTTTTATTTATTTTATTAAATACTGCTCAATTATATTTGAATCTGGTCTGGGCACCACTTGGGAGTGTTTTGATCTGCATCACTTTATTCTAGAATGTGCTAAACAGTTTGATAGGTTTTTTGTTCATTTGCTTGTTTGTTTTGCTGGGACCTGTAATTAATCTATCTTACCACCTGGCATAGCTAACACTTGGGCTACGCCAAAGGGCCAGAAAAGATAGCCAATCTTAATTCCTCTCTTTAAGTGGATATTGTCTTGATCAACTCTCAACTTTCAGAATAGTTATGAGGAATAGTTATCTCAAAACACCATGGAATTGAAGTGAATACAAGAGAGCAGAGTAGATGAATCACTTAGCTGAGCTCTCCCAACATTCTTCTCTAAACAACATAAAATATGACTCATTTCAATTTGGGGGGCAGCAGAGCCAACAAAAGGTCAAGGTGAGTCACTCTTCCAGGGTGACAACTTAAGAGGTCTGAAGAAAAGAACTTTGACAAAAGGGCAAATGCTATCCAGGAACCCCTGAAGATGAAACACCAGGAGGGCCTTGTTGTGACAGAAGCAGTAGAAACTTTGGGAACTGTCAACCAAGAGAGGGGCTAAGGGTCTCAGGCAATGGGCAGGCAATCAGGCAAAGATTATAGGGCGCTGTTTGCTGGCACTGAGCACAGAACCAGATGAAGTTGGGCAACACTGTTGTCCATGCATACTTTCAGGTCACAGTTCAAAGGTGAAAAGGAGCACTTTTGGTCAGGAGGAGCAGAGGAACTGAGGAACAGTATTGTTTTCAGTCATAAGGGATCAGGGACTCAGAAGAACAATATCATTTCAAGTCATGAGGGATTAAGAGCTATGAGGGGGTAGTATTGCTTCCAATCCCAAAAGATCAAGGGACTTGAGGAGAAATATCAATAGTAATCCCAAGGGAGAAGTGGCCCTTTCTAGGTAAAGACCAGAGTACAGATCAGGAGAGTGAAGATAACACCTCTCCCTAGATCATACCACCTTGGAAGCAGTGAAAACTTCCTTTAACCCACTTATTTTTTTAAGATTAGATTATTTAATCTCCAATTAGTTTTAATCCATGTTTCCTTGGTTTTATGTATGTGTGTGTGTGTATATATATACACACACATACACATGTATGTATATGTATATATATGTATGCATATACACCCAAACATATATATATATATATATATATATATATATATCTACACATATATACACACAGACATACATATACTGCATTATGTGAAAGGATTATAATTTATCATACTTCAGCTAATGCAAAAATGACAGGGGTGGCAATTATGATCTCAGACAAAGTTAGAGTCAAAATAGATTTAATTAAAAGAGAAAAATAGGGTAACTTCATTTTGATAAAAGGCACCATAGACAATGATGCAATATCAATACTCAACCTATATGCACCAAATACTACAGCATCTAATTTTTTAAAAGTTAAATGAATTACAAGTGTGGATGGATAGTGGTATTATAATAGTAGGGGACTTTAATTTGCCCCTCTCAGAACTAGATAAATGTGACCAAAAACAAATAAGAAGCTAAAGAAGTGAATAGGATTTTAGATAAACTAGATATGATAGATATCTGGAGAGAATTGAATGGAAACAGTAAGGAATACACCTTTTTTTCTCAGTGGTTCATGGTACCGTTATAAAGATTGATCATATATTAGTATGCAAACATTTTATAGTTAAAAGAGGAACAGCAGAACTATTAAAAGCACTGAAAATTTCCAAACCCCAAAGCCAGCTTTGTAAACAGCAGTGGGAAAAATCCTGAAACTTTTCAGTGTCCTTCCCAAATTGCACAAAAACCAGAACATTAACATAAAGTTCAAATTCAAGAAATGGGGTGGAAAAATGGCAAGCAACAATAAAAAGAACCTAACTATAAAAAGCTACTATGATGATAATGAAAATCAATACATAAACTCAGAAGAAGACAATGAGGTTAAAACAGCTATGAGCAAGGGCTAGAAGGGAAAAAAAAAGCAAATTAGGTAAAAGCCCAACAAGAATTCCTGAAAGAGGTAAAAATGAGTTTCAGAATCAAGTAAGAGCTATAGAAAAAAAAATTAAGTAAAGAAATGAAAGAACAAGGGAAAAATTATGAAAAGCCAATTAACAGCTTGGTAAAAGAGGCACAAAATTAATGAAGAAAATACCAACTTATGAAACAGAATTGACCAAAAGGTTAACAGGTTCAAAAACTAATGAACATAACTTCTTAAAAAGAATTGGATAAAAAAAAAGAATTGGATAAATGTGAAAAGAAGTACAGAAGCTGGCTGAAGAAAATTATTTCAAAATTATAATTTGACAAATGTAAGTTAATTGCTTCATGAGAAATCAAGAAATAATAAAAGAAAGTCAAAGTATGGAAATAAATAGAAAGCAATGTTTCATCAGAAAACAAATATTTCATTAGGAAAAAAAAAACAACTGACTTGGAAAATAGATTGAAGAGAGATAATTTAAGAATTATTTAACTACTTGAAACCTAGATAAGATAAACAGAAATTATCGTGGAGAACTGCTTCAATGTCCGAGAACCAAACTATTAAATTGAATTTGAAAGAATCTGTGGATCATCATCTGATTTTAACATGATCATCATCTGAAAGTAATCCTAAAATGAAAACTCCTAGGAATATTATAACTAAATTAAAAAGTTCTCAGGTCAAAGAGAAAATACTTCCAGAAGTCAGAAGGAAACCATTCATATCCCAAGGAAGAATAGTCAGGATAATATAAGATTTAATACTTCCATATTAAAGGAGCAGAGGGCATGGAATATGATATTCCAGGGAGCAAAAGAGCTAGTATTGCAACAAGGACTGACCTACACAGTAAAATTCAATGTAATCGTTCAAGGGAGAAAGAAATTATATTTAATGACATAGAGGATTTTTGAGCATTTCTAATGAAAAGCCCTGAACTGAATACAAAATTTGGCTTTTAAATATAAAACTACAGAGAAGCATAAGAAGGTAAACATGAAGAAAAAATCATAAGGTAATTGATAAGGTGGAACCATTTACATTCGTTATGGGAAGATGATAAATATAACATCTAAGAACTTTGTCATTATTAGAACAGTTAAAAGGATTCTGCATAGAAAGAAGGCACAGGAGAAAGTCAATTATGTTGTGATGATGGACAAGAAAATGGATAGATGAGAAAGGGAGATGCTTTGATTGAAGGGCCAAGGGAGAGAAAGAATAGGAAAAATGATCTCACATAAAAAAAGCAATCAATAAAGAGATTTTACCACGGAGGGGGAAATGGTGAAGGATGGAGGCAATGCTTGAAACTCAATCATATCAACATTGATTCAAAGGGAGAAAACACATATGTATATGCACACACACATGTGTATATGCATGTATAGGCATACACACATGTGTGCATATGTGTGCACAGATACAACACACATGTATGTGATATATCTGTATATCTATCTACATACATAATACATACATACATACATATTTAATTGGTAATATAATATATCTTAATGTACAGGGAAGTAGGAAAGGAAGGAGATGAGACAGCTAAACTGATAAATGGAAAGGCACATAAAAAAATCAGTGGTCAGAATCAAAACAAACTTTAGAAGACGGACTGATAAAAAGAGAAAGAGAAAGATAAACAGAAGAAAATAGGATGGAAGAAAATGTATAGTTAATAATAACTATGAATTTGAATGGGATGATCTCACCCATAAAACAGGAACTGATAAGAGAATATTAGAAACTGGAATCCAATAATATGTTGTGGAGAAGAAACATGCTTGAAACAGAGACACACAGAGAGTTACAATAAGGAGTTGGAGCAGAATCTATGATATTTCAGCTGAAGTTAAAAAACAAAACAAAACAATAACAGAGGTAGCAATTATGATCACAGATAAAGCAAAATGAAAAAGAGACCTAATTAAAAAATAAAAGTAGGGATGTAGCATTTTTTTAAAGCATCAGAGGCAATGAATACCAATATTAAACATATATGCACCACATTTTTAAAGGAAAAGCTGAATATCTTATAAGAAGAAATGTGTAGTAAAACTATGCTGGTAGGCGACTTCAACTTTCCCCTCTCAGAGGTAGATAAATATAACCATAAAATAAATAAGAAAGACATCAAGGAGATAAATAGAATCTTAGAAATTTTATCCATATTAGCCCTTCAGAGAAAGCTGAATGAGAATAGATAGGAGTATAGATAGCACAGAAAGGGAATATAATTTTTTTTCCTCAGCTTTTGGCACCTTCACAAAAATTGACCATGTAGGAGGACATAAATCCTTATAGACAAATGCAGAAAAGCAGAAATATTAAACGAACCATTTCAGACCACAATGAAATTTGAAAAATATATTAAAGAGCTGTGAAAACATAAATTAAAATTTAATTTAAAATTCAATAATTTAATGCTAAAGAATGAGTGAGCCAAAGAACAAATCAGAGAAAAAAATAATTTAGTTGAAGAGAATGACAACAATGATAACAATATTCAAAAATGTATGGGATGCAGACAAAGTAACTTAGGGGAAATGTACATTTCTAAACACATACATTAATAAAAGAGAGAAAGAGCAGATCAGTAGATTGGGCATGCAACTAAAAAATAGAAAAAAAACACATTAAAATACCCAATTAAACACAAAAAATGAAAATCCTGAAAATCAAAGAAGAGATTAATAAAATTAAAATACCAAAAACATTCAAATAATAAATAAAACCAGAAACTTGTCTAGGTGACTATATATATATAGTATATATAATATATTTATAGTATATATATAGTATATATATATACTATACATATACTATATATACTATATATAGTATATACTATATATAGTATATATATTATATAGTATATATATTATATAGTGTATATATATATAGTATATATATATAATAGAAAGACCAAAAAAAATTTCCTTTAGAAAAAGAAGGAATAAAGTGAAGTTACAAATGTCAAAAATTAAAAAGGTAATGCACCATCAAGGAATGTTAAAACAATTATTAGGCGTTATTTTGCCCAATGGTATGCCAGGAAAACTGGCAATCTAAGTGAAATGAATGAATATTTCCAAAAATATATAAACTACACAAATTAACAGAAGATGAAATAGAATATTTAAACAACCCTACCTTAGAGAAATAAAATGAACAAATCATGAATAACCTCACTAAGGAAAAATGTCCATGACCACATGGATTTAGAAGTGAATTCTATCTAACATTTAAGGAACAATTGATCCCAATAGTATAATATAAACTATTTTTTTAAATAGGTCAAGAAGGACTTCTACCAAATTTCTTTTTTGGCATAAATATGGTTCTATAACTAAAACAGGGAAAGACTAGTGTCTCTGATAAATGTCTCATTTGTAAAATATATAAAAAAGAGTAAAATTTGTAAGAATACAAACCATTCCCCCAATTGATAAATGGTGAAAAGATGTGAATAGGCCATTTTAGTTAAAGAAATTCAAACTATCTAGTCATATGAAAAAATGTTCTCAGTCACTATTAATTAGAAAAATGAAAATTAAAACAACTCTGAGGTACCACCTCATACCTATCAGACTGACTAATGTGACAAAAAAGGAAAATAATAAATATTGGAGAAGATGTGGGAAAATTAGGTCACTAATGTGTTGTTGGTAGAGTTGTGAGCTGATCCAATCATTCTGGAGAGCAATTTGGAACTACGTCCAAAGGGCTATAAAAAATTGCATACACTTTGATCCAACAATGCCACTACTAGGTCTAAATCCCAAAGAGATCATAAAAAAGGGAAAAGGACCTATATGTACAAATCAAATATATATGTGTATATATGTGTGTATATACATATATATGCATATACACACATACATACATATATAAGAAATTTATGGGATACCCATCGATTGTGGAATGGCTGAACAAGTGGTGGTATATAAATGCAATGGAATACTGTTGTGCTATCAGAAATGATGAACAGGCTGATTTCAGAAAAACCTAGAAAGACTTAAATGAACTGATGCTGAGTGAAGTGAGTAGAACCAGGAGAACACTGTACACAGTAACAGCAACATTGTGAGATGATCAACTTTGATAGACTTAGTTCTTCACATCAATACAATGATCTAAGAGAATTCCAGAAGATTCATGATGGCAAATGCTATTCAAATCCAGAAGAAGAACTATAAAGTCTGAATGCAGATTGAAGCATACTACTTTCTTTTTGTTTTTCTTTCTCATGGTTTTTCCCTTTTGTTCTGATTCTTTTTTCACAAGATGATTAATATGGAAATATGTTTAATATGATTGTACATGTATACCCTATAACAGATTGCTTGCTGTCTAGAAGAGGAGGGAGGGGAGGGAAGGAGAGGCAAAGGAGGGAGGGAGAAAAAATTTTGAATCTCAAAATCTCATAAAAGTGAATATTAAAAACTATCTTTACCTGCAATTGGGAAAAAATAAAATGCTATTAAGTAGGAAAAAAACAGGGAGCACAAAAACAGAAAGAAAACTATAGACCAATTTTCTTAATGGATATTGATGCAAAATTTTAGATAAAACACCAGCAAGTTGATTATAGCAACATATTACAAAGATCATATACTACGGCCAGGTGAAATTTATAACAGGAATAAGAGCTGGTTCAATATTAGGAAAACTTTAAGCATAATTGAACATATCAATAAGAAAACTAACAAAAATCATATGATTATCTCAATAGATGCAGACAAAGCTTTTGACAAAATAGAACACCCTTTTATGTTAAAAACATTGGAAAGCAGAAACTGTGTCAAAAGGGCTATAAAACTGTGCATACCCTTTGACTCAGCAGTACCACTACTATTTCTGTTCCCCAAAGAGATAAGAGAAAATGTAAAAAGGACCGTTTGCAGAAAAGTATTTATAGTAGCTTTTTTTGCCATGACAAAGAAATGGAAATTAAGGTAATGTCCAGCAATTAAATAATGACTAAGCATGTTGTGGTATGTGATTACGGTGGAATACTATTATGTTATAAGAAATGATGAGCAGGATGAGTAGAAAACCCTAAGACTTATATGAACTGATGCAAAACAAAGACAGTAGAATCAGAACATTGTACAGTGTAATAGTAATAATGTAGTGATGATCAACTGTGAAAAGACTTAGGTACTCTTATCAAGAAAATCATCCAATATAACTCAAAAGGACCTATGATTTAAAAAAAAAATCTTTCCACCTCCAGAGAGAGAACAGAAGGACTCTGCGTGCAGATCAAAGTATTTTTTAACCTTTATTTTTCTTGTCTTTTTGTATGTATTTTCTTTTTTAATATAGCTAATAGGGAAATACATTTTGCATAACTTCACATGTTTAATATACATAATATTATTTGCCTTTTCAAGGTTTAGAGGAGGGGTTAGATGGAGGAGGAGAATTTGGAGCTCAAAATTATGAATTTAAAGTTAGTTTTAAATGTAATTGGAAATAGTTAACAAAATTATATATGCATACATACATATATGACTGTGTGTGTGTGTGTGTGTGTGTGTGTGTGTGTGTGTGTGTGTGTGTGGAGAGAGAGACAGACAGACAGACAGACAGACAGACACAGAGTGACAGAGAGACAAAGAGTCAGTTTTGGGAAAGAAACTGCCCACCCCCCCAAAATAAGAAAAACAAAACGCTGTACTTTCAAATATGTGTTGAAGATGCCCAATACCCTAAGTCATAGTTACTGGTAATCAATCACTATGTAATTTCCAATTTTGGGCTAACTTTTGGGTGGCCAGGACTTTCGGGCAACAATCTAAAAAGAGGATGCCAGCCTGGCAATCTCTTCTTGGCATAGCAATTTCAGTTACTTACAGAAGATTCATACTTTCAGAGCTTTGGCCTCTATACTTCAGTTGCTTGGTAATTGTTTTTATAGCAATATTTTTCAGGCAATAAATCAATGGCATGCATTAACTGTTTGGCCTATTTTGAGACCAAAATCGATAATGATGATATATCTGTGTTTGATTCTTCATTCAGAAGATTGATTATATCCAAAGTAGCTCATCTGCAAAGTTTAATAATTTTCTTATAACACTTGATATACATGTTCCCTGATTGATGAGCAAGAGGTACATTTATAAAGTTTTCTTTTTAGAATCAAAATAACTTCTAGAAAATAATGTTGTCATAACAGGTGTTGAAAACTCTTGCAAACTTTTAATAATGTGAAATAATTGAGGTACTTTGAACTTTGGATTATATTTCTCATATTACTTGCATTACTGTTGATAATCAAAGAGAACTAGTAGATTTTGTTCTTAATAAGAGTAGCATAGTCATCATGAAATAATAAGGATTGGAATAGAGAAGAAAAACAAGTACAAGAATAACAAGAAGTGGAACAAGAACAAGAACAGGATCAAGAACTACAAGAATAAGAACAAGAAGAGAAGGAAGAGGGAGAAACAGAAACAAATGGCACATTTTTCCTTAAGGGTTTTGTACTGATTGATGAATACAAATTTGGCAAATATATTCTAGGAAATACAATAAAAACATATCAAAGCAGTTTTTTTAAAAATGGTACCTAATGAGTACCTGAAAAGACATGAAAATATTTCCAGAATTATGCAAGAGGTGCCTGCTGTCCTTCACAAACTATACAAAGCTAGCCACCAAAATACTCATAAGAAATAAACATATTCATCCATATTTGTCCAAAAAACCATATTTGTCCCAAAGCACCATCACTGTCACGTGGATATGCATTGGTCTATAAATATTTAAGAACTTTGTAATAGAAGTTGCTATACTGACTACTTATAATATTCAAGCTACACAAAATGAAAAGTTCTCAGATATAGAGAACTAATAGAAGAAATTAAAACCATCCAAAGAACAAAATGTATATCATCCCCAAATTTTTATCTATTTCTGGAGTTGTCTGGAAGCCAACTCCAATAAGCCTAAAAACATGAGCTTGCATTTCAATATTGTTATTCAAATTCTTAATTAACAATAATAACAACCATAATTTTATCTACCTGGGCAATAATCTACTGAACACTAACCATTAAGGAATAACATATGCATACCTTGGAGATGTTGCGGGCTCAGTTCCAGACCACCACAATAAAACAAATATCATACTGAAGCAAATCAAATGAATTTTTGGCTTCCCCAGTAAATATAAAAGCAATGATTATACTATATTGTAGAATATTAAGCCTAAAATACTACTGTATAATAAAATAATCCACGTATCTTAATTAAAGGTACTTTATTGCTAAAAATGCTGATCATCATCTGAGCCTTTAGCAAGTTGTAACATTTTTCCTGGTAAAGGATCTTATATCAATGCTGATGGCTGCTGACAGATCAGTATAGTGGTTGCTGAAGGTTAGAGTGGCTGTGGCAATTTCTTTTTTTTTTCTTGATAATTATTTATTTTTAGTTTTCAATATATGCTTCCATAAGATTTTGAGTTTTAAATTTTCTCCTAACTCCCAAGATGGTGTGCAACCTGATATAGGCTCTATTTATGCATTCCTATTAAGTTTATTTTTCCATTAGTCATGATGTAAAGAACAATTAGAACTAACGGGAGGATCCACAAGAATGAAGCAATAAAACAAAACAACAAAGGAAAAGGAAAGCAAATAGTATGCTTCCATCTGCATTCAGATTCCACATTTCTTTCTCTGGATGTGGATAGCAATTTCTATTGTGAGTCTTTTGGAGTTGTCTTTGATTCTTGCATTGTTGTGTGGCAATTTCTTTAAAAAAATGCAACAATGAAGTTTGCCATGAAAATTAACTCCTTGTTTCACTTGAACTCTTGAGGACATTGTTGGGTTATTAATTGGTCTAATTCAATATTGTAGCGTCTCAGGGAACAAGGAGGCCTGAGGAAGGGAAGAGAGATAGGGGAGCTGCTGGTCAGTGGAAGAGTAGGCACACATAGCATTTATCTATTAAGTCAGTCATCTTTTACAGGCACAGTTTTTGGTGCCCCAAAACAATTACAATAGTAACATACTGATCACACTTCACCATAACAGATAAAATAATAATGAAAAAGTTTTAAATATTGTGAGAAGTACTAAAATGTGACCCTGAAACAAAAAAACAAGAACATGTTGTTGGGAAAATGGTACCAATAAACAATGTTGGTCAATGAAGGGTTGCTGCAAACCTTCAATTTGTTTGAAAAAAAATCTAGGAAGCACAATAAAGTGAAGTGCAATAAAACCAGGAATGCATGTAACAGCATAGCAACTTGTACTAGATTATTTGGATCTGTATTCCAATGAATATAATATGAAAAGAATAAAGATAATAATGATTTATATTTCTATAGAATTTTAAAGGATATGAAGGACTTTTCCTAGTCAGATATAATAGAGAGCACCTTCTCTACCTTTGTGCACAGTGAAAAAAGTGTGGTTCTTTCACCTGATATTCTTCAAGAATGACTTCATTTTCTCCATCATGGTAGTTGATATCATAACATTTGGTATCAATGTTTAAAAATAATGCCAAATGTCAGAGAGAGAAATTTAAACACACACACACACACACACACACAATCATTTAATGAACAATTAAATTCAGAGATACCAAATATGTTTGCAAAGATAACCCCTTATGAATATTTTCATTTTTAATTTAAGTTTTATTTTTCATAATAACATTCAATATTTTTCAAACAATTCATTTTTGATGAAAATATTTTATTAAGTTTAAAGATAAATATTATAGATAGATCAAATGACTTAGAAATCAGATAGAAAAGCCAAATCCCTTGAACAACAGTATTGAGAAAATTTCTGGCATTCCTTTTTTCCTCCATATGATAAATACCTAATACCTCATTCAAATAAAATATTTTACGTTGTTTAAAATCTAATTATAAGTTTCCAAATTCCTCTTGTGTTCCATCAGAGAAATAATGTCAATAATTCCAGGATGGATCACAATTAACTTACAAATATAGAGAGGCACAATAAATCTACTTTGAGATAGCATTCATTTTAATTAAGTAAATTTCTTTAATGACATGAAAGCAGTCTGAAGGCAGGAACTTCTCCTTCTCTTCCTCTTTCTCCTCCTCTTCCTCTTCTTCTTCTTCCTCTTCCTCAATAGTGCCATGCATATACAAAATACATTCCTTATAAATGCATGTCAAAATGAGAAATGAAATTCAATAAGCATTGAAATAATTGTTAGAGTTAGAGGTATGCTGGAGTCAGCTCCAAATGACTCATGAAAGCCTGTTGTTAGTGTGAGTGACCATTTATATGCTGGAAATTTGCAAACACTTCAAGTCAGGGCTTGATTTATTGTTTAATTGATTTCTACACTTTAAAAAAAGGATGGAGAAAATGTTAATAATACAGACTAAACTAGTGTATTATATGTATGTTTTTTCTTTTTTTTTCTTATAGAACTGGCTGTTAAATATTGACCCACACACCCCTGATTAGAACCCAGAACAGGGAATTATTCTATTTCTTGTACTTACTAGGTGTCTGACTTTTGTTAAGTTACTTTGACTCTCTATAACTCATTTTCCTTGTGTACCAAGTGAAATAATAGAATAGATGAATAATGTTTTCTTCCAGCCTTAAAATTATATGATTCTGTCATGGCTATGCACTATGGTGGATGCAACACTTGGTCTTGGGGTTAGGAAGGGTTGATTTTAAATTCTGCCTCAGATGATTAAATAGCTGAGAAATGCTCAGTAAGCAACTTATCCTCTCTCTCTCTCTTTTTTAAATTTGTTAAATAGGAATGATAATAGCACCAACTTCAAAGGGTTTTTGTAAGAATCAAACAAGTTAATACATGTGAAGCACTTCACAAACCCTAAAGAACAATGTACATGTGAAGTACTATTATTTTTGAATATTTATACTTTAGTACAGTTTTAGGTATAGTGGAGATTTTAAAAAGGAACATATCATACTGTGCTACAGTCACAGTCATGGGGAAGGGAGAAATGAGTAGGACACAATACAATTTGAAATCAGTACAAGATAGCATATAATCAAATACCATAATGTTTATGGGAATCTTGAATAATTAGAAGACTGGAATAAGAAGTGAAGAATGGACACCGTGTGATGACAAAATGGAAAGGATTTTTGAAGGGCCTTAAATATGATTTGGAACAGATGACCTCAGAGGTATCTCCTGACTCTGGGATATTGCATGGTTTAAACACCAAGTGCCATAAAAGATCAGAAAGGGCAAGCTATTATTGCCTGGAATGATAGGGGAGAATGTATTGATAAATGGGACCCAAGTTAGACATTTAAAGAATGGGAGGATATTCAAAGACAGAAAAATGAAAGGCATTCTAGAAGAATAACACGTATGTTTTTAATCTAGAAATTATTTTAGTTGTTTATTTAGATAAGATTCTTAGTTCAATGCAAATTTATAATGTTAAAATCTACTATTCACATTGAAATATGATTTTATATAATTATAATCCCTATGTCGACTTTCTCCTTTCGTTTGATTTGTAAGTCTCTTATTATTCATGGGAGAGTTTGCCTACCATGAGGATAACAAAAAGAGAAGCTCCTTACTGTTTGAAGAGGGGGAAACTCTGAGGTCTTATGTGACCTCAGCCCCTATGTGCATTGTATCTAACCTTTAAGATACTTTAAAATTTGAGGAATAGAATGGACTTTGTCATTAGTTAAAGTATTTTGAAATTATTGTAAAATATATCTACTTATTTCTTATGAATTTGCATATTTATTAGTTGCTTATAAATATTTTGCATTCCACTTTTGTTTATGGAGTATTTCACAAATTTCAGGGACAATTGAGTTAAGTGGGAGGTTGTGGGGTGTGGAAAATCAATCACAGCTATGCAGGGTGCTTGAATCAGAGAGAATGAGATCTTACAGCTGTGTGAAATTTAGAGGCAACAAGAGATGGGCAGACAATGTTTGAGTAAAGGAGAAATTCACAGCAGGCAACAGGGCACCAGGACACTGAGCAGCACCCAGAGGGCAGCATCAGTGTTGATAGAATTGTCCCCCATGGGCCGGGAAGGCAAAAAGCTGATGGTATATTTCTCTTCCCCTTTGCCCTTTTCTAAGGCAAGGGCTGTTGTTGTGTTTTGTTTTTTGGTTTTTGGTTTTTGTCCTATAAAATCAATCCTTACCCCCACACACTCACACCACTGTCTTTTTTTCTGTATAATGATATTTGATAGTTAATTTTGATTTCTTTAGATTGAGTTCATTCTGTATAGTTTGAGTACTATGATTATAAATGTCTTCAGATTGTGCTAAGGATTGAGGGTGGGGGGGGAGATCCTGTGTGGTTCTGAGGAAAATTTCATATTTCATTACCACACACACACACACACACACACACACACACACACACACAGAGAGAAAGACATAGAATGACAAAGACAGAGAGACAGCGACAGAGAGAGACTGAGAGAGAGAAAGGCAGAGAGAGAGATAGAGAGAGACAGAGAGACAGGAAGAAATGGAGACAGAGAGAAATACAGAGAAAGAGACAGAGAGTCAGAAAAACAGGCAGAGACAGAGGGAGACAGAGAGACAGAGATTGGGAGATTCAGTACAATCCTACTCCTTACCTGATGGTTTAAAGGAACTGTCCAAGAGCTAATATTTTATGAGTTGTTTTTCCTTGATGTTTCATAATTAAATACCCATCAGGAAGAGTTGAGATAGAATCTGGGATTTTCTGTGATCTCCTCAGATCATAAGTCTATCTTTCATTTCTCTTCATTTTAATGAGATAATTAGAAGAAGTGAGACAGACAGAGATAGAAAGCAGGAGACAGAGACAAAGAGAAACAAAGACATAGAGAGGCAAAAAGATACCCTCAATAACAGAGATAATATACATGTGCCACCCTGTTTAGACACATATGAATTTATGTAGAATAAATAATACAGCTAATATTTGTATAGTTCTTTAAGGTGTACAAAATGCTTTATAAATAGTACCTTACTTTATCCGCATAAAAACCTTCATAAGCAGGTTCTATTAATATCCCTAATTTACAGATGAAGAAATTGAAGACAATGAGATTAATTGACTTTCCACTGTCACATAGGTATTAAGTGTCTAAGATTGGATTTGAATTCAGGTCTTTCTGAATTTTAGATCCATTGCTCTAGCCACTGCACCCTGTAGTTTTAGGAGGAGAGCTCTCTAGTTATTGGTCATAAAATCAGGGTTACAGTTTTGGGTTAATCATACCATCTTTGTCAATATTTGCATATGAGATATTCAAAGTACCATTGTTATGCAAAATATATTTAATGTTTCACAAGATTCAGTTTTTTTTAAGGCAATTGGGGTTAAGCGATTTGCCCAGGATCACACAGCTAATAAGTGTCAAGTGTTTGGTCTAAGGCTAGATTTGAACTCAGGTCCTCCTGACTTCACGGCTGGTGCGCTATCTATTATGCCACCTAGCTATCCCAAGATTTAGTTTTAAAAATCTATTTTCATCTTTAGAAAAACATTTATAATTTATGAGTTGTTATATAAATGCATATTAGCAAGTCTCCTTATCCATTTCTACCTTCCATATACCTTTATTATCTTGATTTGAATAGAGGGATGTCTATTTCCTCCTTGCCTCCCCAAAGGTACAAAATGATTCTGAAGGAAATAGCTGTGCTTCCTGGGACATATGGTCAAAGCCATTCTCAAGGAATTAGTATTAGTGGGTGTCCCTCAATGGAGGGTCTTCCTCCCACTCCCACACTTCATTGTGGCCACCCATCCTTAAGCATCTACTTATTCTGTCTAGGTAACAAGTGCTAGTTATTCCTTGCAATCTGCTAACCATTTTCACCTCTTGGCTAGTTTCCCTACAACCTGTCTGCATGAAGCAGTTTCCTGAGAACAACATGCAGACTTGAATGAAAAAAATCTGTTCTTCCAATGTATACAAGATTAGAACAAACTCTACCTCAACCACACTATGGGTTTGTTTATATTAAGCAGGAAAAGGCTTTAACTTGTTTGAACTAGTTTAAATTCTGGCCCCTTTGTGTCAGCAGTTAAAATTGATCAAGTGACAGGCAGGGCAGCTTCACTAATAGGGCTTTGCTTCTAAGATAAAGTGCTTTATTGTGATGGAGACACACTTGTTTCCCATCCACCTCAAATGCACCCTCTTAAGAAATACAGTAGATGTGCATCTGTTTTCTGTTGGTAGATGAAAAACATACATTGGTGGCATTATTCCACGAAAATATTTTTGGGACCAGAGTTTGCCAACTACCAATGATATTTCTTACTACTACTACTACTACTACTACTACTACTACTACTACTACTACTACTA